>NW_028327202.1:320807-641614 GCF_987537825.1 Furipterus horrens | reverse complement strand
GCCCCACGGGGTGAAGGCACAAGACAGGTAAGGAAAAATAGGGGAGCAGCAAGCTCGGCCTGGTAGACAGGCCCACCCGGTGTGAAGGCGAAAGACAGGTAACCAGGAAGAAGGGAGCCGGTTGCTGTGCTTCGTCCATACGAACCACGGGGTCAAGGTATAAAACGGGTAACCAAGAAAAGATGAGCAGCTTGCTCGGCCTGGTAGACACGCCCCGCGCAGTGAAGGCAGCAGACACGTAACAAAGAACAGGTGAGCAGCTTGCTCGGCATGGTGGACACGCCCCCGTGGTGAATGCAGAAGACATGTAAAGAAAAATAGGTGAGCAGATTGAAAGGCCTGGTAGATATGCCCACCCGGGGTGAAGGGGAGACACAGGTAACCAGGAACAGGAGAGCGGGTTACTGGGCCTCGTCAATACGCCCCACGGGGTCAAGGCATAAAACGGGAAACAAAGAAAAGGTGAGCAGCTTGCTCAGCCTGGTAGACACACCCCGGGGAGTTAAGGCAGCAGACACGTAGCAAAGAACAGGTGAGCAGTTTGCTCGTTGGGGGTAGACAGGCCCCACGGGGTGAAGGCACAAGACAGGTAACCAGGAAGAAGGGAGCCGGTTGCTGGGCTTCGTCCATACGAACCACGGGGTCAAGGTATAAAACTGGTAACCAAGAAAAGATGAGCAGCTTGCTCGGCCTGGTAGACACGCCCCGCCCAGTGAAGGCAGCAGACACGTAACAAAGAACAGGTGAGCAGCTTGCTCGGCATGGTGGACAGGCCCCCGTGGTGAATGCAGAAGACATGTAAAGAAAAATAGGTGAGCAGCTTGAAAGGCCTGTTAGACAGGCCCACCCGCGGTGAAGGCGAAAGACAGGTAACCAGGAAGAAGGGAGCCGGTTGCTTGGCTTCGTCCATACAAACCACGGGGTCAAGGTATAAAATGGGTAACAAAGAAAAGATGAGCAGCTTGCTCGACCTGGTAGACAGGCCCCCCGCAGTGAAGGCCGCAGACACGTAACAAGGAACAGGTGAGCAGCTTGCTCGGCATGGTGGACACGCCCCCACTGGTGAATGCAGAAGACATGTAAAGAAAAATAGGTGAGCAGATTGAAAGGCCTGGTAGATAGGCCCACCCAGGGTGAAGGGGAAACACAGGTAACCAGGAACAGGAGAGCGGGTTACTGGGCCTCGTCAATACGCCCCACGGGGTCAAGGCATAAAACGGGTAACAAAGAAAAGGCGAGGAGCTTTCTCGGGGGGGTGTAGACAGGCCCCACGGGGTGAAGGCACAAGACAGGTAAGGAAAAATAGGGGAGCAGCAAGCTCGGCCTGGTAGACACACCCCGGGGAGTTAAGGCATCAGACACGTAACAAAGAACAGGTGAGCAGCTTGCTCGGCGGGGGGTAGACAGGCCCCACGGGGTGAAGGCACAAGACAGGTAAGGAAAAATAGGGGAGCAGCAAGCTCGGCCTGGTAGACATACCCACCCGGTGTGAAGGCGAAAGACAGGTAACCAGGAAGAAGGGAGTGGGTTGCTGGGCTTCTTCGATACGAACCACGGGGTCAAGGTATAAAACGGGTAACCAAGAAAAGATGAGCAGCTTGCTCGGCCTGGTAGACACGACCCCGGTGTGAAGGCAGCAGACACGTAACAAAGAACAGGTGAGCAGCTTGCTCGGCATGGTGGACACGTCCCCGTGGTGAATGCAGAAGACATGTAAAGAAAAATAGGTGAGCAGCTTCAAAGGCCTGGTAGACAGGCCAACCCGGGGTGAAGGCGAAACACAGGTAACCGGGAACAGGAGAGCGGGTTACTGGGCCTCGTCAATACGCCCCACGGGGTAAAGGTATAAAACGGGTAACAAAGAAAAGGTGAGCAGCTTGCTCAGCCTGGTAGACACACCCCCGGGAGTTAAGGCAGCAGACACGTAACAAAGAACAGGTGAGCAGCTTGCTCGGCGGGGGGTAGACAGGCCACACGGGGTGAAGGCAGAAGACAGGTAAGGAAAAATAGGTGAGCAGCTAGCTCGGCCTGGTAGACAGGCCCACCCGGTGTGAAGGCGAAAGACAGGTAACCAGGAAGAAGGGAGCGGGTTGCTGGGCTTCGTCGATACGAACCACGGGGTCAAGGTATAAAACGGGTAACCAAGAAAAGATGAGCAGCTTGCTCGGCCTGGTAGACACGACCCCGGTGTGAAGGCAGCAGGCACGTAACAAAGAACAGGTGAGCAGCTTGCTCGGCATGGTGGACACGTCCCCGTGGTGAATGCAGAAGACATGTAAAGAAAAATAGGTGAGCAGCTTCAAAGGCCTGGTAGACAGGCCAACCCGGGGTGAAGGCGAAACACAGGTAACCGGGAACAGGAGAGCGGGTTACTGGGCCTCGTCAATACGCCCCACGGGGTAAAGGTATAAAACGGGTAACAAAGAAAAGGTGAGCAGCTTGCTCAGCCTGGTAGACACACCCCCGGGAGTTAAGGCAGCAGACACGTAACAAAGAACAGGTGAGCAGCTTGCTCGGCGGGGGGTAGACAGGCCACACGGGGTGAAGGCAGAAGACAGGTAAGGAAAAATAGGTGAGCAGCTAGCTCGGCCTGGTAGACAGGCCCACCCGGTGTGAAGGCGAAAGACAGGTAACCAGGAAGAAGGGAGCGGGTTGCTGGGCTTCGTCGATACGAACCACGGGGTCAAGGTATAAAACGGGTAACCAAGAAAAGATGAGCAGCTTGCTCGGCCTGGTAGACACGCCCCCCGCAGTGAAGGCAGCAGGCACGTAACAAAGAACAGGTGAGCAGCTTACTCGGCATGGTGGACACGCCCCCGTGGTGAATGCAGAAGACATGTAAAGAAAAATAGGTGAGCAGCTTGAAAGGCCTGGTAGACAGGCCCACCCGGGGTGAAGGCGAAACACAGGTAACCAGGAACAGGAGAGCGGGTTACTGGGCCTCGTCAATACGCCCCACGGGGTCAAGGCATAAAACGGGTAACAAAGAATAGGTGAGCAGCTTGCTCAGCCTTGTAGACACACCCCGGGGAGTTAAGGCAGCAGACACGTAACAAAGAACAGGTGAGCAGCTTGCTCGGCGGGGGGTAGACAGGCCCCACGGGGTGAAGGCAGGAGACAGGTAAGGAAAAATAGTTGAGCAGCTAGCTCGGCCTGGTAGACAGGCCCACCCGGTGTGAAGGCGAAAGACAGGTAACCAGGAAGAAGGGAGCGGGTTGCTGGGCTTCGTCGATACGAACCACGGGGTCAAGGTATAAAACGGGTAACCAAGAAAAGATGAGCAGCTTGCTCGGCCTGGTAGACACGCCCCCGGAGTGAAGGCAGCAGACACGTAACAAAGAATAGGTGAGCAGCTTGCTCGGCATGGTGGACACGCCCCCGTGGTGAATGCAGAAGACATGTAAAGAAAAATAGGTGAGCAGATTGAAAGGCCTGGTAGATATGCCCACCCGGGGTGAAGGGGAGACACAGGTAACCAGGAACAGGAGAGCGGGTTACTGGGCCTCGTCAATACGCCCCACGGGGTAAAGGTATAAAACGGGTAACAAAGAAAAGGTGAGCAGCTTGCTCAGCCTGGTAGACACAACCCCGGGAGTTAAGGCAGCAGACACGTAACAAAGAACAGGTGAGCAGCTTGCTCGGCGGGGGGTAGACAGGCCCCACGGGGTGAAGGCAGAAGACAGGTAGGGAAAAATAGGGGAGCAGCAAGCTCGGCCTGGTAGACAGGCCCACCCGGTGTGAAGGCGAAAGACAGGTAACCAGGAAGAAGGGAGCGGGTTGCTGGGCTTCGTCGATACGAACCACGGGGTCAAGGTATAAAACGGGTAACCAAGAAAAGATGAGCAGCTTGCTCGGCCTGGTAGACACGCCCCGCCCAGTGAAGGCTGCAGACACGTAAGAAAGAACAGGTGAGCAGCTTGTTCGGCATGGTGGACAGGCCCCCGTGGTGAATGCAGAAGACATGTAAAGAAAAATAGGTGAGCAGCTTGAAAGGCCTGGCAGACAGGCCCACCCGCGGTGAAGGCGAAAGACAGGTAACCAGGAAGAAGGGAGCCGGTTGCTTGGCTTCGTCCATACAAACCACGGGGTCAAGGTATAAAATGGGTAACAAAGAAAAGATGAGCAGTTTGCTCGACCTGGTAGACAGGCCCCCCGCAGTGAAGGCAGCAGACACGTAACAAAAAACAGGTGAGCAGCTTGCTCGGCATGGTGGACACGCCCCCACTGGTGAATGCAGAAGACATGTAAAGAAAAATAGGTGAGCAGATTGAAAGGCCTGGTAGATAGGCCCACCCGGGGTGAAGGCGAAACACAGGTAACCAGGAACAGGAGAGCGGGTTACTGGGCCTCGTCAATACGCCCCACGTGGTCAAGGCATAAAACGGGTAACAAAGAAAAGGTGAGCAGCTTGCTCAGCCTGGTAGACACACCCCGGGGAGTTAAGGCAGCAGACACGTAACAAAGAACAGGTGAGCAGCTTGCTCGGCGGGGGGTAGACAGGCCCCACGGGGTGAAGGCACAAGACAGGTAAGCAAAAATAGGGGAGCAGAAAGCTCGGCCTGGTAGACAGGCCCACCAGGGGTGAAGGCGAAACACAGGTAACCAGGAAAAGGAGAGCGGGTTACTGGGCCTCGTCAATAAGCCCCATGGGGTCAAGGCATAAAACGGGTAACAAAGTAAAGGTGAGCAGCTTGCTCGGGGGGGGGTAGACAGGCCCCACGGGGTGAAGGCACAAGACAGGTAAGGAAAAATAGGGGAGCAGCAAGCTCGGCCTGGTAGACAGGCCCACCCGGTGTGAAGGCGAAAGACAGGTAACCAGGAAGAAGGGAGCCGGTTGCTTGGCTTCGTCCATACAAACCACGGGGTCAAGGTATAAAACGGGTAACCAAGAAAAGATGAGCAGCTTGCTCGGCCTGGTAGACAGGCCCCCCGTGGTGAATGTAGAAGACATGTAAAGAAAAATAGGTGAGCAGATTGAAAGGCCTGGTAGATAGGCCGACCCGTGGTGAAGGGGAAACACAGGTAACCAGGAACAGGAGAGCGGGTTACTGGGCCTCGTCAATACGCCCCACGGGGTCAAGGCATAAAACGGGTAACAAAGAAAAGGTGAGCAGCTTGCTCAGCCTGGTAGACACACCCCTGGGAGTTAAGACAGCAGACACGTAACAAAGAATAGGTGAGCAGCTTGCTCAGCGGGGTAGACACGCTCCACGGGGTGAAGGCAAAAGACAGGTAAGGAAAAATAGGTGAGCAGCTAGCTCGGCCTGGTAGACAGGTCCACCCGGTGTGAAGGCGAAAGACAGGTAACCAGGAAGAAGGGAGCGGGTTGCTGGGCTTCGTCGATACGAACCACGGGGTCAAGGTATAAAACGGGTAACCAAGAAAAGATGAGCAGCTTGCTCGGCCTGGTAGACACGACCCCGGTGTGAAGGCAGCAGACACGTAACAAAGAACAGGTGAGCAGCTTGCTCGGCATGGTGGACACGTCCCCGTGGTGAATGCAGAAGACATGTAAAGAAAAATAGGTGAGCAGCTTCAAAGGCCTGGTAGACAGGCCAACCCGGGGTGAAGGCGAAACACAGGTAACCGGGAACAGGAGAGCGGGTTACTGGGCCTCGTCAATACGCCCCACGGGGTAAAGGTATAAAACGGGTAACAAAGAAAAGGTGAGCAGCTTGCTCAGCCTGGTAGACACACCCCCGGGAGTTAAGGCAGCAGACACGTAACAAAGAACAGGTGAGCAGCTTGCTCGGCGGGGGGTAGACAGGCCACACGGGGTGAAGGCAGAAGACAGGTAAGGAAAAATAGGTGAGCAGCTAGCTCGGCCTGGTAGACAGGCCCACCCGGTGTGAAGGCGAAAGACAGGTAACCAGGAAAAAGGGAGCGGGTTGCTGGGCTTCGTCGATACGAACCACGGGGTCAAGGTATAAAACGGGTAACCAAGAAAAGATGAGCAGCTTGCTCGGCCTGGTAGACACGCCCCCCGCAGTGAAGGCAGCAGGCACGTAACAAAGAACAGGTGAGCAGCTTACACGGCATGGTGGACACGCCCCCGTGGTGAATGCAGAAGACATGTAAAGAAAAATAGGTGAGCAGCTTGAAAGGCCTGGTAGACAGGCCCACCCGGGGTGAAGGCGAAACACAGGTAACCAGGAACAGGAGAGCGGGTTACTGGGCCTCGTCAATACGCCCCACGGGGTCAAGGCATAAAACGGGTAACAAAGAATAGGTGAGCAGCTTGCTCAGCCTTGTAGACACACCCCGGGGAGTTAAGGCAGCAGACACGTAACAAAGAACAGGTGAGCAGCTTGCTCGGCGGGGGGTAGACAGGCCCCACGGGGTGAAGGCAGGAGACAGGTAAGGAAAAATAGTTGAGCAGCTAGCTCGGCCTGGTAGACAGGCCCACCCGGTGTGAAGGCGAAAGACAGGTAACCAGGAAGAAGGGAGCGGGTTGCTGGGCTTCGTCGATACGAACCACGGGGTCAAGGTATAAAACGGGTAACCAAGAAAAGATGAGCAGCTTGCTCGGCATGGTGGACACGCCCCCGTGGTGAATGCAGAAGACATGTAAAGAAAAATAGGTGAGCAGATTGAAAGGCCTGGTAGATATGCCCACCCGGGGTGAAGGGGAGACACAGGTAACCAGGAACAGGAGAGCGGGTTACTGGGCCTCGTCAATACGCCCCACGGGGTAAAGGTATAAAACGGGTAACAAAGAAAAGGTGAGCAGCTTGCTCAGCCTGGTAGACACACCCCCGGGAGTTAAGGCAGCAGACACGTAACAAAGAACAGGTGAGCAGCTTGCTCGGCGGGGGGTAGACAGGCCCCACGGGGTGAAGGCAGAAGACAGGTAGGGAAAAATAGGGGAGCAGCAAGCTCGGCCTGGTAGACAGGCCCACCCGGTGTGAAGGCGAAAGACAGGTAACCAGGAAGAAGGGAGCGGGTTGCTGGGCTTCGTCGATACGAACCACGGGGTCAAGGTATAAAACGGGTAACCAAGAAAAGATGAGCAGCTTGCTCGGCCTGGTAGACACGCCCCGCCCAGTGAAGGCAGCAGACACGTAAGAAAGAACAGGTGAGCAGCTTGTTCGGCATTGTGGACAGGCCCCCGTGGTGAATGCAGAAGACATGTAAAGAAAAATAGGTGAGCAGCTTGAAAGGCCTGGCAGACAGGCCCACCCGCGGTGAAGGCGAAAGACAGGTAACCAGGAAGAAGGGAGCCGGTTGCTTGGCTTCGTCCATACAAACCACGGGGTCAAGGTATAAAATGGGTAACAAAGAAAAGATGAGCAGCTTGCTCGACCTGGTAGACAGGCCCCCCGCAGTGAAGGCAGCAGACACGTAACAAAAAACAGGTGAGCAGCTTGCTCGGCATGGTGGACACGCCCCCACTGGTGAATGCAGAAGACATGTAAAGAAAAATAGGTGAGCAGATTGAAAGGCCTGGTAGATAGGCCCACCCGGGGTGAAGGCGAAACACAGGTAACCAGGAACAGGAGAGCGGGTTACTGGGCCTCGTCAATACGCCCCACGTGGTCAAGGCATAAAACGGGTAACAAAGAAAAGGTGAGCAGCTTGCTCAGCCTGGTAGACACACCCCGGGGAGTTAAGGCAGCAGACACGTAACAAAGAACAGGTGAGCAGCTTGCTCGGCGGGGGGTAGACAGGCCCCACGGGGTGAAGGCACAAGACAGGTAAGCAAAAATAGGGGAGCAGAAAGCTCGGCCTGGTAGACAGGCCCACCAGGGGTGAAGGCGAAACACAGGTAACCAGGAAAAGGAGAGCGGGTTACTGGGCCTCGTCAATAAGCCCCATGGGGTCAAGGCATAAAACGGGTAACAAAGTAAAGGTGAGCAGCTTGCTCGGGGGGGGGTAGACAGGCCCCACGGGGTGAAGGCACAAGACAGGTAAGGAAAAATAGGGGAGCAGCAAGCTCGGCCTGGTAGACAGGCCCACCCGGTGTGAAGGCGAAAGACAGGTAACCAGGAAGAAGGGAGCCGGTTGCTTGGCTTCGTCCATACAAACCACGGGGTCAAGGTATAAAACGGGTAACCAAGAAAAGATGAGCAGCTTGCTCGGCCTGGTAGACAGGCCCCCCGTGGTGAATGTAGAAGACATGTAAAGAAAAATAGGTGAGCAGATTGAAAGGCCTGGTAGATAGGCCGACCCGTGGTGAAGGGGAAACACAGGTAACCAGGAACAGGGGAGCGGGTTACTGGGCCTCGTCAATACGCCCCACGGGGTCAAGGCATAAAACGGGTAACAAAGAAAAGGTGAGCAGCTTGCTCAGCCTGGTAGACACACCCCTGGGAGTTAAGACAGCAGACACGTAACAAAGAATAGGTGAGCAGCTTGCTCAGCGGGGTAGACACGCTCCACGGGGTGAAGGCAAAAGACAGGTAAGGAAAAATAGGTGAGCAGCTAGCTCGGCCTGGTAGACAGGTCCACCCGGTGTGAAGGCGAAAGACAGGTAACCAGGAAGAAGGGAGCGGGTTGCTGTGCTTCGTCGATACGAACCACGGGGTCAAGGTATAAAACGGGTAACCAAGAAAAGATGAGCAGCTTGCTCGGCCTGGTAGACACGCCCCCCGCAGTGAAGGCAGCAGTCACGTAACAAAGAACAGGTGAGCAGCTTGCTCGGCATGGTGGACACGCCCCCGTGGTGAATGCAGAAGACATGTAAAGAAAAATAGGTGAGCAGATTGAAAGGCCTGATAGATAGGCCCACCCGGGGTGAAGGCGAAACACAGGTAACCAGGAACAGGAGAGCAGGTTACTGGGCCTCGTCAATACGCCCCACGGGGTCAAGGCATAAAACGGGTAACAAAGAAAAGGTGAGCAGCTTGCTCAGCCTGGTAGACACACCCCGGGGAGTTAAGGCAGCAGACACGTAACAAAGAACAGGTGAGCAGCTTGCTCGGCGGGAGGTAGACAGGCCCCACGGGGTGAATGCACAAGACAGGTAAGGAAAAATAGGGGAGCAGCAAGCTCGGCCTGGTAGACAGGCCCACCCGGTGTGAAGGCGAAAGACAGGTAACCAGGAAGAAGGGAGCCGGTTGCTGTGCTTCGTCCATACGAACCACGGGGTCAAGGTATAAAACGGGTAACCAAGAAAAGATGAGCAGCTTGCTCGGCCTGGTAGACACGCCCCGCGCAGTGAAGGCAGCAGACACGTAACAAAGAACAGGTGAGCAGCTTGCTCGGCATGGTGGACACGCCCCCGTGGTGAATGCAGAAGACATGTAAAGAAAAATAGGTGAGCAGATTGAAAGGCCTGGTAGATATGCCCACCCGGGGTGAAGGGGAGACACAGGTAACCAGGAACAGGAGAGCGGGTTACTGGGCCTCGTCAATACGCCCCACGGGGTCAAGGCATAAAACGGGTAACAAAGAAAAGGTGAGCAGCTTGCTCAGCCTGGTAGACACACCCCGGGGAGTTAAGGCAGCAGACACGTAGCAAAGAACAGGTGAGCAGTTTGCTCGTTGGGGGTAGACAGGCCCCACGGGGTGAAGGCACAAGACAGGTAACCAGGAAGAAGGGAGCCGGTTGCTGGACTTCGTCCATACGAACCACGGGGTCAAGGTATAAAACTGGTAACCAAGAAAAGATGAGCAGCTTGCTCGGCCTGGTAGACACGCCCCGCCCAGTGAAGGCAGCAGACACGTAACAAAGAACAGGTGAGCAGCTTGCTCGGCATGGTGGACAGGCCCCCGTGGTGAATGCAGAAGACATGTAAAGAAAAATAGGTGAGCAGCTTGAAAGGCCTGTTAGACAGGCCCACCCGCGGTGAAGGCGAAAGACAGGTAACCAGGAAGAAGGGAGCCGGTTGCTTGGCTTCGTCCATACAAACCACGGGGTCAAGGTATAAAATGGGTAACAAAGAAAAGATGAGCAGCTTGCTCGACCTGGTAGACAGGCCCCCCGCAGTGAAGGCCGCAGACACGTAACAAGGAACAGGTGAGCAGCTTGCTCGGCATGGTGGACACGCCCCCACTGGTGAATGCAGAAGACATGTAAAGAAAAATAGGTGAGCAGATTGAAAGGCCTGGTAGATAGGCCCACCCAGGGTGAAGGGGAAACACAGGTAACCAGGAACAGGAGAGCGGGTTACTGGGCCTCGTCAATACGCCCCACGGGGTCAAGGCATAAAACGGGTAACAAAGAAAAGGCGAGGAGCTTTCTCGGGGGGGTGTAGACAGGCCCCACGGGGTGAAGGCACAAGACAGGTAAGGAAAAATAGGGGAGCAGCAAGCTCGGCCTGGTAGACATACCCACCCGGTGTGAAGGCGAAAGACAGGTAACCAGGAAGAAGGGAGTGGGTTGCTGGGCTTCTTCGATACGAACCACGGGGTCAAGGTATAAAACGGGTAACCAAGAAAAGATGAGCAGCTTGCTCGGCCTGGTAGACACGACCCCGGTGTGAAGGCAGCAGACACGTAACAAAGAACAGGTGAGCAGCTTGCTCGGCATGGTGGACACGTCCCCGTGGTGAATGCAGAAGACATGTAAAGAAAAATAGGTGAGCAGCTTCAAAGGCCTGGTAGACAGGCCAACCCGGGGTGAAGGCGAAACACAGGTAACCGGGAACAGGAGAGCGGGTTACTGGGCCTCGTCAATACGCCCCACGGGGTAAAGGTATAAAACGGGTAACAAAGAAAAGGTGAGCAGCTTGCTCAGCCTGGTAGACACACCCCCGGGAGTTAAGGCAGCAGACACGTAACAAAGAACAGGTGAGCAGCTTGCTCGGCGGGGGGTAGACAGGCCACACGGGGTGAAGGCAGAAGACAGGTAAGGAAAAATAGGTGAGCAGCTAGCTCGGCCTGGTAGACAGGCCCACCCGGTGTGAAGGCGAAAGACAGGTAACCAGGAAGAAGGGAGCGGGTTGCTGGGCTTCGTCGATACGAACCACGGGGTCAAGGTATAAAACGGGTAACCAAGAAAAGATGAGCAGCTTGCTCGGCCTGGTAGACACGCCCCCCGCAGTGAAGGCAGCAGGCACGTAACAAAGAACAGGTGAGCAGCTTACTCGGCATGGTGGACACGCCCCCGTGGTGAATGCAGAAGACATGTAAAGAAAAATAGGTGAGCAGCTTGAAAGGCCTGGTAGACAGGCCCACCCGGGGTGAAGGCGAAACACAGGTAACCAGGAACAGGAGAGCGGGTTACTGGGCCTCGTCAATACGCCCCACGGGGTCAAGGCATAAAACGGGTAACAAAGAAAAGGTGAGCAGCTTGCTCAGCCTGGTAGACACACCCCGGGGAGTTAAGGCAGCAGACACGTAGCAAAGAACAGGTGAGCAGTTTGCTCGTTGGGGGTAGACAGGCCCCACGGGGTGAAGGCACAAGACAGGTAGGGAAAAATAGGGGAGCAGCAAGCTCGGCCTGGTAGACAGGCCCACCCGGTGTGAAGGCGAAAGACAGGTAACCAGGAAGAAGGGAGCCGGTTGCTGGGCTTCGTCCATACGAACCACGGGGTCAAGGTATAAAACTGGTAACCAAGAAAAGATGAGCAGCTTGCTCGGCCTGGTAGACACGCCCCGCCCAGTGAAGGCAGCAGACACGTAACAAAGAACAGGTGAGCAGCTTGTTCGGCATGGTGGACAGGCCCCCGTGGTGAATGCAGAAGACATGTAAAGAAAAATAGGTGAGCAGCTTGAAAGCCCTGGTAGACAGGCCCACCCGGGGTGAAGGCGAAACACAGGTAACCAGGAACAGGAGAGCGGGTTACTGGGCCTCGTCTATACGCCCCACGGTGTCAAGGCATAAAACGGGTACCAATGAAAAGGTGAGCAGCTTGCTCAGCCTGGTAGACACACCCCTGGGAGTTAAGGCAGCAGACACGTAACAAAGAATAGGTGAGCAGCTTGCTCGGCGGGGTAGACACGCCCCACGGGGTGAAGGCACAAGACAGGTAAGGAAAAATAGGTGAGCAGCTAGCTCGGCCTGGTAGACAGGCCCACCCGGGGTGAAGGCGAAACACAGGTAACCAGGAAGAAGGGAGCAGGTTGCTGGGCTTCGTCCATACGAACCACGGGGTCAAGGTATAAAATGGGTAACAAAGAAAAGATGAGCAGCTTGCTCGACCTGGTAGACAGGCCCCCCGCAGTGAAGGCAGCAGGCACGTAACAAAAAACAGGTGAGCAGCTTGCTCGGCATGGTGGACACGCCCCCACTGGTGAATGCAGAAGACATGTAAAGAAAAATCGGTGAGCAGATTGAAAGGCCTGGTAGATAGGCCCACCCGGGGTGAAAGCGAAACACAGGTAACCAGGAACAGGAGAGCGGGTTACTGGGCCTCGTCAATACGCCCCACGGGGTCAAGGCATAAAACGGGTAACAAAGAAAAGGTGAGCAGCTTGCTCAGCCTGGTAGACACACCCCGGGGAGTTAAGGCAGCAGACACGTAACAAAGAACAGGTGAGCCGCTTGCTCGGCGAGGGGTAGACAGGCCCCACGGGGTGAAGGCACAAGACAGGTAAGGAAAAATAGGGGAGCAGCAAGCTCGGCCTGGTAGACAGGCCCACCCGGTGTGAAGGCGAAAGACAGGTAACCAGGAAGAAGGGAGCCGGTTGCTTGGCTTCGTCCATACGAACCACGGGGTCAATTTATAAAACGGGTAACCAAGAAAAGATGAGCTGCTTGCTCGGCCTGGTAGACACGCCCCGCGCAGTGAAGGCAGCAGACACGTAACAAAGAACAGGTGAGCAGCTTGCTCGGCATGGTGGACACGCCCCCCGTGGTGAATGCAGAAGACATGTAAAGAAAAATAGGTGAGCAGATTGAAAGGCCTGGTAGATATGCCCACCCGGGGTGAAGGAGAGACACAGGTAACCAGGAACAGGAGAGCGGGTTACTGGGCCTCGTTAATACGCCCCACGGAGTCAAGGCATAAAACGGGTAACAAAGTAAATGTGAGCAGCTTGCTCAGCCTGGTAGACACACCACGGGGAGTTAAGGCAGCAGACAGGTAACAAAGAATAGCTTAGCAGCTTGCTCCGCGGGGTAGACACGCCCCACGGGGTGAAGGCACAAGACAGGTAAGGAAAAATAGGTGAGCAGCTAGCTCGGCCTGGTAGACAGGCCGACCCGGTGTGAAGGCGAAAGACAGGTAACCAGGAAGAAGGGAGAGGGTTACTGGGCTTCGTCAATACGCCCCACGGGGTCAAGGCATAAAACGGGTAACAAAGAAAAGGTGAGCAGCTTGCTCAGCCTGGTAGACACACCCCGGGGAGTTAAGGCAGCAGACACGTAACAAAGAACAGGTGAGCAGCTTGCTCGGCATGGTGGACACGCCCCCGTGGTGAATGCAGAAGACATGTAAAGAAAAATAGGTGAGCAGCTTGAAAGCCCTGGTAGACAGGCCCACCCGGGGTGAAGGCGAAACACAGGACCAGGAACAGGAGAGCGGGTTACTGGGCCTCGTCAATAAGCCCCATGGGGTCAAGGCATAAAACGGGTAACAAAGAAAAGGTGAGCAGCTTGCTCAGCCTGGTAGACACACCCCGGGGAGTTAAGGCAGCAGACACGTAACAAAGAACAGGTGAGCAGCTTGCTCGACGGGGGGTAGACAGGCCCCACGGGGTGAAGGCACAAGACAGGTAAGGAAAAATAGGGGAGCAGCAAGCTCGGCCTGGTAGACAGGCCCACCCGGTGTGAAGGCGAAACACAGGTAACCAGGAAGAAGTGAGCCGGTTGCTGGGCTTCGTCCATACGAACCACGGGGTCAAGGTATAAAACGGGTAACCAAGAAAAGATGAGCAGCTTGCTCGGCCTGGTAGACACGACCCGCGCAGTGAAGGCAGCAGACACGTAACAAAGAACAGGTGAGCAGATTGCTCGGCATGGTGGACATGCCCCCCGTGGTGAATGCAGAAGACATGTAAAGAAAAATAGGTGAGCAGATTGAAAGGCCTGGTAGATAGGCCCACCCGGGGTGAAGGGGAAACACAGGTAACCAGAAACAGGAGAGCGGGTTACTGGGCCTCGTCAATACGCCCCACGGGGTCAAGGCATAAAACGGGTACCAAAGAAAAGGTGAGCAGCTTGCTCAGCCTGGTAGACACACCCCTGGGAGTTAAGGCAGCAGACACGTAACAAAGAATAGGTGAGCAGCTTGCTCGGCGGGGTAGACACGCCCCACGGGGTGAAGGCACAAGACAGGTAAGGAAAAATAGGTGAGCAGCTAGCTCGGCCTGGTAGACAGGCCCACCCGGGGTGAAGGGGAAACACAGGTAACCAGGAACAGGAGAGCGGGTTACTGGGCCTCGTCAATACGCCCCACGGGGTCAAGGCATAAAACGGGTAACAAAGAAAAGGTGAGCAGCTTGCTCGGGGGGGGGGGTAGACAGGCCCAACGGGGTGAAGGCACAAGACAGGTAAGGAAAAATAGGGGAGCAGCAAGCTCGGCCTGGTAGACAGGCGCACGCGGTGTGAAGGCGAAAGACAGGTAACCAGGAAGAAGGGAGCCGGTTGCTGGGCTTCGTCCATACGAACCACGGGGTCAAGGTATAAAACGGGTAACCAAGAAAAGATGAGCAGCTTGTTCGGCCTGGTAGACACGAACCCGGAGTGAAGGCAGCAGACACGTAACAAAGAACAGGTGAGCAGCTTGCTCGGCATGGTGGACACGCCCCCGTGGTGAATGCAGAAGACATGTAAAGAAAAATAGGTGAGCAGCTTGAAAGCCCTGGTAGACAGGCCCACCCGGGGTGAAGGCGAAACACAGGTAACCAGGAACAGGAGAGCGGGTTACTGGGCCTCGTCTATACGCCCCACGGTGTCAAGGCATAAAACGGGTACCAATGAAAAGGTGAGCAGCTTGCTCAGCCTGGTAGACACACCCCTGGGAGTTAAGGCAGCAGACACGTAACAAAGAATAGGTGAGCAGCTTGCTCGGCGGGGTAGACACGCCCCACGGGGTGAAGGCACAAGACAGGTAAGGAAAAATAGGTGAGCAGCTAGCTCGGCCTGGTAGACAGGCCCACCCGGGGTGAAGGCGAAACACAGGTAACCAGGAAGAAGGGAGCAGGTTGCTGGGCTTCGTCCATACGAACCACGGGGTCAAGGTATAAAATGGGTAACAAAGAAAAGATGAGCAGCTTGCTCGACCTGGTAGACAGGCCCCCCGCAGTGAAGGCAGCAGGCACGTAACAAAAAACAGGTGAGCAGCTTGCTCGGCATGGTGGACACGCCCCCACTGGTGAATGCAGAAGACATGTAAAGAAAAATCGGTGAGCAGATTGAAAGGCCTGGTAGATAGGCCCACCCGGGGTGAAGGCGAAACACAGGTAACCAGGAACAGGAGAGCGGGTTACTGGGCCTCGTCAATACGCCCCACGGGGTCAAGGCATAAAACGGGTAACAAAGAAAAGGTGAGCAGCTTGCTCAGCCTGGTAGACACACCCCGGGGAGTTAAGGCAGCAGACACGTAACAAAGAACAGGTGAGCCGCTTGCTCGGCGAGGGGTAGACAGGCCCCACGGGGTGAAGGCACAAGACAGGTAAGGAAAAATAGGGGAGCAGCAAGCTCGGCCTGGTAGACAGGCCCACCCGGTGTGAAGGCGAAAGACAGGTAACCAGGAAGAAGGGAGCCGGTTGCTTGGCTTCGTCCATACGAACCACGGGGTCAATTTATAAAACGGGTAACCAAGAAAAGATGAGCTGCTTGCTCGGCCTGGTAGACACGCCCCGCGCAGTGAAGGCAGCAGACACGTAACAAAGAACAGGTGAGCAGCTTGCTCGGCATGGTGGACACGCCCCCCGTGGTGAATGCAGAAGACATGTAAAGAAAAATAGGTGAGCAGATTGAAAGGCCTGGTAGATAGGCCCACCCGGGGTGAAGGGGAAACACAGGTAACCAGGAACAGGAGAGCGGGTTACTGGGCCTCGTCAATACGCCCCACGGGGTCAAGGCATAAAACGGGTAACAAAGAAAAGGTGAGCAGCTTGCTCAGCCTGGTAGACACACCCCTGGGAGTTAAGGCAGCAGACACGTAACAAAGAATAGGTGAGCAGCTTGCTCAGCCTGGTAGACACACCCCGGGGAGTTAAGGCAGCAGACACGTAACAAAGAACAGGTGAGCAGCTTGCTCGACGGGGGGTAGACAGGCCCCACGGGGTGAAGGCACAAGACAGGTAAGGAGAAATAGGGGAGCAGCAAGCTCGGACTGGTAGACAGGCCCACCCGGTGTGAAGGCGAAAGACAGGTAACCAGAGAGAAGGGAGCCGGTTGCTGGGCTTCGTCCATACGAACCACGGGGTCAAGGTATAAAACGGGTAACCAAGAAAAGATGAGCAGCTTGCTCGGCCTGGTAGACACGCCCCGCGCAGTGAAGGCAGCAGACACGTAACAAAGAACAGGTGAGGAGCTTGCTCGGCATGGTGGACACGCCCCCCGTGGTGAATGCAGAAGACATGTAAAGAAAAATAGGTGAGCAGATTGAAAGCCCTGGTAGACAGGCCCACCCGGGGTGAAGGCGAAAGACAGGTAACCAGGAAGAAGGGAGCCGGTTGCTAGGTTTCTTCGATACGAACAACGGGATCAAGATATAAAACGGTTAACCAAAAAAAGATGAGCAGCTTGCTCGGCCTGGTAGACACGAACCGGGAGTGAAGGCAGCAGACACGTAACAAAGAACAGGTGAACAGCTTGCTCGGCATGGTGGACACGCCCCCGTGGTGAATGCAGAAGACATGTAAAGAAAAATAGGTGAGCAGCTTGAAAGCCCTGGTAGACAGGCCCACCCGGGGTGAAGGCGAAACACAGGACCAGGAACAGGAGAGCGGGTTACTGGGCCTCGTCAATAAGCCCCATGGGGTCAAGGCATAAAACGGGTACCAAAGAAAAGGTGAGCAGCTTGCTCAGCCTGGTAGACACACCCCTGGGAGTTAAGGCAGCAGACACGTAACAAAGAACAGGTGAGCAGCTTGCTCGACGGGGGGTAGACAGGCCCCACGGGGTGAAGGCACAAGACAGGTCAGGAAAAATAGGGGAGCAGCAAGCTCGGCCTGGTAGACAGGCCCACCCGGTGTGAAGGCGAAACACAGGTAACCAGGAAGAAGGGAGCCGGTTGCTGGGCTTCGTCCATACGAACCACGGGGTCAAGGTATAAAACGGGTAACCAAGAAAAGATGAGCAGCTTGCTCGGCCTGGTAGACACGACCCGCGCAGTGAAGGCAGCAGACACGTAACAAAGAACAGGTGAGCAGCTTGCTCGGCATGGTGGACATGCCCCCCGTGGTGAATGCAGAAGACATGTAAAGAAAAATAGGTGAGCAGATTGAAAGGCCTGGTAGATAGGCCCACCCGGGGTGAAGGGGAAACACAGGTAACCAGGAACAGGAGAGCGGGTTACTGGGCCTCGTCAATACGCCCCACGGGGTCAAGGCATAAAACGGGTAACAAAGAAAAGGTGAGCAGCTTGCTCGGGGGGGGGGGGTAGACAGGCCCCACGGGGTGAAGGCACAAGACAGGTAAGGAAAAATAGGTGAGCAGCTAGCTCGGCCTGGTAGACAGGCCCACCCGGGGTGAAGGGGAAACACAGGTAACCAGGAACAGGAGAGCGGGTTACTGGGCCTCGTCAATACGCCCCACGGGGTCAAGGCATAAAACGGGTAACAAAGAAAAGGTGAGCAGCTTGCTCGGGGGGGGGGGTAGACAGGCCCCACGGGGTGAAGGCACAAGACAGGTAAGGAAAAATAGGGGAGCAGCAAGCTCGGCCTGGTAGACAGGCGCACGCGGTGTGAAGGCGAAAGACAGGTAACCAGGAAGAAGGGAGCCGGTTGCTGGGCTTCGTCCATACGAACCACGGGGTCAAGGTATAAAACGGGTAACCAAGAAAAGATGAGCAGCTTGTTCGGCCTGGTAGACACGAACCCGGAGTGAAGGCAGCAGACACGTAACAAAGAACAGGTGAGCAGCTTGCTCGGCATGGTGGACACGCCCCCGTGGTGAATGCAGAAGACATGTAAAGAAAAATAGGTGAGCAGCTTGAAAGCCCTGGTAGACAGGCCCACCCGGGGTGAAGGCGAAACACAGGTAACCAGGAACAGGAGAGCGGGTTACTGGGCCTCGTCTATACGCCCCACGGTGTCAAGGCATAAAACGGGTACCAATGAAAAGGTGAGCAGCTTGCTCAGCCTGGTAGACACACCCCTGGGAGTTAAGGCAGCAGACACGTAACAAAGAATAGGTGAGCAGCTTGCTCGGCGGGGTAGACACGCCCCACGGGGTGAAGGCACAAGACAGGTAAGGAAAAATAGGTGAGCAGCTAGCTCGGCCTGGTAGACAGGCCCACCCGGGGTGAAGGCGAAACACAGGTAACCAGGAAGAAGGGAGCAGGTTGCTGGGCTTCGTCCATACGAACCACGGGGTCAAGGTATAAAATGGGTAACAAAGAAAAGATGAGCAGCTTGCTCGACCTGGTAGACAGGCCCCCCGCAGTGAAGGCAGCAGGCACGTAACAAAAAACAGGTGAGCAGCTTGCTCGGCATGGTGGACACGCCCCCACTGGTGAATGCAGAAGACATGTAAAGAAAAATCGGTGAGCAGATTGAAAGGCCTGGTAGATAGGCCCACCCGGGGTGAAAGCGAAACACAGGTAACCAGGAACAGGAGAGCGGGTTACTGGGCCTCGTCAATACGCCCCACGGGGTCAAGGCATAAAACGGGTAACAAAGAAAAGGTGAGCAGCTTGCTCAGCCTGGTAGACACACCCCGGGGAGTTAAGGCAGCAGACACGTAACAAAGAACAGGTGAGCCGCTTGCTCGGCGAGGGGTAGACAGGCCCCACGGGGTGAAGGCACAAGACAGGTAAGGAAAAATAGGGGAGCAGCAAGCTCGGCCTGGTAGACAGGCCCACCCGGTGTGAAGGCGAAAGACAGGTAACCAGGAAGAAGGGAGCCGGTTGCTTGGCTTCGTCCATACGAACCACGGGGTCAATTTATAAAACGGGTAACCAAGAAAAGATGAGCTGCTTGCTCGGCCTGGTAGACACGCCCCGCGCAGTGAAGGCAGCAGACACGTAACAAAGAACAGGTGAGCAGCTTGCTCGGCATGGTGGACACGCCCCCCGTGGTGAATGCAGAAGACATGTAAAGAAAAATAGGTGAGCAGATTGAAAGGCCTGGTAGATAGGCCCACCCGGGGTGAAGGGGAAACACAGGTAACCAGGAACAGGAGAGCGGGTTACTGGGCCTCGTCAATACGCCCCACGGGGTCAAGGCATAAAACGGGTAACAAAGAAAAGGTGAGCAGCTTGCTCAGCCTGGTAGACACACCCCTGGGAGTTAAGGCAGCAGACACGTAACAAAGAATAGGTGAGCAGCTTGCTCAGCCTGGTAGACACACCCCGGGGAGTTAAGGCAGCAGACACGTAACAAAGAACAGGTGAGCAGCTTGCTCGACGGGGGGTAGACAGGCCCCACGGGGTGAAGGCACAAGACAGGTAAGGAGAAATAGGGGAGCAGCAAGCTCGGACTGGTAGACAGGCCCACCCGGTGTGAAGGCGAAAGACAGGTAACCAGAGAGAAGGGAGCCGGTTGCTGGGCTTCGTCCATACGAACCACGGGGTCAAGGTATAAAACGGGTAACCAAGAAAAGATGAGCAGCTTGCTCGGCCTGGTAGACACGCCCCGCGCAGTGAAGGCAGCAGACACGTAACAAAGAACAGGTGAGGAGCTTGCTCGGCATGGTGGACACGCCCCCCGTGGTGAATGCAGAAGACATGTAAAGAAAAATAGGTGAGCAGATTGAAAGCCCTGGTAGACAGGCCCACCCGGGGTGAAGGCGAAAGACAGGTAACCAGGAAGAAGGGAGCCGGTTGCTAGGTTTCTTCGATACGAACAACGGGATCAAGATATAAAACGGTTAACCAAGAAAAGATGAGCAGCTTGCTCGGCCTGGTAGACACGAACCGGGAGTGAAGGCAGCAGACACGTAACAAAGAACAGGTGAGCAGCTTGCTCGGCATGGTGGACACGCCCCCGTGGTGAATGAAGAAGACATGTAAAGAAAAATAGGTGAGCAGCTTGAAAGCCCTGGTAGACAGGCCCACCCGGGGTGAAGGCGAAACACAGGACCAGGAACAGGAGAGCGGGTTACTGGGCCTCGTCAATAAGCCCCATGGGGTCAAGGCATAAAACGGGTACCAAAGAAAAGGTGAGCAGCTTGCTCAGCCTGGTAGACACACCCCTGGGAGTTAAGGCAGCAGACACGTAACAAAGAACAGGTGAGCAGCTTGCTCGACGGGGGGTAGACAGGCCCCACGGGGTGAAGGCACAAGACATGTCAGGAAAAATAGGGGAGCAGCAAGCTCGGCCTGGTAGACAGGCCCACCCGGTGTGAAGGCGAAACACAGGTAACCAGGAAGAAGGGAGCCGGTTGCTGGGCTTCGTCCATACGAACCACGGGGTCAAGGTATAAAACGGGTAACCAAGAAAAGATGAGCAGCTTGCTCGGCCTGGTAGACACGACCCGCGCAGTGAAGGCAGCAGACACGTAACAAAGAACAGGTGAGCAGCTTGCTCGGCATGGTGGACATGCCCCCCGTGGTGAATGCAGAAGACATGTAAAGAAAAATAGGTGAGCAGATTGAAAGGCCTGGTAGATAGGCCCACCCGGGGTGAAGGGGAAACACAGGTAACCAGGAACAGGAGAGCGGGTTACTGGGCCTCGTCAATACGCCCCACGGGGTCAAGGCATAAAACGGGTAACAAAGAAAAGGTGAGCAGCTTGCTCGGGGGGGGGGGGGGGTAGACAGGCCCCACGGGGTGAAGGCACAAGACAGGTAAGGAAAAATAGGTGAGCAGCTAGCTCGGCCTGGTAGACAGGCCCACCCGGGGTGAAGGGGAAACACAGGTAACCAGGAACAGGAGAGCGGGTTACTGGGCCTCGTCAATACGCCCCACGGGGTCAAGGCATAAAACGGGTAACAAAGAAAAGGTGAGCAGCTTGCTCGGGGGGGGGGGGTAGACAGGCCCCACGGGGTGAAGGCACAAGACAGGTAAGGAAAAATAGGGGAGCAGCAAGCTCGGCCTGGTAGACAGGCGCACGCGGTGTGAAGGCGAAAGACAGGTAACCAGGAAGAAGGGAGCCGGTTGCTGGGCTTCGTCCATACGAACCACGGGGTCAAGGTATAAAACGGGTAACCAAGAAAAGATGAGCAGCTTGCTCGGCCTGGTAGACACGAACCCGGAGTGAAGGCAGCAGACACGTAACAAAGAACAGGTGAGCAGCTTGCTCGGCATGGTGGACACGCCCCCGTGGTGAATGCAGAAGACATGTAAAGAAAAATAGGTGAGCAGCTTGAAAGCCCTGGTAGACAGGCCCACCCGGGGTGAAGGCGAAACACAGGTAACCAGGAACAGGAGAGCGGGTTACTGGGCCTCGTCTATACGCCCCACGGTGTCAAGGCATAAAACGGGTACCAATGAAAAGGTGAGCAGCTTGCTCAGCCTGGTAGACACACCCCTGGGAGTTAAGGCAGCAGACACGTAACAAAGAATAGGTGAGCAGCTTGCTCGGCGGGGTAGACACGCCCCACGGGGTGAAGGCACAAGACAGGTAAGGAAAAATAGGTGAGCAGCTAGCTCGGCCTGGTAGACAGGCCCACCCGGGGTGAAGGCGAAACACAGGTAACCAGGAAGAAGGGAGCAGGTTGCTGGGCTTCGTCCATACGAACCACGGGGTCAAGGTATAAAATGGGTAACAAAGAAAAGATGAGCAGCTTGCTCGACCTGGTAGACAGGCCCCCCGCAGTGAAGGCAGCAGGCACGTAACAAAAAACAGGTGAGCAGCTTGCTCGGCATGGTGGACACGCCCCCACTGGTGAATGCAGAAGACATGTAAAGAAAAATCGGTGAGCAGATTGAAAGGCCTGGTAGATAGGCCCACCCGGGGTGAAAGCGAAACACAGGTAACCAGGAACAGGAGAGCGGGTTACTGGGCCTCGTCAATACGCCCCACGGGGTCAAGGCATAAAACGGGTAACAAAGAAAAGGTGAGCAGCTTGCTCAGCCTGGTAGACACACCCCGGGGAGTTAAGGCAGCAGACACGTAACAAAGAACAGGTGAGCCGCTTGCTCGGCGAGGGGTAGACAGGCCCCACGGGGTGAAGGCACAAGACAGGTAAGGAAAAATAGGGGAGCAGCAAGCTCGGCCTGGTAGACAGGCCCACCCGGTGTGAAGGCGAAAGACAGGTAACCAGGAAGAAGGGAGCCGGTTGCTTGGCTTCGTCCATACGAACCACGGGGTCAATTTATAAAACGGGTAACCAAGAAAAGATGAGCTGCTTGCTCGGCCTGGTAGACACGCCCCGCGCAGTGAAGGCAGCAGACACGTAACAAAGAACAGGTGAGCAGCTTGATCGGCATGGTGGACACGCCCCCCGTGGTGAATGCAGAAGACATGTAAAGAAAAATAGGTGAGCAGATTGAAAGGCCTGGTAGATAGGCCCACCCGGGGTGAAGGGGAAACACAGGTAACCAGGAACAGGAGAGCGGGTTACTGGGCCTCGTCAATACGCCCCACGGGGTCAAGGCATAAAACGGGTAACAAAGAAAAGGTGAGCAGCTTGCTCAGCCTGGTAGACACACCCCTGGGAGTTAAGGCAGCAGACACGTAACAAAGAATAGGTGAGCAGCTTGCTCAGCCTGGTAGACACACCCCGGGGAGTTAAGGCAGCAGACACGTAACAAAGAACAGGTGAGCAGCTTGCTCGACGGGGGGTAGACAGGCCCCACGGGGTGAAGGCACAAGACAGGTAAGGAGAAATAGGGGAGCAGCAAGCTCGGACTGGTAGACAGGCCCACCCGGTGTGAAGGCGAAAGACAGGTAACCAGAGAGAAGGGAGCCGGTTGCTGGGCTTCGTCCATACGAACCACGGGGTCAAGGTATAAAACGGGTAACCAAGAAAAGATGAGCAGCTTGCTCGGCCTGGTAGACACGCCCCGCGCAGTGAAGGCAGCAGACACGTAACAAAGAACAGGTGAGGAGCTTGCTCGGCATGGTGGACACGCCCCCCGTGGTGAATGCAGAAGACATGTAAAGAAAAATAGGTGAGCAGATTGAAAGCCCTGGTAGACAGGCCCACCCGGGGTGAAGGCGAAAGACAGGTAACCAGGAAGAAGGGAGCCGGTTGCTAGGTTTCTTCGATACGAACAACGGGATCAAGATATAAAACGGTTAACCAAGAAAAGATGAGCAGCTTGCTCGGCCTGGTAGACACGAACCGGGAGTGAAGGCAGCAGACACGTAACAAAGAACAGGTGAGCAGCTTGCTCGGCATGGTGGACACGCCCCCGTGGTGAATGAAGAAGACATGTAAAGAAAAATAGGTGAGCAGCTTGAAAGCCCTGGTAGACAGGCCCACCCGGGGTGAAGGCGAAACACAGGACCAGGAACAGGAGAGCGGGTTACTGGGCCTCGTCAATAAGCCCCATGGGGTCAAGGCATAAAACGGGTACCAAAGAAAAGGTGAGCAGCTTGCTCAGCCTGGTAGACACACCCCTGGGAGTTAAGGCAGCAGACACGTAACAAAGAACAGGTGAGCAGCTTGCTCGACGGGGGGTAGACAGGCCCCACGGGGTGAAGGCACAAGACAGGTAAGGAAAAATAGGGGAGCAGCAAGCTCGGCCTGGTAGACAGGCGCACGCGGTGTGAAGGCGAAAGACAGGTAACCAGGAAGAAGGGAGCCGGTTGCTGGGCTTCGTCCATACGAACCACGGGGTCAAGGTATAAAACGGGTAACCAAGAAAAGATGAGCAGCTTGCTCGGCCTGGTAGACACGAACCCGGAGTGAAGGCAGCAGACACGTAACAAAGAACAGGTGAGCAGCTTGCTCGGCATGGTGGACACGCCCCCGTGGTGAATGCAGAAGACATGTAAAGAAAAATAGGTGAGCAGCTTGAAAGCCCTGGTAGACAGGCCCACCCGGGGTGAAGGCGAAACACAGGTAACCAGGAACAGGAGAGCGGGTTACTGGGCCTCGTCTATACGCCCCACGGTGTCAAGGCATAAAACGGGTACCAATGAAAAGGTGAGCAGCTTGCTCAGCCTGGTAGACACACCCCTGGGAGTTAAGGCAGCAGACACGTAACAAAGAATAGGTGAGCAGCTTGCTCGGCGGGGTAGACACGCCCCACGGGGTGAAGGCACAAGACAGGTAAGGAAAAATAGGTGAGCAGCTAGCTCGGCCTGGTAGACAGGCCCACCCGGGGTGAAGGCGAAACACAGGTAACCAGGAAGAAGGGAGCAGGTTGCTGGGCTTCGTCCATACGAACCACGGGGTCAAGGTATAAAATGGGTAACAAAGAAAAGATGAGCAGCTTGCTCGACCTGGTAGACAGGCCCCCCGCAGTGAAGGCAGCAGGCACGTAACAAAAAACAGGTGAGCAGCTTGCTCGGCATGGTGGACACGCCCCCACTGGTGAATGCAGAAGACATGTAAAGAAAAATCGGTGAGCAGATTGAAAGGCCTGGTAGATAGGCCCACCCGGGGTGAAAGCGAAACACAGGTAACCAGGAACAGGAGAGCGGGTTACTGGGCCTCGTCAATACGCCCCACGGGGTCAAGGCATAAAACGGGTAACAAAGAAAAGGTGAGCAGCTTGCTCAGCCTGGTAGACACACCCCGGGGAGTTAAGGCAGCAGACACGTAACAAAGAACAGGTGAGCCGCTTGCTCGGCGAGGGGTAGACAGGCCCCACGGGGTGAAGGCACAAGACAGGTAAGGAAAAATAGGGGAGCAGCAAGCTCGGCCTGGTAGACAGGCCCACCCGGTGTGAAGGCGAAAGACAGGTAACCAGGAAGAAGGGAGCCGGTTGCTTGGCTTCGTCCATACGAACCACGGGGTCAATTTATAAAACGGGTAACCAAGAAAAGATGAGCTGCTTGCTCGGCCTGGTAGACACGCCCCGCGCAGTGAAGGCAGCAGACACGTAACAAAGAACAGGTGAGCAGCTTGCTCGGCATGGTGGACACGCCCCCCGTGGTGAATGCAGAAGACATGTAAAGAAAAATAGGTGAGCAGATTGAAAGGCCTGGTAGATAGGCCCACCCGGGGTGAAGGGGAAACACAGGTAACCAGGAACAGGAGAGCGGGTTACTGGGCCTCGTCAATACGCCCCACGGGGTCAAGGCATAAAACGGGTAACAAAGAAAAGGTGAGCAGCTTGCTCAGCCTGGTAGACACACCCCTGGGAGTTAAGGCAGCAGACACGTAACAAAGAATAGGTGAGCAGCTTGCTCAGCCTGGTAGACACACCCCGGGGAGTTAAGGCAGCAGACACGTAACAAAGAACAGGTGAGCAGCTTGCTCGACGGGGGGTAGACAGGCCCCACGGGGTGAAGGCACAAGACAGGTAAGGAGAAATAGGGGAGCAGCAAGCTCGGACTGGTAGACAGGCCCACCCGGTGTGAAGGCGAAAGACAGGTAACCAGAGAGAAGGGAGCCGGTTGCTGGGCTTCGTCCATACGAACCACGGGGTCAAGGTATAAAACGGGTAACCAAGAAAAGATGAGCAGCTTGCTCGGCCTGGTAGACACGCCCCGCGCAGTGAAGGCAGCAGACACGTAACAAAGAACAGGTGAGGAGCTTGCTCGGCATGGTGGACACGCCCCCCGTGGTGAATGCAGAAGACATGTAAAGAAAAATAGGTGAGCAGATTGAAAGCCCTGGTAGACAGGCCCACCCGGGGTGAAGGCGAAAGACAGGTAACCAGGAAGAAGGGAGCCGGTTGCTAGGTTTCTTCGATACGAACAACGGGATCAAGATATAAAACGGTTAACCAAGAAAAGATGAGCAGCTTGCTCGGCCTGGTAGACACGAACCGGGAGTGAAGGCAGCAGACACGTAACAAAGAACAGGTGAGCAGCTTGCTCGGCATGGTGGACACGCCCCCGTGGTGAATGAAGAAGACATGTAAAGAAAAATAGGTGAGCAGCTTGAAAGCCCTGGTAGACAGGCCCACCCGGGGTGAAGGCGAAACACAGGACCAGGAACAGGAGAGCGGGTTACTGGGCCTCGTCAATAAGCCCCATGGGGTCAAGGCATAAAACGGGTACCAAAGAAAAGGTGAGCAGCTTGCTCAGCCTGGTAGACACACCCCTGGGAGTTAAGGCAGCAGACACGTAACAAAGAACAGGTGAGCAGCTTGCTCGACGGGGGGTAGACAGGCCCCACGGGGTGAAGGCACAAGACAGGTCAGGAAAAATAGGGGAGCAGCAAGCTCGGCCTGGTAGACAGGCCCACCCGGTGTGAAGGCGAAACACAGGTAACCAGGAAGAAGGGAGCCGGTTGCTGGGCTTCGTCCATACGAACCACGGGGTCAAGGTATAAAACGGGTAACCAAGAAAAGATGAGCAGCTTGCTCGGCCTGGTAGACACGACCCGCGCAGTGAAGGCAGCAGACACGTAACAAAGAACAGGTGAGCAGCTTGCTCGGCATGGTGGACATGCCCCCCGTGGTGAATGCAGAAGACATGTAAAGAAAAATAGGTGAGCAGATTGAAAGGCCTGGTAGATAGGCCCACCCGGGGTGAAGGGGAAACACAGGTAACCAGGAACAGGAGAGCGGGTTACTGGGCCTCGTCAATACGCCCCACGGGGTCAAGGCATAAAACGGGTAACAAAGAAAAGGTGAGCAGCTTGCTCGGGGGGGGGGGTAGACAGGCCCCACGGGGTGAAGGCACAAGACAGGTAAGGAAAAATAGGTGAGCAGCTAGCTCGGCCTGGTAGACAGGCCCACCCGGGGTGAAGGGGAAACACAGGTAACCAGGAACAGGAGAGCGGGTTACTGGGCCTCGTCAATACGCCCCACGGGGTCAAGGCATAAAACGGGTAACAAAGAAAAGGTGAGCAGCTTGCTCGGGGGGGGGGGGGTAGACAGGCCCCACGGGGTGAAGGCACAAGACAGGTAAGGAAAAATAGGGGAGCAGCAAGCTCGGCCTGGTAGACAGGCGCACGCGGTGTGAAGGCGAAAGACAGGTAACCAGGAAGAAGGGAGCCGGTTGCTGGGCTTCGTCCATACGAACCACGGGGTCAAGGTATAAAACGGGTAACCAAGAAAAGATGAGCAGCTTGCTCGGCCTGGTAGACACGAACCCGGAGTGAAGGCAGCAGACACGTAACAAAGAACAGGTGAGCAGCTTGCTCGGCATGGTGGACACGCCCCCGTGGTGAATGCAGAAGACATGTAAAGAAAAATAGGTGAGCAGCTTGAAAGCCCTGGTAGACAGGCCCACCCGGGGTGAAGGCGAAACACAGGTAACCAGGAACAGGAGAGCGGGTTACTGGGCCTCGTCTATACGCCCCACGGTGTCAAGGCATAAAACGGGTACCAATGAAAAGGTGAGCAGCTTGCTCAGCCTGGTAGACACACCCCTGGGAGTTAAGGCAGCAGACACGTAACAAAGAATAGGTGAGCAGCTTGCTCGGCGGGGTAGACACGCCCCACGGGGTGAAGGCACAAGACAGGTAAGGAAAAATAGGTGAGCAGCTAGCTCGGCCTGGTAGACAGGCCCACCCGGGGTGAAGGCGAAACACAGGTAACCAGGAAGAAGGGAGCAGGTTGCTGGGCTTCGTCCATACGAACCACGGGGTCAAGGTATAAAATGGGTAACAAAGAAAAGATGAGCAGCTTGCTCGACCTGGTAGACAGGCCCCCCGCAGTGAAGGCAGCAGGCACGTAACAAAAAACAGGTGAGCAGCTTGCTCGGCATGGTGGACACGCCCCCACTGGTGAATGCAGAAGACATGTAAAGAAAAATAGGTGAGCAGATTGAAAGGCCTGGTAGATAGGCCCACCCGGGGTGAAAGCGAAACACAGGTAACCAGGAACAGGAGAGCGGGTTACTGGGCCTCGTCAATACGCCCCACGGGGTCAAGGCATAAAACGGGTAACAAAGAAAAGGTGAGCAGCTTGCTCAGCCTGGTAGACACACCCCAGGGAGTTAAGGCAGCAGACACGTAACAAAGAACAGGTGAGCCGCTTGCTCGGCGAGGGGTAGACAGGCCCCACGGGGTGAAGGCACAAGACAGGTAAGGAAAAATAGGGGAGCAGCAAGCTCGGCCTGGTAGACAGGCCCACCCGGTGTGAAGGCGAAAGACAGGTAACCAGGAAGAAGGGAGCCGGTTGCTTGGCTTCGTCCATACGAACCACGGGGTCAATTTATAAAACGGGTAACCAAGAAAAGATGAGCTGCTTGCTCGGCCTGGTAGACACGCCCCGCGCAGTGAAGGCAGCAGACACGTAACAAAGAACAGGTGAGCAGCTTGCTCGGCATGGTGGACACGCCCCCCGTGGTGAATGCAGAAGACATGTAAAGAAAAATAGGTGAGCAGATTGAAAGGCCTGGTAGATAGGCCCACCCGGGGTGAAGGGGAAACACAGGTAACCAGGAACAGGAGAGCGGGTTACTGGGCCTCGTCAATACGCCCCACGGGGTCAAGGCATAAAACGGGTAACAAAGAAAAGGTGAGCAGCTTGCTCAGCCTGGTAGACACACCCCTGGGAGTTAAGGCAGCAGACACGTAACAAAGAATAGGTGAGCAGCTTGCTCAGCCTGGTAGACACACCCCGGGGAGTTAAGGCAGCAGACACGTAACAAAGAACAGGTGAGCAGCTTGCTCGACGGGGGGTAGACAGGCCCCACGGGGTGAAGGCACAAGACAGGTAAGGAGAAATAGGGGAGCAGCAAGCTCGGACTGGTAGACAGGCCCACCCGGTGTGAAGGCGAAAGACAGGTAACCAGAGAGAAGGGAGCCGGTTGCTGGGCTTCGTCCATACGAACCACGGGGTCAAGGTATAAAACGGGTAACCAAGAAAAGATGAGCAGCTTGCTCGGCCTGGTAGACACGCCCCGCGCAGTGAAGGCAGCAGACACGTAACAAAGAACAGGTGAGGAGCTTGCTCGGCATGGTGGACACGCCCCCCGTGGTGAATGCAGAAGACATGTAAAGAAAAATAGGTGAGCAGATTGAAAGGCCTGGTAGATAGGCCCACCCGGGGTGAAGGGGAAAGACAGGTAACCAGGGAGAATGGAGCGGGTTGCTGGGCTTCTTCGATACGAACCACGGGGTCAAGGTATAAAACGGGTAACCAAGAAAAGATGAGCAGCTTGCTCGGCCTGGTAGACACGCCCCCGGAGTGAAGGCAGCAGACACGTAACAAAGAACAGGTGAGCAGCTTGCTCGGCATGGTGGACACGTCTCCGTGGTGAATGCAGAAGACATGTATAGAAAAATAGGTGAGCAGTTTGAAAGGCCTGGTAGACAGGCCAACCCGGGGTGAAGGCGAAACACAGGTAACCGGGAACAGGAGAGCGGGTTACTGGGCCTCGTCAATACGCCCCACGGGGTCAAGGTATAAAACGGGTAACAAAGAAAAGGTGAGCAGCTTGCTCAGCCTGGTAGACACACCCCCAGGAGTGAAGGCAGCAGACACGTAACAAAGAACAGGTGAGCAGATAGCTCGGCCTGGTAGACAGGCCCACCCGGTGTGAAGGCGAAAGACAGGTAACCAGGAAGAAGGGAGCGGGTTGCTGGGCTTCGTCGATACGAACCACGGGGTCAAGGTATAAAACGGGTAACCAAGAAAAGATGAGCAGCTTGCTCGGCCTGGTAGACACGCCCCCCGCAGTGAAGGCAGCAGACACGTAACAAAGAACAGGTGAGCAGCTTGCTCGGCATGGTGGACACGCCCCCGTGGGGAATGCAGGAGACATGTAAAGAAAAATAGGTGAGCAGCTTGAAAGGCCGTGTAGACAGGCCCCCCGCAGTGAAGGCAGCAGACACGTAACAAAGAACAGGTGAGCAGCTTGCTCGGCGGGGTAGACAGGCCCCACGGGGTGAAGGCACAAGACAGGTAAGGAAAAATAGGTGAGCAGCTAGCTCGGCCTGGTAGACAGGCCCACCCGGTGTGAAGGCGAAAGACAGGTAACCAATGAAGAAGGGAGCGGGTTGCTGGGCTTCGTCGATACGAACCACGGGGTCAAGGTATAAAACGGGTAACCAAGAAAAGATGAGCAGCTTGCTCGGCCTGGTAGACACGCCCCCCGCAGTGAAGGCAGCAGACACGTAACAAAGAACAGGTGAGCAGCTTGCTCGGCATGGTGGACACGCCCCCGTGGTGAATGCAGAAGACATGTAAAGAAAAATAGGTGAGCAGCTTGCTCGGCCTGGTAGACAGGCCCACCCGGGGTGAAGGCGAAACACAGGTAACCAGGAACAGGAGAGCGGGTTACTGGGCCTCGTCAATACGCCCCACGGGGTCAAGGCATAAAACGGGTAACAAAGAAAAGGTGAGCAGCTTGCTCAGCCTGGTAGACACACCCCCAGGAGTGAAGGCAGCAGACACGTAACAAAGAACAGGTGAGCAGCTTGCTCGGCGGGGTAGACAGGCCCCACGGTGTGAAGGCACAAGACAGGTAATGAAAAATAGGTGAGCAGCTAGCTCGGCCTAGTAGACAGGCCCACCCGGGGTGAAGGCGAAACACAGGTAACCAGGAACAGGAGAGCGGGTTACTGGGCCTCGTCAATACGCCCCACGGGGTCAAGGCATAAAACGGGTAACAAAGAAAAGGTGAGCAGCTTGCTCAGCTTGGTAGACACACCCCCAGGAGTGAAGGCAGCAGACACGTAACAAAGAACAGGTGAGCAGCTTGCTCGGCGGGGTAGACAGGCCCCACGGGGTGAAGGCACAAGACAGGTAAGGAAAAATAGGTGAGCAGCTAGCTCGGCCTGGTAGACAGGCCCACCCGGTGTGAAGGCGAAAGACAGGTAACCAGGAAGAAGGGAGCGGGTTGCTGGGCTTCGTCGATACGAACCACGGGGTCAAGGTATAAAACGGGTAACCAAGAAAAGATGAGTATCTTGCTCGGCCTGGTAGACACGCACCCCGCAGTGAAGGCAGCAGACATGTAACAAAGAACAGGTGAGCAGCTTGCTCGGCATGGTGGACACGCTCCCGTGGTGAATGCAGAAGACATATAAAGAAAAAAAGGTGAGCAGCTTGAAAGGCCGGGTAGACAGGCCCCCCGCAGTGAAGGCAGCAAACCCGTAACAAAGAACAGGTGAGCAGCTTGCTCGGCAAGGTGGACACTCCCCCGTGGTGAATGCAGAAGACATGTAAAGAAAAATACATGAGCAGCTTGAAAGGCCTGGTAGACAGGCCCAACCGGGGTGAAGGCAAAAGACAGGTAACCAGGAAGAAGGGAGCGTGTTGCTGGGCTTCGTCGATACGAACCACGTGGTCAAGGTATAAAACGGGTAACCAAGAAAAGATGAGCAGCTTGCACGGCCTGGTAGACACGCCACCGGAGTGAAGGCAGCAGACACGTAACAAAGAACAGGTGAGCAACATGCTCGGCATGGTGGACACACCCCCGTGGTGAATGCAGAAGACATGTAAAGAAAAATAGGTGAGCAGCTTGAAAGGCCTGGTAGACAGGCCCACCCGGGGTGAAGGCGAAACACAGGTAACCAGGAACAGGAGAGCGGGTTACTGGGCCTCGTCAATACGCCCCACGGGGTCAAGGCATAAAAGGGTTAACAAAGAAAAGGTGAGCAGCTTGCTCAGCCTGGTAGACACACCCCGGGGAGTTAAGGCAGCAGACACGTAACAAAGAACAGGTGAGCAGCTTGCTCGGCGGGGGGTAGACAGGCCCCCCGTGGTGAATGCAGAAGACATGTAAAGAAAAATACATGAGCAGCTTGAAAGGCCTGGTAGACAGGCCCAACCGGGGTGAAGGCAAAAGACAGGTAACCAGGAAGAAGGGAGCGGGTAGCTGGGCTTCGTCGATACGAACCACGGGGTCAAGGTATAAAACGGGTAACCAAGAAAAGATGAGCAGCTTGCTCGGCCTGGTAGACACGCCCCCGGAGTGAAGGCAGCAGACACGTAACAAAGAACAGGTGAGCAGCTTGCTCGGCATGGTGGGCACGCCCCCGTGGTGAATGCAGAAGACATGTAAAGAAAAATAGGTGAGCAGCTTGAAAGGCCTGGTAGACAGGCCCACCCGGGGTGAAGGCGAAACACAGGTAACCAGGAACAGGAGAGCGGGTTACTGGGCCTCGTCAATACGCCCCACGGGGTCAAGGCATAAAACGGGTAACAAAGAAAAGGTGAACAGCTTGCTTGGGGGGGAGGGGTAGACAGGCCCCACGGGGTGAAGGCACAAGACAGGTAAGGAAAAATAGGGGAGCAGCAAGCTCGGCCTGGTAGACAGGCGCACGCGGTGTGAAGGCGAAAGACAGGTAACCAGGAAGAAGGGAGCCGGTTGCTGGGCTTCGTCCATACGAACCACGGGGTCAAGGTATAAAACGGGTAACCAAGAAAAGATGAGCAGCTTGCTCGGCCAGGTAGACACGAACCCGGAGTGAAGGCAGCAGACACGTAACAAAGAACAGGTGAGCAGCTTGCTCGGCATGGTGGACACGCCCCCGTGGTGAATGCAGAAGACATGTAAAGAAAAATAGGTGAGCAGCTTGAAAGCCCTGGTAGACAGGCCCACCCGGGGTGAAGGCGAAACACAGGTAACCAGGAACAGGAGAGCGGGTTACTGGGCCTCGTCAATAAGCCCCATGGGGTCAAGGCATAAAACGGGTAACAAAGAAAAGGTGAGCAGCTTGCTCAGCCTGGTAGACACACCCCGGGGAGTTAAGGCAGCAGACACGTAACAAAGAACAAGTGAGCAGCTTGCTCGACGGGGGGTAGACAGGCCCCACGGGATGAAGGCACAAGACAGGTAAGGAAAAATAGGGGAGCAGCAAGCTCGGACTGGTAGACAGGCCCACCCGGTGTGAAGGCGAAAGACAGGTAACCAGGAAGAAGGGAGCCGGTTGCTGGGATTCGTCCATACGAACCACGGGGTCAAGGTATAAAACGGGTAACCAAGAAAAGATGAGCAGCTTGCTCGGCCTGGTAGACACGCCCCGCGCAGTGAAGGCAGCAGACACGTAACAAAGAACAGGTGAGCAGCTTGCTCGGCATGGTGGACACGCCCCCCGTGGTGAATGCAGAAGACATGTAAAGAAAAATAGGTGAGCAGATTGAAAGGCCTGGTAGATAGGCCCACCCGGGGTGAAGGGGAAACACAGGTAACCAGGAACAGCAGAGCGGGTTACTGGGCCTCGTCTATACGCCCCACGGAGTCAAGGCATAAAACGGGTACCAAAGAAAAGGTGAGCAGCTTGCTCAGCCTGGTAGACACACCCCTGGGAGTTAAGGCAGCAGACACGTAACAAAGAATAGGTGAGCAGCTTGCTCGGCGGGGTAGACACGCCCCACGGGGTGAAGGCACAAGACAGGTAAGGAAAAATAGGGGAGCAGCAATCTCGGACTGGTAGACAGGCCCACCCGGTGTGAAGGCGAAAGACAGGTAACCAGGAAGAAGGGAGCCGGTTGCTGGGATTCGTCCATACGAACCACGGGGTCAAGGTATAAAACGGGTAACCAAGAAAAGATGAGCAGCTTGCTCGGCCTGGTAGACACGCCCCGCGCAGTGAAGGCAGCAGACACGTAACAAAGAACAGGTGAGCAGCTTGCTCGGCATGGTGGACACGCCCCCCGTGGTGAATGCAGAAGACATGTAAAGAAAAATAGGTGAGCAGATTGAAAGTCCTGGTAGATAGGCCCACCCGGGGTGAAGGGGAAACACAGGTAACCAGGAACAGCAGAGCGGGTTACTGGGCCTCGTCTATACGCCCCACGGGGTCAAGGCATAAAACGGGTACCAAAGAAAAGGTGAGCAGCTTGCTCAGCCTGGTAGACACACCCCTGGGAGTTAAGGCAGCAGACACGTAACAAAGAATAGGTGAGCAGCTTGCTCGGCGGGGTAGACACGCCCCACGGGGTGAAGGCACAAGACAGGTAAGGAAAAATAGGTGAGCAGCTAGCTCGGCGTGGTAGACAGGCCCACCCGGGGTGAAGGCGAAACACAGGTAACCAGGAAGAAGGGAGCAGGTTGCTGGGCTTCGTCCATACGAACCACGGGGTCAAGGTATAAAATGGGTAACAAAGAAAAGATGAGCAGCTTGCTCGACCTGGTAGACAGGCCCCCCGCAGTGAAGGCAGCAGGCACGTAACAAAAAACAGGTGAGCAGCTTGCTCGGCATGGTGGACACGCCCCCACTGGTGAATGCAGAAGACATGTAAAGAAAAATAGGTGAGCAGATTGAAAGGCCTGGTAGATAGGCCCACCCGGGGTGAAGGCGAAACACAGGTAACCAGGAACAGGAGAGCGGGTTACTGGGCCTCGTCAATACGCCCCACGGGGTCAAGGCATAAAACGGGTAACAAAGAAAAGGTGAGCAGCTTGCTCAGCCTGGTAGACACACCCCGGGGAGTTAAGGCAGCAGACACGTAACAAAGAACAGGTGAGCCGCTTGCTCGGCGAGGGGTAGACAGGCCCCACGGGGTGAAGGCACAAGACAGGTAAGGAAAAATAGGGGAGCAGCAAGCTCGGCCTGGTAGACAGGCGCACGCGGTGTGAAGGCGAAAGACAGGTAACCAGGAAGAAGGGAGCCGGTTGCTGGGCTTCGTCCATACGAACCACGGGGTCAAGGTATAAAACGGGTAACCAAGAAAAGATGAGCAGCTTGCTCGGCCAGGTAGACACGAACCCGGAGTGAAGGCAGCAGACACGTAACAAAGAACAGGTGAGCAGCTTGCTCGGCATGGTGGACACGCCCCCGTGGTGAATGCAGAAGACATGTAAAGAAAAATAGGTGAGCAGCTTGAAAGCCCTTGTAGACAGGCCCACCCGGTGTGAAGGCGAAACACAGGTAACCAGGAACAGGAGAGCGGGTTACTGGGCCTCGTCAATAAGCCCCATGGGGTCAAGGCATAAAACGGGTAACAAAGAAAAGGTGAGCAGCTTGCTCAGCCTGGTAGACACACCCCGGGGAGTTAAGGCAGCAGACACGTAACAAAGAACAAGTGAGCAGCTTGCTCGACGGGGGGTAGACAGGCCCCACGGGATGAAGGCACAAGACAGGTAAGGAAAAATAGGGGAGCAGCAAGCTCGGACTGGTAGACAGGCCCACCCGGTGTGAAGGCGAAAGACAGGTAACCAGGAAGAAGGGAGCCGGTTGCTGGGATTCGTTCATACGAACCACGGGGTCAAGGTATAAAACGGGTAACCAAGAAAAGATGAGCAGCTTGCTCGGCCTGGTAGACACGCCCCGCGCAGTGAAGGCAGCAGACACGTAACAAAGAACAGGTGAGCAGCTTGCTCGGCATGGTGGACACGCCCCCCGTGGTGAATGCAGAAGACATGTAAAGAAAAATAGGTGAACAGATTGAAAGGCCTGGTAGATAGGCCCACCCGGGGTGAAGGGGAAACACAGGTAACCAGGAACAGCAGAGCGGGTTACTGGGCCTCGTCTATACGCCCCACGGGGTCAAGGCATAAAACGGGTACCAAAGAAAAGGTGAGCAGCTTGCTCAGCCTGGTAGACACACCCCTGGGAGTTAAGGCAGCAGACACGTAACAAAGAATAGGTGAGCAGCTTGCTCGGCGGGGTAGACACGCCCCACGGGGTGAAGGCACAAGACAGGTAAGGAAAAATAGGGGAGCAGCAATCTCGGACTGGTAGACAGGCCCACCCGGTGTGAAGGCGAAAGACAGGTAACCAGGAAGAAGGGAGCCGGTTGCTGGGATTCGTCCATACGAACCACGGGGTCAAGGTATAAAACGGGTAACCAAGAAAAGATGAGCAGCTTGCTCGGCCTGGTAGACACGCCCCGCGCAGTGAAGGCAGCAGACACGTAACAAAGAACAGGTGAGCAGCTTGCTCGGCATGGTGGACACGCCCCCCGTGGTGAATGCAGAAGACATGTAAAGAAAAATAGGTGAGCAGATTGAAAGGCCTGGTAGATAGGCCCACCCGGGGTGAAGGGGAAACACAGGTAACCAGGAACAGCAGAGCGGGTTACTGGGCCTCGTCTATACGCCCCACGGGGTCAAGGCATAAAACGGGTACCAAAGAAAAGGTGAGCAGCTTGCTCAGCCTGGTAGACACACCCCTGGGAGTTAAGGCAGCAGACACGTAACAAAGAATAGGTGAGCAGCTTGCTCGGCGGGGTAGACACGCCCCACGGGGTGAAGGCACAAGACAGGTAAGGAAAAATAGGTGAGCAGCTAGCTCGGCCTGGTAGACAGGCCCACCCGGGGTGAAGGCGAAACACAGGTAACCAGGAAGAAGGGAGCAGGTTGCTGGGCTTCGTCCATACGAACCACGGGGTCAAGGTATAAAATGGGTAACAAAGAAAAGATGAGCAGCTTGCTCGACCTGGTAGACAGGCCCCCCGCAGTGAAGGCAGCAGGCACGTAACAAAAAACAGGTGAGCAGCTTGCTCGGCATGGTGGACACGCCCCCACTGGTGAATGCAGAAGACATGTAAAGAAAAATAGGTGAGCAGATTGAAAGGCCTGGTAGATAGGCCCACCCGGGGTGAAGGCGAAACACAGGTAACCAGGAACAGGAGAGCGGGTTACTGGGCCTCGTCAATACGCCCCACGGGGTCAAGGCATAAAACGGGTAACAAAGAAAAGGTGAGCAGCTTGCTCAGCCTGGTAGACACACCCCGGGGAGTTAAGGCAGCAGACACGTAACAAAGAACAGGTGAGCCGCTTGCTCGGCGAGGGGTAGACAGGCCCCACGGGGTGAAGGCACAAGACAGGTAAGGAAAAATAGGGGAGCAGCAAGCTCGGCCTGGTAGACAGGCCCACCCGGTGTGAAGGCGAAAGACAGGTAACCAGGAAGAAGGGAGCCGGTTGCTTGGCTTCGTCCATACGAACCACGGGGTCAAGGTATAAAACGGGTAACCAAGAAAAGATGAGCAGCTTGCTCGGCCTGGTAGACACGCCCCGCGCAGTGAAGGCAGCAGACACGTAACAAAGAACAGGTGAGCAGCTTGCTCGGCATGGTGGACACGCCCCCCGTGGTGAATGCAGAAGACATGTAAAGAAAAATAGGTGAGCAGATTGAAAGGCCTGGTAGATAGGCCCACCCGGGGTGAAGGGGAAACACAGGTAAGCAGGAACAGGAGAGCGGGTTACTGGGCCTCGTCAATACGCCCCACGGGGTCAAGGCATAAAACGGGTAACAAAGAAAAGGTGAGCAGCTTGCTCAGCCTGGTAGACACACCCCTGGGAGTTAAGGCAGCAGACACGTAACAAAGAATAGGTGAGCAGCTTGCTCAGCGGGGTGGACACACCCCACGGGGTGAAGGCACAAGACAGGTAAGGAAAAATAGGTGAGCACTAGCTCGGCCTGGTAGACAGGCCCACCCGGTGTGAAGGCGAAAGACAGGTAACCAGGAAGAAAGGAGCGGGTTGCTGGGATTCGTCGATACGAACCACGGAGTCAAGGTATAAAACGGGTAACCAAGAAAAGATGAGCAGTTTGCTCGTCCTGGTAGACACGCCCCCCGCAGTGAAGGCAGCAGACACGTAACAAAGAACAGGTGAGCAGCTTGCTCGGCATGGTGGACATGCCCCCTGTGGTGAATGCAGAAGACATGTAAAGAAAAATAGGTGAGCAGATTGAAAGGCCTGGTAGATATGCCCACCCGGGGTGAAGGGGAGACACAGGTAACCAGGAACAGGAGAGCGGGTTACTGGGCCTCGTCAATACGCCCCACGGAGTCAAGGCATAAAACGGGTAACAAAGAAAATGTGAGCAGCTTGCTCAGCCTGGTAGACACACCACGGGGAGTTAAGGCAGCAGACACGTAACAAAGAATAGGTGAGCAGCTTGCTCCGCGGGGTAGACACGCCCCACGGGGTGAAGGCACAAGACAGGTAAGGAAAAATAGGTGAGCAGCTAGCTCGGCCTGGTAGACAGGCCCACCCGGGGTGAAGGCGAAAGACAGGTAACCAGGAAGAAGGGAGCGGGTTACTGGGCTTCGTCAATACGCCCCACGGGGTCAAGGCATAAAACGGGTAACAAAGAAAAGGTGAGCAGCTTGCTCAGCCTGGTAGACACACCTCGGGGAGTTAAGGCAGCAGACACGTAACAAAGAACAGGTGAGCAGCTTGCTCGACGGGGGGTAGACAGGCCCCACGGGGTGAAGGCACAAGACAGGTAAGGGAAAATAGGGGAGCAGCAAGCTCGGCCTGGTAGACAGGCCCACCCGGTGTGAAGGCGAAAGACAGGTAACCAGGAAGAAGGGAGCCGGTTGCTAGGTTTCTTCGATACGAACCACGGGATCAAGGTATAAAACGGGTAACCAAGAAAAGATGAGCAGCTTGCTCGGCCTGGTAGACACGAACCCGGAGTGAAGGCAGCAGACACGTAACAAAGAACAGGTGAGCAGCTTGCTCGGCATGGTGGACACGCCCCCGTGGTGAATGCAGAAGACATGTAAAGAAAAATAGGTGAGCAGCTTGAAAGCCCTGGTAGACAGGCCCACCCGGGGTGAAGGCGAAACACAGGTAACCAGGAACAGGAGAGCGGGTTACTGGGCCTCGTCAATAAGCCCCATGGGGTCAAGGCATAAAACGGGTAACAAAGAAAAGGTGAGCAGCTTGCTCAGCCTGGTAGACACACCCCGGGGAGTTAAGGCAGCAGACACGTAACAAAGAACAGGTGAGCAGCTTGCTCGACGGGGGGTAGACAGGCCCCACGGGGTGAAGGCACAAGACAGGTAAGGAAAAATAGGGGAGCAGCAAGCTCGGACTGGTAGACAGGCCCACCCGGTGTGAAGGCGAAAGACAGGTAACCAGAGAGAAGGGAGCCGGTTGCTGGGCTTCGTCCATACGAACCACGGGGTCAAGGTATAAAACGGGTAACCAAGAAAAGATGAGCAGCTTGCTCGGCCTGGTAGACACGCCCCGCGCAGTGAAGGCAGCAGACACGTAACAAAGAACAGGTGAGGAGCTTGCTCGGCATGGTGGACACGCCCCCCGTGGTGAATGCAGAAGACATGTAAAGAAAAATAGGTGAGCAGATTGAAAGGCCTGGTAGATAGGCCCACCCGGGGTGAAGGGGAAAGACAGGTAACCAGGAAGAAGGGAGCGGGTTGCTGGGCTTCTTCGATACGAACCACGGGGTCAAGGTATAAAACGGGTAACCAAGAAAAGATGAGCAGCTTGCTCGGCCTGGTAGACACGCCCCCTGAGTGAAGGCAGCAGACACGTAACAAAGAACAGGTGAGCAGCTTGCTCGGCATGGTGGACACGTCCCCGTGGTGAATACAGAAGACATGTAAAGAAAAATAGGTGAGCAGTTTGAAAGGCCTGGTAGACAGGCCAACCCGGGGTGAAGGCGAAACACAGGTAACCGGGAACAGGAGAGCGGGTTACTGGGCCTCGTCAATACGCCCCACGGGGTCAAGGTATAAAACGGGTAACAAAGAAAAGGTGAGCAGCTTGCTCAGCCTGGTAGACACACCCCCAGGAGTGAAGGCAGCAGACACGTAACAAAGAACAGGTGAGCAGCTTGCTCGGCGGGGTAGACAGGCCCCACGGGGTGAAGGCACAAGACAGGTAAGGAAAAATAGGTGAGCAGCTAGCTCGGGCTGGTAGACAGGCCCACCCGGTGTGAAGGCGAAAGACAGGTAACCAGGAAGAAGGGAGCGGGTTGCTGGGCTTCGTCGATACGAACCACGGGGTCAAGGTATAAAACGGGTAACCAAGAAAAGATGAGCAGCTTGCTCGGCCTGGTAGACACGCCCCCCGCAGTGAAGGCAGCAGACACGTAACAAAGAACAGGTGAGCAGCTTGCTCGGCATGGTGGACACGCCCCCGTGGTGAATGCAGGAGACATGTAAAGAAAAATAGGTGAGCAGCTTGAAAGGCCGGGTAGACAGGCCCCCCGCAGTGAAGGCAGCAGACACGTAACAAAAAACAGGTGAGCAGCTTGCTCGGCGGGGTAGACAGGCCCCACGGGGTGAAGGCACAAGACAGGTAAGGAAAAATAGGTGAGCAGCTAGCTCGGCCTGGTAGACAGGCCCACCCGGTGTGAAGGCGAAAGACAGGTAACCAGGAAGAAGGGAGCGGGTTGCTGGGCTTCGTCGATACGAACCACGGGGTCAAGGTATAAAACGGGTAACCAAGAAAAGATGAGCAGCTTGCTCGGCCTGGTAGACACGCCCCCCGCAGTGAAGGCAGCAGACACGTAACAAAGAACAGGTGAGCAGCTTGCTCGGCATTGTGGACACGCCCCCGTGGTGAATGCAGAAGACATGTAAAGAAAAATAGGTGAGCAGCTTGCTCGGCCTAGTAGACAGGCCCACCCGGGGTGAAGGCGAAACACAGGTAACCAGGAACAGGAGAGGGGGTTACTGGGCCTCGTCAATACGCCCCACGGGGTCAAGGCATAAAACGGGTAACAAAGAAAAGGTGAGCAGCTTGCTCAGCCTGGTAGACACACCCCCGGGTGTTAAGGCAGCAGACACGTAACAAAGAAGAGGTGAGCAGCTTGCTCGGCAAGGTGGACACTCCCCCATGGTGAATGCAGAAGACATGTAAAGAAAAATACATGAGCAGCTTGAAAGGCCTCGTAGACAGGCCCACCAGGGGTGAAGGTGAAACACAGGTAACCAGGAACAGGAGAGCGTGTTACTGGGCCTCGTCAATACGCCCCACGGGGTCAAGGCATAAAACGGGTAACAAAGAAAAGGTGAGCAGCTTGCTCAGCCTGGTAGACACACCCCCGGGAGTTAAGGCAGCAGACACGTAACAAAGAACAGGTGAGCAGCTTGCTCGGCGGGGTAGACAGGCCCCACGGGGTGAAGGCACAAGACAGGTAAGGAAAAATAGGTGAGCAGCTAGCTCGGCCTGGTAGACAGGCCCACCCGGTGTGAAGGCGAAAGACAGGTAACCAGGAAGAAGGGAGCGGGTTGCTGGGCTTCGTCGATACGAACCACGGGGTCAAGGTATAAAACGGGTAACCAAGAAAAGATGAGCAGCTTGCTCGGCCTGGTAGACACGCCCCCCGCAGTGAAGGCAGCAGACACGTAACAAAGAACAGGTGAGCAGCTTACTCGGCATGGTGGACACGCCCCCGTGGTGAATGCAGGAGACATGTAAAGAAAAATAGGTGAGCAGCTTGAAAGGCCGGGTAGACAGGCCCCCCGCAGTGAAGGCAGCAGACACGTAACAAAAAACAGGTGAGCAGCTTGCTCGGCGGGGTAGACAGGCCCCACGGGGTGAAGGCACAAGACAGGTAAGGAAAAATAGGTGAGCAGATAGCTCGGCCTGGTAGACAGGCCCACCCGGTGTGAAGGCGAAAGACAGGTAACCAGGAAGAAGGGAGCGGGTTGCTGGGCTTCGTCGATACGAACCACGGGGTCAAGGTATAAAACGGGTAACCAAGAAAAGATGAGCAGCTTGCTCGGCCTGGTAGACACGCCCCCCGCAGTGAAGGCAGCAGACACGTAACAAAGAACAGGTGAGCAGCTTGCTCGGCATTGTGGACAAGCCCCCGTGGTGAATGCAGAAGACATGTAAAGAAAAATAGGTGAGCAGCTTGCTCGGCCTGGTAGAAAGGCCCACCCGGGGTGAAGGCGAAACACAGGTAACCAGGAACAGGAGAGCGGGTTACTGGGCCTCGTCAATACGCCCCACGGGGTCAAGGCATAAAACGGGTAAAAAAGAAAAGGTGAGCAGCTTGCTCAGCCTGGTAGACACAACCCCAGGAGTGAAGGCAGCAGACACGTAACAAAGAACAGGTGAGCAGCTTGCTCGGCGGGGTAGACAGGCCCCACGGGGTGAAGGCACAAGACAGGTAAGGAAAAATAGGTGAGCATCTAGCTCGGCCTAGTAGACAGGCCCACCCGGGGTGAAGGCGAAACACAGGTAACCAGGAACAGGAGAGCGGGTTACTGGGCCTCGTCAATACGCCCCACGGGGTCAAGGCATAAAACGGGTAACAAAGAAAAGGTGAGCAGCTTGCTCAGCCTGGTAGACACACCCCCGGGAGTGAAGGCAGCAGACACGTAACAAAGAACAGGTGAGCAGCTTGCTCGGCGGGGGGTAGAAAGGCCCCACGCGGTGAAGTCAAAAGACAGGTAAGGAAAAATAGGGGAGCAGCAAGCTCGGCCTGGTAGACAGGCCCACCCGGTGTGAAGGCGAAAGACAGGTAACCAGGAAGAAGGGAGCGGGTTGCTGGGCTTCGTCGATACGAACCACGGGGTCAAGGTATAAAACGGGTAACCAAGAAAAGATGAGCAGCTTCCTCGGCCTGGTAGACACGCCCCGCCCAGTGAAGGCAGCAGACACGTAACAAAGAACAGGTGAGCAGCTTGCTCGGCATGGTGGACATGCCCCCCGTGGTGAATGCAGAAGATATGTAAAGAAAAATAGGTGAGCAGATTGAAAGGCCTGGTAGATAGGCCCACCCGGGGTGAAGGGGAAACACAGGTAACCAGGAACAGGAGAGCGGGTTACTGGGCCTCGTCAATACGCCCCACGGGGTCAAGGCATAAAACGTGTAACAAAGAAAAGGTGAGCAGCTTGCTCAGCCTGGTAGACACACCCCCGGGAGTTAAGGCAGCAGACACGTAACAAAGAACAGGTGAGCAGCTTGCTCGGCGGGTTAGACAGCCCCACGGGGTGAAGGGAGAAGACAGGTAAGGAAATATAGGTGAGCAGCTAGCTAGGCCTGGTAAACAGGCCCTCCCGGTGTGAAAGCGAAAGACAGGTAACCAGGAAGAATGGAGTGGGTTGCTGGGCTTCGTCGATACGAACCACGGGGTCAAGGTATAAAACGGGTAACCAAGAAAAGATGAGCAGCTTGCTCGGCCTGGTAGACACGCCCCCCGCAGTGAAGGCAGCAGACACGTAACAAAGAACAGGTGAGCAGCTTGCTCGGCATGGTGGACATGCCCCCCGTGGTGAATGCAGAAGACATGTAAAAGAAAAATAGGTGAGAAGATTGAAAGACCTGGTAATAGACCCACCCGGGGTGAAAGCGAAACACAGGTAACCAGGAAGAAGGGAGCGGGTTGCTGGGCTTCGTCGATACGAACCACGGGGTCAAGGTATAAAACGGGTAACCAAGAAAAGATGAGCAGCTTGCACGGCCTGGTAGACACGCCCCCGGAGTGAAGGCAGCAGACACGTAACAAAGAACAGGTGAGCAGCTTGCTCGGCATGGTGGACACGCCCCCGTTGTGAATGCAGAAGATATGTAAAGAAAAATAGGTGAGCAGCTTGAAAGGCCTGGTAGACAGGCCAACCCGGGGTGAAGGCGAAACACAGGTAACCAGGAACAGGAGAGCGGGTTACTGGGCCTCGTCAATACGCCCCACGGGGTCAAGGCATAAAACGGGTACAAAGAAAAGGTGAGCAGCTTCCTCAGCCTGGTAGACACACCCCGGGGAGTTAAGGCAGCAGACACGTAACAAAGAACAGGTGAGCAGCTTGCTCGGCGGGGTAGACAGGCCCCACGGGGTGAAGGCACAAGACAGGTAAGGAAAAATAGGTGAGCAGGTAGCTCGGCCTGGTAGACAGGCCCACCCGGGGTGAAGGCAAAAGACAGGTAACCAGGAAGAAGGGAGCGGGTTGCTGGGCTTCGTCGATACGAACCACGGGGTCAAGGTATAAAACGGGTAACCAAGAAAAGATGAGCAGCTTGCTCGGCCTGGTACACACGCCCCGTCCAGTGAAGGCAGCAGACACGTAACAAAGAACAGGTGAGCAGCTTGCTCGGAATGGTGGACACGCCCCCCGTGGTGAATGCAGAAGACATGTAAAGAAAAATAGGTGAGCAGCTTGAAAGGCCTGGTAGACAGGCCCACCCGGGGTGAAGGCGAAACACAGATAACCAGGAACAGGAGAGCGGGTTACTGGGCCTCGTCAATACGCCCCACGGGGTCAAGGCATAAAACGGGTAACAAAGAAAAGGTGAGCAGCTTGCTCAGCCTGGTAGACACACCCCCGGGAGTTAAGGCAGCAGACACGTAACAAAGAACAGGTTAGCAGCTTGCTAGGCGGGGTAGACAGCCCCACGGGGTGAAGGCACAAGACAGGTAAGGAAATATAGGTGAACAGCTAGCTAGGCCTGGTAGACAGGCCCTCCCTGTGTGAAGGCGAAAGACAGGTAACCAGGAAGAATGGAGCGGGTTGCTGTGCTTCGTCGATACGAACCACGGGGTCAAGGTATAAAACGGGTAACCAAGAAAAGATGAGCAGCTTGCTCGGCCTGGTAGACACGCCCCGCACAGTGAAGGCAGCAAACACGTAACAAAGAACAGGTGAGCAGCTTGCTCGGCATGGTGGACATGCCCCCCGTGGTGAATGCAGAAGATATGTAAAGAAAAATAGGTGAGCAGATTGAAAGGCCTGGTAGATAGGCCCACCCGGGGTGAAGGGGAAACACAGGTAACCAGGAATAGGAGAGCGGTTTACTGGGCCTCGTCAATACGCCCCAAGCGGTTAAGGCATAAAACGGGTAACAAAGAAAAGGTGAGCAGCTTGATCAGCCTGGTAGACACACCCCTGGGAGTTAAGGCAGCAGACACGTAACAAAGAATGGGTGAGCAGCTTGCTCGGCGGGGTAGACACGCCCCACGGGGTGAAGGCACAAGACAGGTAAGGAAAAATATGTGAGCAGCTAGCTCGGCCTGGTAGACAGGCCCACCCGGTGTGAAGGCGAAAGACAGGTAACCAGGCAGAAGGGAGCGGGTTGCTGGGGTTCGTCGATACGAACCACGGGGTCAAGGTATAAAACGGGTAACCAAGAAAAGATGAGCAGCTTGCTCGGCCTGGTAGACACGCCCCCCGCAGTGAAGGCAGCAGACACGTAACAAAGAACAGGTGAGCAGCTTGCTCGGCATGGTGGACATGCCCCCCGTGGTGAATGCAGAAGACATGTAAAAGAAAAATAGGAGAGAAGATTGAAAGACCTGGTAATAGACCCACCCGGGGTGAAAGCGAAACACAGGTAACCAGGAAGAAGGGAGCGGGTTGCTGGGCTTCGTCGATACGAACCACGGGGTCAAGGTATAAAACGGGTAACCAAGAAAAGATGAGCAGCTTGCACGGCCTGGTAGACACGCCCCCGGAGTGAAGGCAGCAGACACGTAACAAAGAACAGGTGAGCAGCTTGCTCGGCATGGTGGACACGCCCCCGTTGTGAATGCAGAAGATATGTAAAGAAAAATAGGTGAGCAGCTTGAAAGGCCTGGTAGACAGGCCAACCCGGGGTGAAGGCGAAACACAGGTAACCAGGAACAGGAGAGCGGGTTACTGGACCTCGTCAATACGCCCCACGGGGTCAAGGCATAAAACGGGTACAAAGAAAAGGTGAGCAGCTTCCTCAGCCTGGTAGACACACCCCGGGGAGTTAAGGCAGCAGACACGTAACAAAGAACAGGTGAGCAGCTTGCTCGGCGGGGTAGACAGGCCCCACGGGGTGAAGGCACAAGACAGGTAAGGAAAAATAGGTGAGCAGGTAGCTCGGCCTGGTAGACAGGCCCACCCGGGGTGAAGGCAAAAGACAGGTAACCAGGAAGAAGGGAGCGGGTTGCTGGGCTTCGTCGATACGAACCACGGGGTCAAGGTATAAAACGGGTAACCAAGAAAAGATGAGCAGCTTGCTCGGCCTGGTACACACGCCCCGTCCAGTGAAGGCAGCAGACACGTAACAAAGAACAGGTGAGCAGCTTGCTCGGAATGGTGGACACGCCCCCCGTGGTGAATGCAGAAGACATGTAAAGAAAAATAGGTGAGCAGCTTGAAAGGCCTGGTAGACAGGCCCACCCGGGGTGAAGGCGAAACACAGATAACCAGGAACAGGAGAGCGGGTTACTGGGCCTCGTCAATACGCCCCACGGGGTCAAGGCATAAAACGGGTAACAAAGAAAAGGTGAGCAGCTTGCTCAGCCTGGTAGACACACCCCCGGGTGTTAAGGCAGCAGACACGTAACAAAGAACAGGTTAGCAGCTTGCTAGGCGGGGTAGACAGCCCCACGGGGTGAAGGCACAAGACAGGTAAGGAAATATAGGTGAACAGCTAGCTAGGCCTGGTAGACAGGCCCTCCCTGTGTGAAGGCGAAAGACAGGTAACCAGGAAGAATGGAGCGGGTTGCTGTGCTTCGTCGATACGAACCACGGGGTCAAGGTATAAAACGGGTAACCAAGAAAAGATGAGCAGCTTGCTCGGCCTGGTAGACACGCCCCGCACAGTGAAGGCAGCAAACACGTAACAAAGAACAGGTGAGCAGCTTGCTCGGCATGGTGGACATGCCCCCCGTGGTGAATGCAGAAGATATGTAAAGAAAAATAGGTGAGCAGATTGAAAGGCCTGGTAGATAGGCCCACCCGGGGTGAAGGGGAAACACAGGTAACCAGGAATAGGAGAGCGGTTTACTGGGCCTCGTCAATACGCCCCAAGCGGTTAAGGCATAAAACGGGTAACAAAGAAAAGGTGAGCAGCTTGATCAGCCTGGTAGACACACCCCTGGGAGTTAAGGCAGCAGACACGTAACAAAGAATGGGTGAGCAGCTTGCTCGGCGGGGTAGACACGCCCCACGGGGTGAAGGCACAAGACAGGTAAGGAAAAATATGTGAGCAGCTAGCTCGGCCTGGTAGACAGGCCCACCCGGTGTGAAGGCGAAAGACAGGTAACCAGGCAGAAGGGAGCGGGTTGCTGGGGTTCGTCGATACGAACCACGGGGTCAAGGTATAAAACGGGTAACCAAGAAAAGATGAGCAGCTTGCTCGGCCTGGTAGACACGCCCCCCGCAGTGAAGGCAGCAGACACGTAACAAAGAACAGGTGAGCAGCTTGCTCGGCATGGTGGACATGCCCCCCGTGGTGAATGCAGAAGACATGTAAAAGAAAAATAGGAGAGAAGATTGAAAGACCTGGTAATAGACCCACCCGGGGTGAAAGCGAAACACAGGTAACCAGGAAGAAGGGAGCGGGTTGCTGGGCTTCGTCGATACGAACCACGGGGTCAAGGTATAAAACGGGTAACCAAGAAAAGATGAGCAGCTTGCACGGCCTGGTAGACACGCCCCCGGAGTGAAGGCAGCAGACACGTAACAAAGAACAGGTGAGCAGCTTGCTCGGCATGGTGGACACGCCCCCGTTGTGAATGCAGAAGATATGTAAAGAAAAATAGGTGAGCAGTTTGAAAGGCCTGGTAGACAGGCCAACCCGGGGTGAAGGCGAAACACAGGTAACCGGGAACAGGAGAGCGGGTTACTGGGCCTCGTCAATACGCCCCACGGGGTCAAGGTATAAAACGGGTAACAAAGAAAAGGTGAGCAGCTTGCTCAGCCTGGTAGACACACCCCCAGGAGTGAAGGCAGCAGACACGTAACAAAGAACAGGTGAGCAGCTTGCTCGGCGGGGTAGACAGGCCCCACGGGGTGAAGGCACAAGACAGGTAAGGAAAAATAGGTGAGCAGCTAGCTCGGGCTGGTAGACAGGCCCACCCGGTGTGAAGGCGAAAGACAGGTAACCAGGAAGAAGGGAGCGGGTTGCTGGGCTTCGTCGATACGAACCACGGGGTCAAGGTATAAAACGGGTAACCAAGAAAAGATGAGCAGCTTGCTCGGCCTGGTAGACACGCCCCCCGCAGTGAAGGCAGCAGACACGTAACAAAGAACAGGTGAGCAGCTTGCTCGGCATGGTGGACACGCCCCCGTGGTGAATGCAGGAGACATGTAAAGAAAAATAGGTGAGCAGCTTGAAAGGCCGGGTAGACAGGCCCCCCGCAGTGAAGGCAGCAGACACGTAACAAAAAACAGGTGAGCAGCTTGCTCGGCGGGGTAGACAGGCCCCACGGGGTGAAGGCACAAGACAGGTAAGGAAAAATAGGTGAGCAGCTAGCTCGGCCTGGTAGACAGGCCCACCCGGTGTGAAGGCGAAAGACAGGTAACCAGGAAGAAGGGAGCGGGTTGCTGGGCTTCGTCGATACGAACCACGGGGTCAAGGTATAAAACGGGTAACCAAGAAAAGATGAGCAGCTTGCTCGGCCTGGTAGACACGCCCCCCGCAGTGAAGGCAGCAGACACGTAACAAAGAACAGGTGAGCAGCTTGCTCGGCATTGTGGACACGCCCCCGTGGTGAATGCAGAAGACATGTAAAGAAAAATAGGTGAGCAGCTTGCTCGGCCTAGTAGACAGGCCCACCCGGGGTGAAGGCGAAACACAGGTAACCAGGAACAGGAGAGGGGGTTACTGGGCCTCGTCAATACGCCCCACGGGGTCAAGGCATAAAACGGGTAACAAAGAAAAGGTGAGCAGCTTGCTCAGCCTGGTAGACACACCCCCGGGTGTTAAGGCAGCAGACACGTAACAAAGAAGAGGTGAGCAGCTTGCTCGGCAAGGTGGACACTCCCCCATGGTGAATGCAGAAGACATGTAAAGAAAAATACATGAGCAGCTTGAAAGGCCTCGTAGACAGGCCCACCAGGGGTGAAGGTGAAACACAGGTAACCAGGAACAGGAGAGCGTGTTACTGGGCCTCGTCAATACGCCCCACGGGGTCAAGGCATAAAACGGGTAACAAAGAAAAGGTGAGCAGCTTGCTCAGCCTGGTAGACACACCCCCGGGAGTTAAGGCAGCAGACACGTAACAAAGAACAGGTGAGCAGCTTGCTCGGCGGGGTAGACAGGCCCCACGGGGTGAAGGCACAAGACAGGTAAGGAAAAATAGGTGAGCAGCTAGCTCGGCCTGGTAGACAGGCCCACCCGGTGTGAAGGCGAAAGACAGGTAACCAGGAAGAAGGGAGCGGGTTGCTGGGCTTCGTCGATACGAACCACGGGGTCAAGGTATAAAACGGGTAACCAAGAAAAGATGAGCAGCTTGCTCGGCCTGGTAGACACGCCCCCCGCAGTGAAGGCAGCAGACACGTAACAAAGAACAGGTGAGCAGCTTACTCGGCATGGTGGACACGCCCCCGTGGTGAATGCAGGAGACATGTAAAGAAAAATAGGTGAGCAGCTTGAAAGGCCGGGTAGACAGGCCCCCCGCAGTGAAGGCAGCAGACACGTAACAAAAAACAGGTGAGCAGCTTGCTCGGCGGGGTAGACAGGCCCCACGGGGTGAAGGCACAAGACAGGTAAGGAAAAATAGGTGAGCAGATAGCTCGGCCTGGTAGACAGGCCCACCCGGTGTGAAGGCGAAAGACAGGTAACCAGGAAGAAGGGAGCGGGTTGCTGGGCTTCGTCGATACGAACCACGGGGTCAAGGTATAAAACGGGTAACCAAGAAAAGATGAGCAGTTTGCTCGGCCTGGTAGACACGCCCCCCGCAGTGAAGGCAGCAGACACGTAACAAAGAACAGGTGAGCAGCTTGCTCGGCATTGTGGACAAGCCCCCGTGGTGAATGCAGAAGACATGTAAAGAAAAATAGGTGAGCAGCTTGCTCGGCCTGGTAGAAAGGCCCACCCGGGGTGAAGGCGAAACACAGGTAACCAGGAACAGGAGAGCGGGTTACTGGGCCTCGTCAATACGCCCCACGGGGTCAAGGCATAAAACGGGTAAAAAAGAAAAGGTGAGCAGCTTGCTCAGCCTGGTAGACACAACCCCAGGAGTGAAGGCAGCAGACACGTAACAAAGAACAGGTGAGCAGCTTGCTCGGCGGGGTAGACAGGCCCCACGGGGTGAAGGCACAAGACAGGTAAGGAAAAATAGGTGAGCATCTAGCTCGGCCTAGTAGACAGGCCCACCCGGGGTGAAGGCGAAACACAGGTAACCAGGAACAGGAGAGCGGGTTACTGGGCCTCGTCAATACGCCCCACGGGGTCAAGGCATAAAACGGGTAACAAAGAAAAGGTGAGCAGCTTGCTCAGCCTGGTAGACACACCCCCGGGAGTGAAGGCAGCAGACACGTAACAAAGAACAGGTGAGCAGCTTGCTCGGCGGGGGGTAGAAAGGCCCCACGCGGTGAAGTCAAAAGACAGGTAAGGAAAAATAGGGGAGCAGCAAGCTCGGCCTGGTAGACAGGCCCACCCGGTGTGAAGGCGAAAGACAGGTAACCAGGAAGAAGGGAGCGGGTTGCTGGGCTTCGTCGATACGAACCACGGGGTCAAGGTATAAAACGGGTAACCAAGAAAAGATGAGCAGCTTCCTCGGCCTGGTAGACACGCCCCGCCCAGTGAAGGCAGCAGACACGTAACAAAGAACAGGTGAGCAGCTTGCTCGGCATGGTGGACATGCCCCCCGTGGTGAATGCAGAAGATATGTAAAGAAAAATAGGTGAGCAGATTGAAAGGCCTGGTAGATAGGCCCACCCGGGGTGAAGGGGAAACACAGGTAACCAGGAACAGGAGAGCGGGTTACTGGGCCTCGTCAATACGCCCCACGGGGTCAAGGCATAAAACGTGTAACAAAGAAAAGGTGAGCAGCTTGCTCAGCCTGGTAGACACACCCCCGGGAGTTAAGGCAGCAGACACGTAACAAAGAACAGGTGAGCAGCTTGCTCGGCGGGTTAGACAGCCCCACGGGGTGAAGGGAGAAGACAGGTAAGGAAATATAGGTGAGCAGCTAGCTAGGCCTGGTAAACAGGCCCTCCCGGTGTGAAAGCGAAAGACAGGTAACCAGGAAGAATGGAGTGGGTTGCTGGGCTTCGTCGATACGAACCACGGGGTCAAGGTATAAAACGGGTAACCAAGAAAAGATGAGCAGCTTGCTCGGCCTGGTAGACACGCCCCCCGCAGTGAAGGCAGCAGACACGTAACAAAGAACAGGTGAGCAGCTTGCTCGGCATGGTGGACATGCCCCCCGTGGTGAATGCAGAAGACATGTAAAAGAAAAATAGGTGAGAAGATTGAAAGACCTGGTAATAGACCCACCCGGGGTGAAAGCGAAACACAGGTAACCAGGAAGAAGGGAGCGGGTTGCTGGGCTTCGTCGATACGAACCACGGGGTCAAGGTATAAAACGGGTAACCAAGAAAAGATGAGCAGCTTGCACGGCCTGGTAGACACGCCCCCGGAGTGAAGGCAGCAGACACGTAACAAAGAACAGGTGAGCAGCTTGCTCGGCATGGTGGACACGCCCCCGTTGTGAATGCAGAAGATATGTAAAGAAAAATAGGTGAGCAGCTTGAAAGGCCTGGTAGACAGGCCAACCCGGGGTGAAGGCGAAACACAGGTAACCAGGAACAGGAGAGCGGGTTACTGGGCCTCGTCAATACGCCCCACGGGGTCAAGGCATAAAACGGGTACAAAGAAAAGGTGAGCAGCTTCCTCAGCCTGGTAGACACACCCCGGGGAGTTAAGGCAGCAGACACGTAACAAAGAACAGGTGAGCAGCTTGCTCGGCGGGGTAGACAGGCCCCACGGGGTGAAGGCACAAGACAGGTAAGGAAAAATAGGTGAGCAGGTAGCTCGGCCTGGTAGACAGGCCCACCCGGGGTGAAGGCAAAAGACAGGTAACCAGGAAGAAGGGAGCGGGTTGCTGGGCTTCGTCGATACGAACCACGGGGTCAAGGTATAAAACGGGTAACCAAGAAAAGATGAGCAGCTTGCTCGGCCTGGTACACACGCCCCGTCCAGTGAAGGCAGCAGACACGTAACAAAGAACAGGTGAGCAGCTTGCTCGGAATGGTGGACACGCCCCCCGTGGTGAATGCAGAAGACATGTAAAGAAAAATAGGTGAGCAGCTTGAAAGGCCTGGTAGACAGGCCCACCCGGGGTGAAGGCGAAACACAGATAACCAGGAACAGGAGAGCGGGTTACTGGGCCTCGTCAATACGCCCCACGGGGTCAAGGCATAAAACGGGTAACAAAGAAAAGGTGAGCAGCTTGCTCAGCCTGGTAGACACACCCCCGGGAGTTAAGGCAGCAGACACGTAACAAAGAACAGGTTAGCAGCTTGCTAGGCGGGGTAGACAGCCCCACGGGGTGAAGGCACAAGACAGGTAAGGAAATATAGGTGAACAGCTAGCTAGGCCTGGTAGACAGGCCCTCCCTGTGTGAAGGCGAAAGACAGGTAACCAGGAAGAATGGAGCGGGTTGCTGTGCTTCGTCGATACGAACCACGGGGTCAAGGTATAAAACGGGTAACCAAGAAAAGATGAGCAGCTTGCTCGGCCTGGTAGACACGCCCCGCACAGTGAAGGCAGCAAACACGTAACAAAGAACAGGTGAGCAGCTTGCTCGGCATGGTGGACATGCCCCCCGTGGTGAATGCAGAAGATATGTAAAGAAAAATAGGTGAGCAGATTGAAAGGCCTGGTAGATAGGCCCACCCGGGGTGAAGGGGAAACACAGGTAACCAGGAATAGGAGAGCGGTTTACTGGGCCTCGTCAATACGCCCCAAGCGGTTAAGGCATAAAACGGGTAACAAAGAAAAGGTGAGCAGCTTGATCAGCCTGGTAGACACACCCCTGGGAGTTAAGGCAGCAGACACGTAACAAAGAATGGGTGAGCAGCTTGCTCGGCGGGGTAGACACGCCCCACGGGGTGAAGGCACAAGACAGGTAAGGAAAAATATGTGAGCAGCTAGCTCGGCCTGGTAGACAGGCCCACCCGGTGTGAAGGCGAAAGACAGGTAACCAGGCAGAAGGGAGCGGGTTGCTGGGGTTCGTCGATACGAACCACGGGGTCAAGGTATAAAACGGGTAACCAAGAAAAGATGAGCAGCTTGCTCGGCCTGGTAGACACGCCCCCCGCAGTGAAGGCAGCAGACACGTAACAAAGAACAGGTGAGCAGCTTGCTCGGCATGGTGGACATGCCCCCCGTGGTGAATGCAGAAGACATGTAAAAGAAAAATAGGAGAGAAGATTGAAAGACCTGGTAATAGACCCACCCGGGGTGAAAGCGAAACACAGGTAACCAGGAAGAAGGGAGCGGGTTGCTGGGCTTCGTCGATACGAACCACGGGGTCAAGGTATAAAACGGGTAACCAAGAAAAGATGAGCAGCTTGCACGGCCTGGTAGACACGCCCCCGGAGTGAAGGCAGCAGACACGTAACAAAGAACAGGTGAGCAGCTTGCTCGGCATGGTGGACACGCCCCCGTTGTGAATGCAGAAGATATGTAAAGAAAAATAGGTGAGCAGCTTGAAAGGCCTGGTAGACAGGCCAACCCGGGGTGAAGGCGAAACACAGGTAACCAGGAACAGGAGAGCGGGTTACTGGACCTCGTCAATACGCCCCACGGGGTCAAGGCATAAAACGGGTACAAAGAAAAGGTGAGCAGCTTCCTCAGCCTGGTAGACACACCCCGGGGAGTTAAGGCAGCAGACACGTAACAAAGAACAGGTGAGCAGCTTGCTCGGCGGGGTAGACAGGCCCCACGGGGTGAAGGCACAAGACAGGTAAGGAAAAATAGGTGAGCAGGTAGCTCGGCCTGGTAGACAGGCCCACCCGGGGTGAAGGCAAAAGACAGGTAACCAGGAAGAAGGGAGCGGGTTGCTGGGCTTCGTCGATACGAACCACGGGGTCAAGGTATAAAACGGGTAACCAAGAAAAGATGAGCAGCTTGCTCGGCCTGGTACACACGCCCCGTCCAGTGAAGGCAGCAGACACGTAACAAAGAACAGGTGAGCAGCTTGCTCGGAATGGTGGACACGCCCCCCGTGGTGAATGCAGAAGACATGTAAAGAAAAATAGGTGAGCAGCTTGAAAGGCCTGGTAGACAGGCCCACCCGGGGTGAAGGCGAAACACAGATAACCAGGAACAGGAGAGCGGGTTACTGGGCCTCGTCAATACGCCCCACGGGGTCAAGGCATAAAACGGGTAACAAAGAAAAGGTGAGCAGCTTGCTCAGCCTGGTAGACACACCCCCGGGTGTTAAGGCAGCAGACACGTAACAAAGAACAGGTTAGCAGCTTGCTAGGCGGGGTAGACAGCCCCACGGGGTGAAGGCACAAGACAGGTAAGGAAATATAGGTGAACAGCTAGCTAGGCCTGGTAGACAGGCCCTCCCTGTGTGAAGGCGAAAGACAGGTAACCAGGAAGAATGGAGCGGGTTGCTGTGCTTCGTCGATACGAACCACGGGGTCAAGGTATAAAACGGGTAACCAAGAAAAGATGAGCAGCTTGCTCGGCCTGGTAGACACGCCCCGCACAGTGAAGGCAGCAAACACGTAACAAAGAACAGGTGAGCAGCTTGCTCGGCATGGTGGACATGCCCCCCGTGGTGAATGCAGAAGATATGTAAAGAAAAATAGGTGAGCAGATTGAAAGGCCTGGTAGATAGGCCCACCCGGGGTGAAGGGGAAACACAGGTAACCAGGAATAGGAGAGCGGTTTACTGGGCCTCGTCAATACGCCCCAAGCGGTTAAGGCATAAAACGGGTAACAAAGAAAAGGTGAGCAGCTTGATCAGCCTGGTAGACACACCCCTGGGAGTTAAGGCAGCAGACACGTAACAAAGAATGGGTGAGCAGCTTGCTCGGCGGGGTAGACACGCCCCACGGGGTGAAGGCACAAGACAGGTAAGGAAAAATATGTGAGCAGCTAGCTCGGCCTGGTAGACAGGCCCACCCGGTGTGAAGGCGAAAGACAGGTAACCAGGCAGAAGGGAGCGGGTTGCTGGGGTTCGTCGATACGAACCACGGGGTCAAGGTATAAAACGGGTAACCAAGAAAAGATGAGCAGCTTGCTCGGCCTGGTAGACACGCCCCCCGCAGTGAAGGCAGCAGACACGTAACAAAGAACAGGTGAGCAGCTTGCTCGGCATGGTGGACATGCCCCCCGTGGTGAATGCAGAAGACATGTAAAAGAAAAATAGGAGAGAAGATTGAAAGACCTGGTAATAGACCCACCCGGGGTGAAAGCGAAACACAGGTAACCAGGAAGAAGGGAGCGGGTTGCTGGGCTTCGTCGATACGAACCACGGGGTCAAGGTATAAAACGGGTAACCAAGAAAAGATGAGCAGCTTGCACGGCCTGGTAGACACGCCCCCGGAGTGAAGGCAGCAGACACGTAACAAAGAACAGGTGAGCAGCTTGCTCGGCATGGTGGACACGCCCCCGTTGTGAATGCAGAAGATATGTAAAGAAAAATAGGTGAGCAGCTTGAAAGGCCTGGTAGACAGGCCAACCCGGGGTGAAGGCGAAACACAGGTAACCAGGAACAGGAGAGCGGGTTACTGGGCCTCGTCAATACGCCCCACGGGGTCAAGGCATAAAACGGGTACAAAGAAAAGGTGAGCAGCTTCCTCAGCCTGGTAGACACACCCCGGGGAGTTAAGGCAGCAGACACGTAACAAAGAACAGGTGAGCAGCTTGCTCGGCGGGGTAGACAGGCCCCACGGGGTGAAGGCACAAGACAGGTAAGGAAAAATAGGTGAGCAGGTAGCTCGGCCTGGTAGACAGGCCCACCCGGGGTGAAGGCAAAAGACAGGTAACCAGGAAGAAGGGAGCGGGTTGCTGGGCTTCGTCGATACGAACCACGGGGTCAAGGTATAAAACGGGTAACCAAGAAAAGATGAGCAGCTTGCTCGGCCTGGTAGACACGCCCCCCGCAGTGAAGGCAGCAGACACGTAACAAAGAACAGGTGAGCAGCTTGCTCGGCATGGTGGACATGCCCCCCGTGGTGAATGCAGAAGACATGTAAAAGAAAAATAGGTGAGAAGATTGAAAGACCTGGTAATAGACCCACCCGGGGTGAAAGCGAAACACAGGTAACCAGGAAGAAGGGAGCGGGTTGCTGGGCTTCGTCGATACGAACCACGGGGTCAAGGTATAAAACGGGTAACCAAGAAAAGATGAGCAGCTTGCACGGCCTGGTAGACACGCCCCCGGAGTGAAGGCAGCAGACACGTAACAAAGAACAGGTGAGCAGCTTGCTCGGCATGGTGGACACGCCCCCGTTGTGAATGCAGAAGATATGTAAAGAAAAATAGGTGAGCAGCTTGAAAGGCCTGGTAGACAGGCCAACCCGGGGTGAAGGCGAAACACAGGTAACCAGGAACAGGAGAGCGGGTTACTGGGCCTCGTCAATACGCCCCACGGGGTCAAGGCATAAAACGGGTACAAAGAAAAGGTGAGCAGCTTCCTCAGCCTGGTAGACACACCCCGGGGAGTTAAGGCAGCAGACACGTAACAAAGAACAGGTGAGCAGCTTGCTCGGCGGGGTAGACAGGCCCCACGGGGTGAAGGCACAAGACAGGTAAGGAAAAATAGGTGAGCAGGTAGCTCGGCCTGGTAGACAGGCCCACCCGGGGTGAAGGCAAAAGACAGGTAACCAGGAAGAAGGGAGCGGGTTGCTGGGCTTCGTCGATACGAACCACGGGGTCAAGGTATAAAACGGGTAACCAAGAAAAGATGAGCAGCTTGCTCGGCCTGGTACACACGCCCCGTCCAGTGAAGGCAGCAGACACGTAACAAAGAACAGGTGAGCAGCTTGCTCGGAATGGTGGACACGCCCCCCGTGGTGAATGCAGAAGACATGTAAAGAAAAATAGGTGAGCAGCTTGAAAGGCCTGGTAGACAGGCCCACCCGGGGTGAAGGCGAAACACAGATAACCAGGAACAGGAGAGCGGGTTACTGGGCCTCGTCAATACGCCCCACGGGGTCAAGGCATAAAACGGGTAACAAAGAAAAGGTGAGCAGCTTGCTCAGCCTGGTAGACACACCCCCGGGAGTTAAGGCAGCAGACACGTAACAAAGAACAGGTTAGCAGCTTGCTAGGCGGGGTAGACAGCCCCACGGGGTGAAGGCACAAGACAGGTAAGGAAATATAGGTGAACAGCTAGCTAGGCCTGGTAGACAGGCCCTCCCTGTGTGAAGGCGAAAGACAGGTAACCAGGAAGAATGGAGCGGGTTGCTGTGCTTCGTCGATACGAACCACGGGGTCAAGGTATAAAACGGGTAACCAAGAAAAGATGAGCAGCTTGCTCGGCCTGGTAGACACGCCCCGCACAGTGAAGGCAGCAAACACGTAACAAAGAACAGGTGAGCAGCTTGCTCGGCATGGTGGACATGCCCCCCGTGGTGAATGCAGAAGATATGTAAAGAAAAATAGGTGAGCAGATTGAAAGGCCTGGTAGATAGGCCCACCCGGGGTGAAGGGGAAACACAGGTAACCAGGAATAGGAGAGCGGTTTACTGGGCCTCGTCAATACGCCCCAAGCGGTTAAGGCATAAAACGGGTAACAAAGAAAAGGTGAGCAGCTTGATCAGCCTGGTAGACACACCCCTGGGAGTTAAGGCAGCAGACACGTAACAAAGAATGGGTGAGCAGCTTGCTCGGCGGGGTAGACACGCCCCACGGGGTGAAGGCACAAGACAGGTAAGGAAAAATATGTGAGCAGCTAGCTCGGCCTGGTAGACAGGCCCACCCGGTGTGAAGGCGAAAGACAGGTAACCAGGCAGAAGGGAGCGGGTTGCTGGGGTTCGTCGATACGAACCACGGGGTCAAGGTATAAAACGGGTAACCAAGAAAAGATGAGCAGCTTGCTCGGCCTGGTAGACACGCCCCCCGCAGTGAAGGCAGCAGACACGTAACAAAGAACAGGTGAGCAGCTTGCTCGGCATGGTGGACATGCCCCCCGTGGTGAATGCAGAAGACATGTAAAAGAAAAATAGGAGAGAAGATTGAAAGACCTGGTAATAGACCCACCCGGGGTGAAAGCGAAACACAGGTAACCAGGAAGAAGGGAGCGGGTTGCTGGGCTTCGTCGATACGAACCACGGGGTCAAGGTATAAAACGGGTAACCAAGAAAAGATGAGCAGCTTGCACGGCCTGGTAGACACGCCCCCGGAGTGAAGGCAGCAGACACGTAACAAAGAACAGGTGAGCAGCTTGCTCGGCATGGTGGACACGCCCCCGTTGTGAATGCAGAAGATATGTAAAGAAAAATAGGTGAGCAGCTTGAAAGGCCTGGTAGACAGGCCAACCCGGGGTGAAGGCGAAACACAGGTAACCAGGAACAGGAGAGCGGGTTACTGGGCCTCGTCAATACGCCCCACGGGGTCAAGGCATAAAACGGGTACAAAGAAAAGGTGAGCAGCTTCCTCAGCCTGGTAGACACACCCCGGGGAGTTAAGGCAGCAGACACGTAACAAAGAACAGGTGAGCAGCTTGCTCGGCGGGGTAGACAGGCCCCACGGGGTGAAGGCACAAAACAGGTAAGGAAAAATAGGTGAGCAGGTAGCTCGGCCTGGTAGACAGGCCCACCCGGGGTGAAGGCAAAAGACAGGTAACCAGGAAGAAGGGAGCGGGTTGCTGGGCTTCGTCGATACGAACCACGGGGTCAAGGTATAAAACGGGTAACCAAGAAAAGATGAGCAGCTTGCTCGGCCTGGTAGACACGCCCCGCCCAGTGAAGGCAGCAGACACGTAACAAAGAACAGGTGAGCAGCTTGCTCGGCATGGTGCACACGCCCCCCGTGGTGAATGCAGAAGACATGTAAAGAAAAATAGGTGAGAAGATTGAAAGACCTGGTCATAGACCCACCCGGGGTGAAAGCGAAACACAGGTAACCAGGAACAAGAGAGCGGGGTACTGGGCCTCGTCAATACGCCCCACGGGGTCAAGGCATAAAACGGGTAACAAAGAAAAGGTGAGCAGCTTGCTCAGCCTGGTAGACACACCCCCAGGTGTTAAGGCAGCAGACACGTAACAAAGAACAGGTGAGCAGCTTGCTCGGCAAGGTGGACACTCCCCCATGGTGAATGCAGAAGACATGTAAAGAAAAATACATGAGCAGCTTGAAAGGCCTCGTAGACAGGCCCACCAGGGGTGAAGGTGAAACACAGGTAACCAGGAACAGGAGAGCGTGTTACTGGGCCTCGTCAATACGCCCCACGGGGTCAAGGCATAAAACGGGTAACAAAGAAAAGGTGAGCAGCTTGCTCAGCCTGGTAGACACACCCCCGGGAGTTAAGGCAGCAGACACGTAACAAAGAACAGGTGAGCAGCTTGCTCGGCGGGGGGTAGAAAGGCCCCACGGGGTGAAGGCACAAGACAGGTAAGGAAAAATAGGGGAGCAGCAAGCTCGGCCTGGTAGACAGGCCCACCCGGTGTGAAGGCGAAAGACAGGTAACCAGGAAGAAGGGAGCCGGTTGCTTGGCTTCGTATATACGAACCACGGGGTCAAGGTATAAAACGGGTAACCAAGAAAAGATGAGCAGCTTGCTCGGCCTGGTAGACACGCGCCGCCCAGTGAAGGCAGCAGACACGTAACAAAGAACAGGTGAGCAGCTTGCTCGGCATGGTGGACATGCCCCCCGTGGTGAATGCAGAAGATATGTAAAGAAAAATAGGTGAGCAGATTGAAAGGCCTGGTAGATAGGCCCACCCGGGGTGAAGGGGAAACACAGGTAACCAGGAACAGGAGAGCGGGTTACTGGGCCTCGTCAATACGCCCCAAGCGGTTAAGGCATAAAACGGGTAACAAAGAAAAGGTGAGCAGCTTGCTCAGCCTGGTAGACACACCCCTGGGAGTTAAGGCAGCAGACACGTAACAAAGAATAGGTGAGCAGCTTGCTCGGCGGGGTAGACACGCCCCACGGGGTGAAGGCACAAGACAGGTAAGGAAAAATAGGTGAGCAGCTAGCTCGGCCTGGTAGACAGGCCCACCCGGTGTGAAGGCGAAACACAGGTAACCAGGAAGAAGGGAGCCGGTTGCTGGGCTTCGTCCATACGAACCACGGGGTCAAGGTATAAAACGGGTAACCAAGAAAAGATGAGCAGCTTGCTCGGCCTGGTAGACACGCCCCGCCCAGTGAAGGCAGCAGACACGTAACAAAGAACAGGTGAGCAGCTTGCTCGGCATGGTGGACATGCCCCCCGTGGTGAATGCAGAAGATATGTAAAGAAAAATAGGTGAGCAGATTGAAAGGCCTGGTAGATAGGCCCACCCGGGGTGAAGGGGAAACACAGGTAACCAGGAACAGGAGAGCGGGTTACTGGGCCTCGTCAATACGCCCCACGGGGTCAAGGCATAAAACGGGTAACAAAGAAAAGGTGAGCAGCTTGCTCAGCCTGGTAGACACACCCCCGGGAGTTAAGGCAGCAGACACGTAACAAAGAACAGGTGAGCAGCTTGCTCGGCATGGTGGACATGCCCCCCGTGGTGAATGCAGAAGACATGTAAAAGAAAAATAGGTGAGAAGATTGAAAGACCTGGTAATAGACCCACCCGGGGTGAAAGCGAAACACAGGTAACCAGGAAGAAGGGAGCGGGTTGCTGGGCTTCGTCGATACGAACCACGGGGTCAAGGTATAAAACGGGTAACCAAGAAAAGATGAGCAGCTTGCACGGCCTGGTAGACACGCCCCCGGAGTGAAGGCAGCAGACACGTAACAAAGAACAGGTGAGCAGCTTGCTCGGCATGGTGGACACGCCCCCGTTGTGAATGCAGAAGATATGTAAAGAAAAATAGGTGAGCAGCTTGAAAGGCCTGGTAGACAGGGCAACCCGGGGTGAAGGCGAAACACAGGTAACCAGGAACAGGAGAGCGGGTTACTGGGCCTCGTCAATACGCCCCACGGGGTCAAGGCATAAAACGGGTACAAAGAAAAGGTGAGCAGCTTCCTCAGCCTGGTAGACACACCCCGGGGAGTTAAGGCAGCAGACACGTAACAAAGAACAGGTGAGCAGCTTGCTCGGCGGGGTAGACAGGCCCCACGGGGTGAAGGCACAAAACAGGTAAGGAAAAATAGGTGAGCAGGTAGCTCGGCCTGGTAGACAGGCCCACCCGGGGTGAAGGCAAAAGACAGGTAACCAGGAAGAAGGGAGCGGGTTGCTGGGCTTCGTCGATACGAACCACGGGGTCAAGGTATAAAACGGGTAACCAAGAAAAGATGAGCAGCTTGCTCGGCCTGGTAGACACGCCCCGCCCAGTGAAGGCAGCAGACACGTAACAAAGAACAGGTGAGCAGCTTGCTCGGCATGGTGGACATGCCCCCCGTGGTGAATGCAGAAGATATGTAAAGAAAAATAGGTGAGCAGATTGAAAGGCCTGGTAGATAGGCCCACCCGGGGTGAAGGGGAAACGCAGGTAACCAGGAACAGGAGAGAGGGTTACTGGGCCTCGTCAATACGCCCCACGGGGTTAAGGCATAAAACGGGTAAGAAAGAAAAGGTGAGCAGCTTGCTCAGCCTGGAAGACACGCCCAGCGCAGTGAAGGCCGCAGACACGTAACAAAGAACAGGTGAGCAGCTTGCTCGGCATGGTGGACACGCCCCCCGTGGTGAATGCAGAAGACATGTAAAGAAAAATAGGTGAGCAGATTGAAAGCCCTGGTAGACAGGCCCACCCGGGGTGAAGGCGAAACACAGGTAACCAGGAACAGGAGAGCGGGTTACTGGGCCTCGTCAAGACGCCCCACGGGGTCAAGGCATAAAACGGGTAACAAAGAAAAGGTGAGCAGCTTTGCTCAGCCTGGTAGACACACCCCCGGGAGTTAAGGCAGCAGACACGTAACAAAGAACAGGTGAGCAGCTTGCTCGGCGGGTTAGACAGCCCCACGGGGTGAAGGCAGAAGACAGGTAAGGAAATATAGGTGAGCAGCTAGCTAGGCCTGGTAAACAGGCCCTCCCGGTGTGAAAGCGAAAGACAGGTAACCAGGAAGAATGGAGTGGGTTGCTGGGCTTCGTCGATACGAACCACGGGGTCAAGGTATAAAACGGGTAACCAAGAAAAGATGAGCAGCTTGCTCGGCCTGGTAGACACGCCCCCCGCAGTGAAGGCAGCAGACACGTAACAAAGAACAGGTGAGCAGCTTGCTCGGCATGGTGCACACGCCCCCGTGGTGAATGCAGAAGACATGTAAAGAAAAATAGGTGAGAAGATTGAAAGACCTGGTAATAGACCCACCCGGGGTGAAAGCGAAACACAGGTAACCAGGAACAAGAGAGCGGGGTACTGGGCCTCGTCAATACGCCCCACGGGGTCAAGGCATAAAACGGGTAACAAAGAAAAGGTGAGCAGCTTGCTCAGCCTGGTAGACACACCCCCAGGTGTTAAGGCAGCAGACACGTAACAAAGAACAGGTGAGCAGCTTGCTCGGCAAGGTGGACACTCCCCCATGGTGAATGCAGAAGACATGTAAAGAAAAATACATGAGCAGCTTGAAAGGCCTCGTAGACAGGCCCACCAGGGGTGAAGGTGAAACACAGGTAACCAGGAACAGGAGAGCGTGTTACTGGGCCTCGTCAATACGCCCCACGGGGTCAAGGCATAAAACGGGTAACAAAGAAAAGGTGAGCAGCTTGCTCAGCCTGGTAGACACACCCCCGGGAGTTAAGGCAGCAGACACGTAACAAAGAACAGGTGAGCAGCTTGCTCGGCGGGGGGTAGAAAGGCCCCACGGGGTGAAGGCACAAGACAGGTAAGGAAAAATAGGGGAGCAGCAAGCTCGGCCTGGTAGACAGGCCCACCCGGTGTGAAGGCGAAAGACAGGTAACCAGGAAGAAGGGAGCCGGTTGCTTGGCTTTGTATATACGAACCACGGGGTCAAGGTATAAAACGGGTAACCAAGAAAAGATGAGCAGCTTGCTCGGCCTGGTAGACACGCGCCGCCCAGTGAAGGCAGCAGACACGTAACAAAGAACAGGTGAGCAGCTTGCTCGGCATGGTGGACATGCCCCCCGTGGTGAATGCAGAAGATATGTAAAGAAAAATAGGTGAGCAGATTGAAAGGCCTGGTAGATAGGCCCACCCGGGGTGAAGGGGAAACACAGGTAACCAGGAACAGGAGAGCGGGTTACTGGGCCTCGTCAATACGCCCCAAGCGGTTAAGGCATAAAACGGGTAACAAAGAAAAGGTGAGCAGCTTGCTCAGCCTGGTAGACACACCCCTGGGAGTTAAGGCAGCAGACACGTAACAAAGAATAGGTGAGCAGCTTGCTCGGCGGGGTAGACACGCCCCACGGGGTGAAGGCACAAGACAGGTAAGGAAAAATAGGTGAGCAGCTAGCTCGGCCTGGTAGACAGGCCCACCCGGTGTGAAGGCGAAACACAGGTAACCAGGAAGAAGGGAGCGGGTTGCTGGGCTTCGTCGATACGAACCACGGGGTCAAGGTATAAAACGGGTAACCAAGAAAAGATGAGCAGCTTGCTCGGCCTGGTAGACACGCCCCGCCCAGTGAAGGCAGCAGACACGTAACAAAGAACAGGTGAGCAGCTTGCTCGGCATGGTGGACATGCCCCCCGTGGTGAATGCAGAAGATATGTAAAGAAAAATAGGTGAGCAGATTGAAAGGCCTGGTAGATAGGCCCACCCGGGGTGAAGGGGAAACACAGGTAACCAGGAACAGGAGAGCGGGTTACTGGGCCTCGTCAATACGCCCCACGGGGTCAAGGCATAAAACGGGTAACAAAGAAAAGGTGAGCAGCTTGCTCAGCCTGGTAGACACACCCCCGGGAGTTAAGGCAGCAGACACGTAACAAAGAACAGGTGAGCAGCTTGCTCGGCGGGTTAGACAGCCCCACGGGGTGAAGGGAGAAGACAGGTAAGGAAATATAGGTGAGCAGCTAGCTAGGCCTGGTAAACAGGCCCTCCCGGTGTGAAAGCGAAAGACAGGTAACCAGGAAGAATGGAGTGGGTTGCTGGGCTTCGTCGATACGAACCACGGGGTCAAGGTATAAAACGGGTAACCAAGAAAAGATGAGCAGCTTGCTCGGCCTGGTAGACACGCCCCCCGCAGTGAAGGCAGCAGACACGTAACAAAGAACAGGTGAGCAGCTTGCTCGGCATGGTGGACATGCCCCCCGTGGTGAATGCAGAAGACATGTAAAAGAAAAATAGGTGAGAAGATTGAAAGACCTGGTAATAGACCCACCCGGGGTGAAAGCGAAACACAGGTAACCAGGAAGAAGGGAGCGGGTTGCTGGGCTTCGTCGATACGAACCACGGGGTCAAGGTATAAAACGGGTAACCAAGAAAAGATGAGCAGCTTGCACGGCCTGGTAGACACGCCCCCGGAGTGAAGGCAGCAGACACGTAACAAAGAACAGGTGAGCAGCTTGCTCGGCATGGTGGACACGCCCCCGTTGTGAATGCAGAAGATATGTAAAGAAAAATAGGTGAGCAGCTTGAAAGGCCTGGTAGACAGGCCAACCCGGGGTGAAGGCGAAACACAGGTAACCAGGAACAGGAGAGCGGGTTACTGGGCCTCGTCAATACGCCCAACGGGGTCAAGGCATAAAACGGGTACAAAGAAAAGGTGAGCAGCTTCCTCAGCCTGGTAGACACACCCCGGGGAGTTAAGGCAGCAGACACGTAACAAAGAACAGGTGAGCAGCTTGCTCGGCGGGGTAGACAGGCCCCACGGGGTGAAGGCACAAGACAGGTAAGGAAAAATAGGTGAGCAGGTAGCTCGGCCTGGTAGACAGGCCCACCCGGGGTGAAGGCAAAAGACAGGTAACCAGGAAGAAGGGAGCGGGTTGCTGGGCTTCGTCGATACGAACCACGGGGTCAAGGTATAAAACGGGTAACCAAGAAAAGATGAGCAGCTTGCTCGGCCTGGTACACACGCCCCGTCCAGTGAAGGCAGCAGACACGTAACAAAGAACAGGTGAGCAGCTTGCTCGGAATGGTGGACACGCCCCCCGTGGTGAATGCAGAAGACATGTAAAGAAAAATAGGTGAGCAGCTTGAAAGGCCTGGTAGACAGGCCCACCCGGGGTGAAGGCGAAACACAGATAACCAGGAACAGGAGAGCGGGTTACTGGGCCTCGTCAATACGCCCCACGGGGTCAAGGCATAAAACGGGTAACAAAGAAAAGGTGAGCAGCTTGCTCAGCCTGGTAGACACACCCCCGGGAGTTAAGGCAGCAGACACGTAACAAAGAACAGGTTAGCAGCTTGCTAGGCGGGGTAGACAGCCCCACGGGGTGAAGGCACAAGACAGGTAAGGAAATATTGGTGAACAGCTAGCTAGGCCTGGTAGACAGGCCCTCCCTGTGTGAAGGCGAAAGACAGGTAACCAGGAAGAATGGAGCGGGTTGCTGGGCTTCGTCGATACGAACCACGGGGTCAAGGTATAAAACGGGTAACCAAGAAAAGATGAGCAGCTTGCTCGGCCTGGTAGACACGCCCCGCACAGTGAAGGCAGCAAACATGTAACAAAGAACAGGTGAGCAGCTTGCTCGGCATGGTGGACATGCCCCCCGTGGTGAATGCAGAAGATATGTAAAGAAAAATAGGTGAGCAGATTGAAAGGCCTGGTAGATAGGCCCACCCGGGGTGAAGGGGAAACACAGGTAACCAGGAATAGGAGAGCGGTTTACTGGGCCTCGTCAATACGCCCCAAGCGGTTAAGGCATAAAACGGGTAACAAAGAAAAGGTGAGCAGCTTGATCAGCCTGGTAGACACACCCCTGGGAGTTAAGGCAGCAGACACGTAACAAAGAATGGGTGAGCAGCTTGCTCGGCGGGGTAGACACGCCCCACGGGGTGAAGGCACAAGACAGGTAAGGAAAAATATGTGAGCAGCTAGCTCGGCCTGGTAGACAGGCCCACCCGGTGTGAAGGCGAAAGACAGGTAACCAGGCAGAAGGGAGCGGGTTGCTGGGCTTCGTTGATACGAACCACGGGGTCAAGGTATAAAACGGGTAACCAAGAAAAGATGAGCAGCTTGCTCGGCCTGGTAGACACGCCCCGCCCAGTGAAGGCAGCAGACACGTAACAAAGAACAGGTGAGCAGCTTGCTCGGCATGGTGGACATGCCCCCCGTGGTGAATGCAGAAGATATGTAAAGAAAAATAGGTGAGCAGATTGAAAGGCCTGGTAGATAGGCCCACCCGGGGTGAAGGGGAAACACAGGTAACCAGGAACAGGAGAGCGGGTTACTGGGCCTCGTCAATACGCCCCACGGGGTTAAGGCATAAAACGGGTAACAAAGAAAAGGTGAGCAGCTTGCTCAGCCTGGAAGACCCGCCCAGCGCAGTGAAGGCAGCAGACACGTAACAAAGAACAGGTGAGCAGCTTGCTCGGCATGGTGGACACGCCCCCCGTGGTGAATGCAGAAGACATGTAAAGAAAAATAGGTGACCAGCTTGAAAGCCCTGGTAGACAGGCCCACCCGGGGTGAAGGCGAAACACAGGTAACCAGGAACAGGAGAGCGGGTTACTGGGCCTCGTCAATACGCCCCACGGGGTCAAGGCATAAAACGGGTAACAAAGAAAAGGTGAGCAGCTTTGCTCAGCCTGGTAGACACACCCCCGGGAGTTAAGGCAGCAGACACGTAACAAAGAACAGGTGAGCAGCTTGCTCGGCGGGTTAGACAGCCCCACGGGGTGAAGGCAGAAGACAGGTAAGGAAATATAGGTGAGCAGCTAGCTAGGCCTGGTAAACAGGCCCTCCCGGTGTGAAAGCGAAAGACAGGTAACCAGGAAGAATGGAGTGGGTTGCTGGGCTTCGTCGATACGAACCACGGGGTCAAGGTATAAAACGGGTAACCAAGAAAAGATGAGCAGCTTGCTCGGCCTGGTAGACACGCCCCCCGCAGTGAAGGCAGCAGACACGTAACAAAGAACAGGTGAGCAGCTTGCTCGGCATGGTGCACACGCCCCCCGTGGTGAATGCAGAAGACATGTAAAGAAAAATAGGTGAGAAGATTGAAAGACCTGGTAATAGACCCACCCGGGGTGAAAGCGAAACACAGGTAACCAGGAACAAGAGAGCGGGGTACTGGGCCTCGTCAATACGCCCCACGGGGTCAAGGCATAAAACGGGTAACAAAGAAAAGGTGAGCAGCTTGCTCAGCCTGGTAGACACACCCCCAGGTGTTAAGGCAGCAGACACGTAACAAAGAACAGGTGAGCAGCTTGCTCGGCAAGGTGGACACTCCCCCATGGTGAATGCAGAAGACATGTAAAGAAAAATACATGAGCAGCTTGAAAGGCCTCGTAGACAGGCCCACCAGGGGTGAAGGTGAAACACAGGTAACCAGGAACAGGAGAGCGTGTTACTGGGCCTCGTCAATACGCCCCACGGGGTCAAGGCATAAAACGGGTAACAAAGAAAAGGTGAGCAGCTTGCTCAGCCTGGTAGACACACCCCCGGGAGTTAAGGCAGCAGACACGTAACAAAGAACAGGTGAGCAGCTTGCTCGGCGGGGGGTAGAAAGGCCCCACGGGGTGAAGGCACAAGACAGGTAAGGAAAAATAGGGGAGCAGCAAGCTCGGCCTGGTAGACAGGCCCACCCGGTGTGAAGGCGAAAGACAGGTAACCAGGAAGAAGGGAGCCGGTTGCTTGGCTTTGTATATACGAACCACGGGGTCAAGGTATAAAACGGGTAACCAAGAAAAGATGAGCAGCTTGCTCGGCCTGGTAGACACGCGCCGCCCAGTGAAGGCAGCAGACACGTAACAAAGAACAGGTGAGCAGCTTGCTCGGCATGGTGGACATGCCCCCCGTGGTGAATGCAGAAGATATGTAAAGAAAAATAGGTGAGCAGATTGAAAGGCCTGGTAGATAGGCCCACCCGGGGTGAAGGGGAAACACAGGTAACCAGGAACAGGAGAGCGGGTTACTGGGCCTCGTCAATACGCCCCAAGCGGTTAAGGCATAAAACGGGTAACAAAGAAAAGGTGAGCAGCTTGCTCAGCCTGGTAGACACACCCCTGGGAGTTAAGGCAGCAGACACGTAACAAAGAATAGGTGAGCAGCTTGCTCGGCGGGGTAGACACGCCCCACGGGGTGAAGGCACAAGACAGGTAAGGAAAAATAGGTGAGCAGCTAGCTCGGCCTGGTAGACAGGCCCACCCGGTGTGAAGGCGAAACACAGGTAACCAGGAAGAAGGGAGCGGGTTGCTGGGCTTCGTCGATACGAACCACGGGGTCAAGGTATAAAACGGGTAACCAAGAAAAGATGAGCAGCTTGCTCGGCCTGGTAGACACGCCCCGCCCAGTGAAGGCAGCAGACACGTAACAAAGAACAGGTGAGCAGCTTGCTCGGCATGGTGGACATGCCCCCCGTGGTGAATGCAGAAGATATGTAAAGAAAAATAGGTGAGCAGATTGAAAGGCCTGGTAGATAGGCCCACCCGGGGTGAAGGGGAAACACAGGTAACCAGGAACAGGAGAGCGGGTTACTGGGCCTCGTCAATACGCCCCACGGGGTCAAGGCATAAAACGGGTAACAAAGAAAAGGTGAGCAGCTTGCTCAGCCTGGTAGACACACCCCCGGGAGTTAAGGCAGCAGACACGTAACAAAGAACAGGTGAGCAGCTTGCTCGGCGGGTTAGACAGCCCCACGGGGTGAAGGGAGAAGACAGGTAAGGAAATATAGGTGAGCAGCTAGCTAGGCCTGGTAAACAGGCCCTCCCGGTGTGAAAGCGAAAGACAGGTAACCAGGAAGAATGGAGTGGGTTGCTGGGCTTCGTCGATACGAACCACGGGGTCAAGGTATAAAACGGGTAACCAAGAAAAGATGAGCAGCTTGCTCGGCCTGGTAGACACGCCCCCCGCAGTGAAGGCAGCAGACACGTAACAAAGAACAGGTGAGCAGCTTGCTCGGCATGGTGGACATGCCCCCCGTGGTGAATGCAGAAGACATGTAAAAGAAAAATAGGTGAGAAGATTGAAAGACCTGGTAATAGACCCACCCGGGGTGAAAGCGAAACACAGGTAACCAGGAAGAAGGGAGCGGGTTGCTGGGCTTCGTCGATACGAACCACGGGGTCAAGGTATAAAACGGGTAACCAAGAAAAGATGAGCAGCTTGCACGGCCTGGTAGACACGCCCCCGGAGTGAAGGCAGCAGACACGTAACAAAGAACAGGTGAGCAGCTTGCTCGGCATGGTGGACACGCCCCCGTTGTGAATGCAGAAGATATGTAAAGAAAAATAGGTGAGCAGCTTGAAAGGCCTGGTAGACAGGCCAACCCGGGGTGAAGGCGAAACACAGGTAACCAGGAACAGGAGAGCGGGTTACTGGGCCTCGTCAATACGCCCAACGGGGTCAAGGCATAAAACGGGTACAAAGAAAAGGTGAGCAGCTTCCTCAGCCTGGTAGACACACCCCGGGGAGTTAAGGCAGCAGACACGTAACAAAGAACAGGTGAGCAGCTTGCTCGGCGGGGTAGACAGGCCCCACGGGGTGAAGGCACAAGACAGGTAAGGAAAAATAGGTGAGCAGGTAGCTCGGCCTGGTAGACAGGCCCACCCGGGGTGAAGGCAAAAGACAGGTAACCAGGAAGAAGGGAGCGGGTTGCTGGGCTTCGTCGATACGAACCACGGGGTCAAGGTATAAAACGGGTAACCAAGAAAAGATGAGCAGCTTGCTCGGCCTGGTACACACGCCCCGTCCAGTGAAGGCAGCAGACACGTAACAAAGAACAGGTGAGCAGCTTGCTCGGAATGGTGGACACGCCCCCCGTGGTGAATGCAGAAGACATGTAAAGAAAAATAGGTGAGCAGCTTGAAAGGCCTGGTAGACAGGCCCACCCGGGGTGAAGGCGAAACACAGATAACCAGGAACAGGAGAGCGGGTTACTGGGCCTCGTCAATACGCCCCACGGGGTCAAGGCATAAAACGGGTAACAAAGAAAAGGTGAGCAGCTTGCTCAGCCTGGTAGACACACCCCCGGGAGTTAAGGCAGCAGACACGTAACAAAGAACAGGTTAGCAGCTTGCTAGGCGGGGTAGACAGCCCCACGGGGTGAAGGCACAAGACAGGTAAGGAAATATTGGTGAACAGCTAGCTAGGCCTGGTAGACAGGCCCTCCCTGTGTGAAGGCGAAAGACAGGTAACCAGGAAGAATGGAGCGGGTTGCTGGGCTTCGTCGATACGAACCACGGGGTCAAGGTATAAAACGGGTAACCAAGAAAAGATGAGCAGCTTGCTCGGCCTGGTAGACACGCCCCGCACAGTGAAGGCAGCAAACATGTAACAAAGAACAGGTGAGCAGCTTGCTCGGCATGGTGGACATGCCCCCCGTGGTGAATGCAGAAGATATGTAAAGAAAAATAGGTGAGCAGATTGAAAGGCCTGGTAGATAGGCCCACCCGGGGTGAAGGGGAAACACAGGTAACCAGGAATAGGAGAGCGGTTTACTGGGCCTCGTCAATACGCCCCAAGCGGTTAAGGCATAAAACGGGTAACAAAGAAAAGGTGAGCAGCTTGATCAGCCTGGTAGACACACCCCTGGGAGTTAAGGCAGCAGACACGTAACAAAGAATGGGTGAGCAGCTTGCTCGGCGGGGTAGACACGCCCCACGGGGTGAAGGCACAAGACAGGTAAGGAAAAATATGTGAGCAGCTAGCTCGGCCTGGTAGACAGGCCCACCCGGTGTGAAGGCGAAAGACAGGTAACCAGGCAGAAGGGAGCGGGTTGCTGGGCTTCGTTGATACGAACCACGGGGTCAAGGTATAAAACGGGTAACCAAGAAAAGATGAGCAGCTTGCTCGGCCTGGTAGACACGCCCCGCCCAGTGAAGGCAGCAGACACGTAACAAAGAACAGGTGAGCAGCTTGCTCGGCATGGTGGACATGCCCCCCGTGGTGAATGCAGAAGATATGTAAAGAAAAATAGGTGAGCAGATTGAAAGGCCTGGTAGATAGGCCCACCCGGGGTGAAGGGGAAACACAGGTAACCAGGAACAGGAGAGCGGGTTACTGGGCCTCGTCAATACGCCCCACGGGGTTAAGGCATAAAACGGGTAACAAAGAAAAGGTGAGCAGCTTGCTCAGCCTGGAAGACCCGCCCAGCGCAGTGAAGGCAGCAGACACGTAACAAAGAACAGGTGAGCAGCTTGCTCGGCATGGTGGACACGCCCCCCGTGGTGAATGCAGAAGACATGTAAAGAAAAATAGGTGACCAGCTTGAAAGCCCTGGTAGACAGGCCCACCCGGGGTGAAGGCGAAACACAGGTAACCAGGAACAGGAGAGCGGGTTACTGGGCCTCGTCAATACGCCCCACGGGGTCAAGGCATAAAACGGGTAACAAAGAAAAGGTGAGCAGCTTTGCTCAGCCTGGTAGACACACCCCCGGGAGTTAAGGCAGCAGACACGTAACAAAGAACAGGTGAGCAGCTTGCTCGGCGGGTTAGACAGCCCCACGGGGTGAAGGCAGAAGACAGGTAAGGAAATATAGGTGAGCAGCTAGCTAGGCCTGGTAAACAGGCCCTCCCGGTGTGAAAGCGAAAGACAGGTAACCAGGAAGAATGGAGTGGGTTGCTGGGCTTCGTCGATACGAACCACGGGGTCAAGGTATAAAACGGGTAACCAAGAAAAGATGAGCAGCTTGCTCGGCCTGGTAGACACGCCCCCCGCAGTGAAGGCAGCAGACACGTAACAAAGAACAGGTGAGCAGCTTGCTCGGCATGGTGCACACGCCCCCCGTGGTGAATGCAGAAGACATGTAAAGAAAAATAGGTGAGAAGATTGAAAGACCTGGTAATAGACCCACCCGGGGTGAAAGCGAAACACAGGTAACCAGGAACAAGAGAGCGGGGTACTGGGCCTCGTCAATACGCCCCACGGGGTCAAGGCATAAAACGGGTAACAAAGAAAAGGTGAGCAGCTTGCTCAGCCTGGTAGACACACCCCCAGGTGTTAAGGCAGCAGACACGTAACAAAGAACAGGTGAGCAGCTTGCTCGGCAAGGTGGACACTCCCCCATGGTGAATGCAGAAGACATGTAAAGAAAAATACATGAGCAGCTTGAAAGGCCTCGTAGACAGGCCCACCAGGGGTGAAGGTGAAACACAGGTAACCAGGAACAGGAGAGCGTGTTACTGGGCCTCGTCAATACGCCCCACGGGGTCAAGGCATAAAACGGGTAACAAAGAAAAGGTGAGCAGCTTGCTCAGCCTGGTAGACACACCCCCGGGAGTTAAGGCAGCAGACACGTAACAAAGAACAGGTGAGCAGCTTGCTCGGCGGGGGGTAGAAAGGCCCCACGGGGTGAAGGCACAAGACAGGTAAGGAAAAATAGGGGAGCAGCAAGCTCGGCCTGGTAGACAGGCCCACCCGGTGTGAAGGCGATAGACAGGTAACCAGGAAGAAGGGAGCCGGTTGCTTGGCTTCGTATATACGAACCACGGGGTCAAGGTATAAAACGGGTAACCAAGAAAAGATGAGCAGCTTGCTCGGCCTGGTAGACACGCGCCGCCCAGTGAAGGCAGCAGACACGTAACAAAGAACAGATGAGCAGCTTGCTCGGCATGGTGGACATGCCCCCCGTGGTGAATGCAGAAGATATGTAAAGAAAAATAGGTGAGCAGATTGAAAGGCCTGGTAGATAGGCCCACCCGGGGTGAAGGGGAAACACAGGTAACCAGGAACAGGAGAGCGGGTTACTGGGCCTCGTCAATACGCCCCAAGCGGTTAAGGCATAAAACGGGTAACAAAGAAAAGGTGAGCAGCTTGCTCAGCCTGGTAGACACACCCCTGGGAGTTAAGGCAGCAGACACGTAACAAAGAATAGGTGAGCAGCTTGCTCGGCGGGGTAGACACGCCCCACGGGGTGAAGGCACAAGACAGGTAAGGAAAAATAGGTGAGCAGCTAGCTCGGCCTGGTAGACAGGCCCACCCGGTGGAAAGGCGAAAGACAGGTAACCAGGAAGAAGGGAGCGGGTTGCTGGGCTTCGTCGATACGAACCACGGGGTCAAGGTATAAAACGGGTAACCAAGAAACGATGAGCAGCTTGCTCGGCCTGGTAGACACGCCCCGCCCAGTGAAGGCAGCAGACACGTAACAAAGAACAGGTGAGCAGCTTGCTCGGCATGGTGGACATGCCCCCCGTGGTGAATGCAGAAGATATGTAAAGAAAAATAGGTAAGCAGATTGAAAGGCCTGGTAGATAGGCCCACCCGGGGTGAAGGGGAAACACAGGTAACCAGGAACAGGAGAGCGGGTTACTGGGCCTCGTCAATACGCCCCACGGGGTCAAGGCATAAAACGGGTAACAAAGAAAAGGTGAGCAGCTTGCTCGGGGCGGGGGGGGTAGACAGGCCCCACGGGGTGAAGGCACAAGACAGGTAAGGAAAAATAGGGGAGCAGCAAGCTCGGCCTGGTGGACAGGCCCACGCGGTGTGAAGGCGAAAGACAGGTAACCAGGAAGAAGGGAACCGGTTGCTGGGCTTCGTCCATACGAACCACGGGGTCAAGGTATAAAACGGGTAACCAAGAAAAGATGAGCAGCTTGCTCGGCCTGGTAGACACGCCCCGCGCAGTGAAGGCAGCAGACACGTAACAAAGAACAGGTGAGCAGCTTGCTCGGCATGGTGGACATGCCCCCTGTGGTGAATGCAGAAGACATGTAAAGAAAAATAGGTGAGCAGATTGAAAGGCCTGGTAGATATGCCCACCCGGGGTGAAGGAGAGACACAGGTAACCAGGAACAGGAGAGCGGGTTACTGGGCCTCGTCAATACGCCCCACGGAGTCAAGGCATAAAACGGGTAACAAAGAAAATGTGAGCAGCTTGCTCAGCCTGGTAGACACACCACGGGGAGTTAAGGCAGCAGACAGGTAACAAAGAATAGCTTAGCAGCTTGCTCCGCGGGGTAGACACGCCCCACGGGGTGAAGGCACAAGACAGGTAAGGAAAAATAGGTGAGCAGCTAGCTCGGCATGGTAGACAGGCCCACCCGGTGTGAAGGCGAAAGACAGGTAACCAGGAAGAAGGGAGCGGGTTACTGGGCTTCGTCAATACGCCCCACGGGGTCAAGGCATAAAACGGGTAACAAAGAAAATGTGAGCAGCTTGCTCAGCCTGGTAGACACACCCCGGGGAGTTAAGGCAGCAGACACGTAACAAAGAACAGGTGAGCAGCTTGCTCGGCGGGGGGTAGACAGGCCCCACGGGGTGAAGGCACAAGACAGGTAAGGAAAAATAGGGGAGCAGCAAGCTCGGCCTGGTAGACAGGCCCACCCGGTGTGAAGGCGAAAGACAGGTAACCAGGAAGAAGGGAGCCGGTTGCTAGGTTTCTTCGATACGAACAACGGGATCAAGGTATAAAACGGGTAACCAAGAAAAGATGAGCAGCTTGCTCGGCCTGGTAGACACGAACCGGGAGTGAAGGCAGCAGACACGTAACAAAGAACAGGTGAGCAGCTTGCTCGGCATGGTGGACACGCCCCCGTGGTGAATGCAGAAGACATGTAAAGAAAAATAGGTGAGCAGCTTGAAAGCCCTCCTAGACAGGCCCACCCGGGGTGAAGGCGAAACACAGGACCAGGAACAGGAGAGCGGGTTACTGGGCCTCGTCAATAAGCCCCATGGGGTCAAGGCATAAAACGGGTAACAAAGAAAAGGTGAGCAGCTTGCTCAGCCTGGTAGACACACCCCGGGGAGTTAAGGCAGCAGAAACGTAACAAAGAACAGGTGAGCAGCTTGCTCGACGGGGGGTAGACAGGCCCCACGGGGTGAAGGCACAAGACAGGTAAGGAAAAATAGGGGAGCAGCAAGCTCGGCCTGGTAGACAGGCCCACCCGGTGTGAAGGCGAAACACAGGTAACCAGGAAGAAGGGAGCCGGTTGCTGGGCTTCGTCCATACGAACCACGGGGTCAAGGTATAAAACGGGTAACCAAGAAAAGATGAGCAGCTTGCTCGGCCTGGTAGACACGACCCGCGCAGTGAAGGCAGCAGACACGTAACAAAGAACAGGTGAGCAGCTTGCTCGGCATGGTGGACATGCCCCCCGTGGTGAATGCAGAAGACATGTAAAGAAAAATAGGTGAGCAGATTGAAAGGCCTGGTAGATAGGCCCACCCGGGGTGAAGGGGAAACCCAGGTAACCAGGAACAGGAGAGCGGGTTACTGGGCCTCGTCAATACGCCCCACGGGGTCAAGGCATAAAACGGGTACCAAAGAAAAGGTGAGCAGCTTGCTCAGCCTGGTAGACACACCCCTGGGAGTTAAGGCAGCAGACACGTAACAAAGAATAGGTGAGCAGCTTGCTCGGCGGGGTAGACACGCCCCACGGGGTGAAGGCACAAGACAGGTAAGGAAAAATAGGTGAGCAGCTAGCTCGGCCTGGTAGACAGGCCCACCCGGGGTGAAGGGGAAACACAGGTAACCAGGAACAGGAGAGCGGGTTACTGGGCCTCGTCAATACGCCCCACGGGGTCAAGGCATAAAACGGGTAACAAAGAAAAGGTGAGCAGCTTGCTCGGGGGGGGGGTAGACAGGCCCCACGGGGTGAAGGCACAAGACAGGTAAGGAAAAATAGGGGAGCAGCAAGCTCGGCCTGGTAGACAGGCGCACGCGGTGTGAAGGCGAAAGACAGGTAACCAGGAAGAAGGGAGCCGGTTGCTGGGCTTCGTCCATACGAACCACGGGGTCAAGGTATAAAACGGGTAACCAAGAAAAGATGAGCAGCTTGCTCGGCCTGGTAGACACGAACCCGGAGTGAAGGCAGCAGACACGTAACAAAGAACAGGTGAGCAGCTTGCTCGGCATGGTGGACACGCCCCCGTGGTGAATGCAGAAGACATGTAAAGAAAAATAGGTGAGCAGCTTGAAAGCCCTGGTAGACAGGCCCACCCGGGGTGAAGGCGAAACACAGGTAACCAGGAACAGGAGAGCGGGTTACTGGGCCTCGTCTATACGCCCCACGGGGTCAAGGCATAAAACGGGTACCAATGAAAAGGTGAGCAGCTTGCTCAGCCTGGTAGACACACCCCTGGGAGTTAAGGCAGCAGACACGTAACAAAGAATAGGTGAGCAGCTTTCTCGGCGGGGTAGACACGCCCCACGGGGTGAAGGCACAAGACAGGTAAGGAAAAATAGGTGAGCAGCTAGCTCGGCCTGGTAGACAGGCCCACCCGGGGTGAAGGCGAAACACAGGTAACCAGGAAGAAGGGAGCAGGTTGCTGGGCTTCGTCCATACGAACCACGGGGTCAAGGTATAAAATGGGTAACAAAGAAAAGATGAGCAGCTTGCTCGACCTGGTAGACAGGCCCCCCGCAGTGAAGGCAGCAGGCACGTAACAAAAAACAGGTGAGCAGCTTGCTCGGCATGGTGGACACGCCCCCACTGGTGAATGCAGAAGACATGTAAAGAAAAATAGGTGAGCAGATTGAAAGGCCTGGTAGATAGGCCCACCCGGGGTGAAGGCGAAACACAGGTAACCAGGAACAGGAGAGCGGGTTACTGGGCCTCGTCAATACGCCCCACGGGGTCAAGGCATAAAACGGGTAACAAAGAAAAGGTGAGCAGCTTGCTCAGCCTGGTAGACACACCCCGGGGAGTTAAGGCAGCAGACACGTAACAAAGAACAGGTGAGCCGCTTGCTCGGCGAGGGGTAGACAGGCCCCACGGGGTGAAGGCACAAGACAGGTAAGGAAAAATAGGGGAGCAGCAAGCTCGGCCTGGTAGACAGGCCCACCCGGTGTGAAGGCGAAAGACAGGTAACCAGGAAGAAGGGAGCCGGTTGCTTGGCTTCGTCCATACGAACCACGGGGTCAAGGTATAAAACGGGTAACCAAGAAAAGATGAGCTGCTTGCTCGTCCTGGTAGACACGCCCCGCGCAGTGAAGGCAGCAGACACGTAACAAAGAACAGGTGAGCAGCTTGCTCGGCATGGTGGACACGCCCCCCGTGGTGAATGCAGAAGACATGTAAAGAAAAATAGGTGAGCAGATTGAAAGGCCTGGTATATAGGCCCACCCGGGGTGAAGGGGAAACACAGGTAACCAGGAACAGGAGAGCGGGTTACTGGGCCTCGTCAATACGCCCCACGGGGTCAAGGCATAAAACGGGTAACAAAGAAAAGGTGAGCAGCTTGCTCAGCCTGGTAGACACACCCCTGGGAGTTAAGGCAGCAGACACGTAACAAAGAATAGGTGAGCAGCTTGCTCAGCCTGGTAGACACACCCCGGGGAGTTAAGGCAGCAGACACGTAACAAAGAACAGGTGAGCAGCTTGCTCGACGGGGGGTAGACAGGCCCCACGGGGTGAAGGCACAAGACAGGTAAGGAAAAATAGGGGAGCAGCAAGCTCGGACTGGTAGACAGGCCCACCCGGTGTGAAGGCGAAAGACAGGTAACCAGAGAGAAGGGAGCCGGTTGCTGGGCTTCGTCCATACGAACCACGGGGTCAAGGTATAAAACGGGTAACCAAGAAAAGATGAGCAGCTTGCTCGGCCTGGTAGACACGCCCCGCGCAGTGAAGGCAGCAGACACGTAACAAAGAACAGGTGAGGAGCTTGCTCGGCATGGTGGACACGCCCCCCGTGGTGAATGCAGAAGACATGTAAAGAAAAATAGGTGAGCAGATTGAAAGGCCTGGTAGATAGGCCCACCCGGGGTGAAGGGGAAAGACAGGTAACCAGGAAGAATGGAGCGGGTTGCTGGGCTTCTTCGATACGAACCACGGGGTCAAGGTATAAAACGGGTAACCAAGAAAAGATGAGCAGCTTGCTCGGCCTGGTAGACACGCCCCCGGAGTGAAGGCAGCAGACACGTAACAAAGAACAGGTGAGCAGCTTGCTCGGCATGGTGGACACGTCTCCGTGGTGAATGCAGAAGACATGTAAAGAAAAATAGGTGAGCAGTTTGAAAGGCCTGGTAGACAGGCCAACCCGGGGTGAAGGCGAAACACAGGTAACCGGGAACAGGAGAGCGGGTTACTGGGCCTCGTCAATACGCCCCACGGGGTCAAGGTATAAAACGGGTAACAAAGAAAAGGTGAGCAGCTTGCTCAGCCTGGTAGACACACCCCCAGGAGTGAAGGCAGCAGACACGTAACAAAGAACAGGTGAGCAGATAGCTCGGCGGGGTAGACATGCCCCACGGGGTGAAGGCACAAGACAGGTAAGGAAAAATAGGTGAGCAGCTAGCTCGGCCTGGTAGACAGGCCCACCCGGTGTGAAGGCGAAAGACAGGTAACCAGGAAGAAGGGAGCGGGTTGCTGGGCTTCGTCGATACGAACCACGGGGTCAAGGTATAAAACGGGTAACCAAGAAACGATGAGCAGCTTGCTCGGCCTGGTAGACACGCCCCGCCCAGTGAAGGCAGCAGACACGTAACAAAGAACAGGTGAGCAGCTTGCTCGGCATGGTGGACATGCCCCCCGTGGTGAATGCAGAAGATATGTAAAGAAAAATAGGTGAGCAGATTGAAAGGCCTGGTAGATAGGCCCACCCGGGGTGAAGGGGAAACACAGGTAACCAGGAACAGGAGAGCGGGTTACTGGGCCTCGTCAATACGCCCCACGGGGTCAAGGCATAAAACGGGTAACAAAGAAAAGGTGAGCAGCTTGCTCGGGGCGGGGGGGGTAGACAGGCCCCACGGGGTGAAGGCACAAGACAGGTAAGGAAAAATAGGGGAGCAGCAAGCTCGGCCTGGTGGACAGGCCCACGCGGTGTGAAGGCGAAAGACAGGTAACCAGGAAGAAGGGAACCGGTTGCTGGGCTTCGTCCATACGAACCACGGGGTCAAGGTATAAAACGGGTAACCAAGAAAAGATGAGCAGCTTGCTCGGCCTGGTAGACACGCCCCGCGCAGTGAAGGCAGCAGACACGTAACAAAGAACAGGTGAGCAGCTTGCTCGGCATGGTGGACATGCCCCCTGTGGTGAATGCAGAAGACATGTAAAGAAAAATAGGTGAGCAGATTGAAAGGCCTGGTAGATATGCCCACCCGGGGTGAAGGAGAGACACAGGTAACCAGGAACAGGAGAGCGGGTTACTGGGCCTCGTCAATACGCCCCACGGAGTCAAGGCATAAAACGGGTAACAAAGAAAATGTGAGCAGCTTGCTCAGCCTGGTAGACACACCACGGGGAGTTAAGGCAGCAGACAGGTAACAAAGAATAGCTTAGCAGCTTGCTCCGCGGGGTAGACACGCCCCACGGGGTGAAGGCACAAGACAGGTAAGGAAAAATAGGTGAGCAGCTAGCTCGGCATGGTAGACAGGCCCACCCGGTGTGAAGGCGAAAGACAGGTAACCAGGAAGAAGGGAGCGGGTTACTGGGCTTCGTCAATACGCCCCACGGGGTCAAGGCATAAAACGGGTAACAAAGAAAATGTGAGCAGCTTGCTCAGCCTGGTAGACACACCCCGGGGAGTTAAGGCAGCAGACACGTAACAAAGAACAGGTGAGCAGCTTGCTCGGCGGGGGGTAGACAGGCCCCACGGGGTGAAGGCACAAGACAGGTAAGGAAAAATAGGGGAGCAGCAAGCTCGGCCTGGTAGACAGGCCCACCCGGTGTGAAGGCGAAAGACAGGTAACCAGGAAGAAGGGAGCCGGTTGCTAGGTTTCTTCGATACGAACAACGGGATCAAGGTATAAAACGGGTAACCAAGAAAAGATGAGCAGCTTGCTCGGCCTGGTAGACACGAACCGGGAGTGAAGGCAGCAGACACGTAACAAAGAACAGGTGAGCAGCTTGCTCGGCATGGTGGACACGCCCCCGTGGTGAATGCAGAAGACATGTAAAGAAAAATAGGTGAGCAGCTTGAAAGCCCTCCTAGACAGGCCCACCCGGGGTGAAGGCGAAACACAGGACCAGGAACAGGAGAGCGGGTTACTGGGCCTCGTCAATAAGCCCCATGGGGTCAAGGCATAAAACGGGTAACAAAGAAAAGGTGAGCAGCTTGCTCAGCCTGGTAGACACACCCCGGGGAGTTAAGGCAGCAGAAACGTAACAAAGAATAGGTGAGCAGCTTGCTCGACGGGGGGTAGACAGGCCCTACGTGGTGAAGGCACAAGACAGGTAAGGAAAAATAGGGGAGCAGCAAGCTCGGCCTGGTAGACAGGCCCACCCGGTGTGAAGGCGAAACACAGGTAACCAGGAAGAAGGGAGCCGGTTGCTGGGCTTCGTCCATACGAACCACGGGGTCAAGGTATAAAACGGGTAACCAAGAAAAGATGAGCAGCTTGCTCGGCCTGGTAGACACGACCCGCGCAGTGAAGGCAGCAGACACGTAACAAAGAACAGGTGAGCAGCTTGCTCGGCATGGTGGACATGCCCCCCGTGGTGAATGCAGAAGACATGTAAAGAAAAATAGGTGAGCAGATTGAAAGGCCTGGTAGATAGGCCCACCCGGGGTGAAGGGGAAACCCAGGTAACCAGGAACAGGAGAGCGGGTTACTGGGCCTCGTCAATACGCCCCACGGGGTCAAGGCATAAAACGGGTACCAAAGAAAAGGTGAGCAGCTTGCTCAGCCTGGTAGACACACCCCTGGGAGTTAAGGCAGCAGACACGTAACAAAGAATAGGTGAGCAGCTTGCTCGGCGGGGTAGACACGCCCCACGGGGTGAAGGCACAAGACAGGTAAGGAAAAATAGGTGAGCAGCTAGCTCGGCCTGGTAGACAGGCCCACCCGGGGTGAAGGGGAAACACAGGTAACCAGGAACAGGAGAGCGGGTTACTGGGCCTCGTCAATACGCCCCACGGGGTCAAGGCATAAAACGGGTAACAAAGAAAAGGTGAGCAGCTTGCTCGGGGGGGGGGTAGACAGGCCCCACGGGGTGAAGGCACAAGACAGGTAAGGAAAAATAGGGGAGCAGCAAGCTCGGCCTGGTAGACAGGCGCACGCGGTGTGAAGGCGAAAGACAGGTAACCAGGAAGAAGGGAGCCGGTTGCTGGGCTTCGTCCATACGAACCACGGGGTCAAGGTATAAAACGGGTAACCAAGAAAAGATGAGCAGCTTGCTCGGCCTGGTAGACACGAACCCGGAGTGAAGGCAGCAGACACGTAACAAAGAGCAGGTGAGCAGCTTGCTCGGCATGGTGGACACGCCCCCGTGGTGAATGCAGAAGACATGTAAAGAAAAATAGGTGAGCAGCTTGAAAGCCCTGGTAGACAGGCCCACCCGGGGTGAAGGCGAAACACAGGTAACCAGGAACAGGAGAGCGGGTTACTGGGCCTCGTCTATACGCCCCACGGGGTCAAGGCATAAAACGGGTACCAATGAAAAGGTGAGCAGCTTGCTCAGCCTGGTAGACACACCCCTGGGAGTTAAGGCAGCAGACACGTAACAAAGAATAGGTGAGCAGCTTTCTCGGCGGGGTAGACACGCCCCACGGGGTGAAGGCACAAGACAGGTAAGGAAAAATAGGTGAGCAGCTAGCTCGGCCTGGTAGACAGGCCCACCCGGGGTGAAGGCGAAACACAGGTAACCAGGAAGAAGGGAGCAGGTTGCTGGGCTTCGTCCATACGAACCACGGGGTCAAGGTATAAAATGGGTAACAAAGAAAAGATGAGCAGCTTGCTCGACCTGGTAGACAGGCCCCCCGCAGTGAAGGCAGCAGGCACGTAACAAAAAACAGGTGAGCAGCTTGCTCGGCATGGTGGACACGCCCCCACTGGTGAATGCAGAAGACATGTAAAGAAAAATAGGTGAGCAGATTGAAAGGCCTGGTAGATAGGCCCACCCGGGGTGAAGGCGAAACACAGGTAACCAGGAACAGGAGAGCGGGTTACTGGGCCTCGTCAATACGCCCCACGGGGTCAAGGCATAAAACGGGTAACAAAGAAAAGGTGAGCAGCTTGCTCAGCCTGGTAGACACACCCCGGGGAGTTAAGGCAGCAGACACGTAACAAAGAACAGGTGAGCCGCTTGCTCGGCGAGGGGTAGACAGGCCCCACGGGGTGAAGGCACAAGACAGGTAAGGAAAAATAGGGGAGCAGCAAGCTCGGCCTGGTAGACAGGCCCACCCGGTGTGAAGGCGAAAGACAGGTAACCAGGAAGAAGGGAGCCGGTTGCTTGGCTTCGTCCATACGAACCACGGGGTCAAGGTATAAAACGGGTAACCAAGAAAAGATGAGCTGCTTGCTCGTCCTGGTAGACACGCCCCGCGCAGTGAAGGCAGCAGACACGTAACAAAGAACAGGTGAGCAGCTTGCTCGGCATGGTGGACACGCCCCCCGTGGTGAATGCAGAAGACATGTAAAGAAAAATAGGTGAGCAGATTGAAAGGCCTGGTATATAGGCCCACCCGGGGTGAAGGGGAAACACAGGTAACCAGGAACAGGAGAGCGGGTTACTGGGCCTCGTCAATACGCCCCACGGGGTCAAGGCATAAAACGGGTAACAAAGAAAAGGTGAGCAGCTTGCTCAGCCTGGTAGACACACCCCTGGGAGTTAAGGCAGCAGACACGTAACAAAGAATAGGTGAGCAGCTTGCTCAGCCTGGTAGACACACCCCGGGGAGTTAAGGCAGCAGACACGTAACAAAGAACAGGTGAGCAGCTTGCTCGACGGGGGGTAGACAGGCCCCACGGGGTGAAGGCACAAGACAGGTAAGGAAAAATAGGGGAGCAGCAAGCTCGGACTGGTAGACAGGCCCACCCGGTGTGAAGGCGAAAGACAGGTAACCAGAGAGAAGGGAGCCGGTTGCTGGGCTTCGTCCATACGAACCACGGGGTCAAGGTATAAAACGGGTAACCAAGAAAAGATGAGCAGCTTGCTCGGCCTGGTAGACACGCCCCGCGCAGTGAAGGCAGCAGACACGTAACAAAGAACAGGTGAGGAGCTTGCTCGGCATGGTGGACACGCCCCCCGTGGTGAATGCAGAAGACATGTAAAGAAAAATAGGTGAGCAGATTGAAAGGCCTGGTAGATAGGCCCACCCGGGGTGAAGGGGAAAGACAGGTAACCAGGAAGAATGGAGCGGGTTGCTGGGCTTCTTCGATACGAACCACGGGGTCAAGGTATAAAACGGGTAACCAAGAAAAGATGAGCAGCTTGCTCGGCCTGGTAGACACGCCCCCGGAGTGAAGGCAGCAGACACGTAACAAAGAACAGGTGAGCAGCTTGCTCGGCATGGTGGACACGTCTCCGTGGTGAATGCAGAAGACATGTAAAGAAAAATAGGTGAGCAGTTTGAAAGGCCTGGTAGACAGGCCAACCCGGGGTGAAGGCGAAACACAGGTAACCGGGAACAGGAGAGCGGGTTACTGGGCCTCGTCAATACGCCCCACGGGGTCAAGGTATAAAACGGGTAACAAAGAAAAGGTGAGCAGCTTGCTCAGCCTGGTAGACACACCCCCAGGAGTGAAGGCAGCAGACACGTAACAAAGAACAGGTGAGCAGATAGCTCGGCCTGGTAGACAGGCCCACCCGGTGTGAAGGCGAAAGACAGGTAACCAGGAAGAAGGGAGCCGGTTGCTGGGCTTCGTCGATACGAACCACGGGGTCAAGGTATAAAACGGGTAACCAAGAAAAGATGAGCAGCTTGCTCGGCCTGGTAGACACGCCCCCCGCAGTGAAGGCAGCAGACACGTAACAAAGAACAGGTGAGCAGCTTGCTCGGCATGGTGGACACGCCCCCGTGGGGAATGCAGGAGACATGTAAAGAAAAATAGGTGAGCAGCTTGAAAGGCCGTGTAGACAGGCCCCCCGCAGTGAAGGCAGCAGACACGTAACAAAGAACAGGTGAGCAGCTTGCTCGGCGGGGTAGACAGGCCCCACGGGGTGAAGGCACAAGACAGGTAAGGAAAAATAGGTGAGCAGCTAGCTCGGCCTGGTAGACAGGCCCACCCGGTGTGAAGGCGAAAGACAGGTAACCAATGAAGAAGGGAGCGGGTTGCTGGGCTTCGTCGATACGAACCACGGGGTCAAGGTATAAAACGGGTAACCAAGAAAAGATGAGCAGCTTGCTCGGCCTGGTAGACACGCCCCCCGCAGTGGAGGCAGCAGACACGTAACAAAGAACAGGTGAGCAGCTTGCTCGGCATGGTGGACACGCCCCCGTGGTGAATGCAGAAGACATGTAAAGAAAAATAGGTGAGCAGCTTGCTCGGCCTGGTAGACAGGCCCACCCGGGGTGAAGGCGAAACACAGGTAACCAGGAACAGGAGAGCGGGTTACTGGGCCTCGTCAATACGCCCCACGGGGTCAAGGCATAAAACGGGTAACAAAGAAAAGGTGAGCAGCTTGCTCAGCCTGGTAGACACACCCCCAGGAGTGAAGGCAGCAGACACGTAACAAAGAACAGGTGAGCAGCTTGCTCGGCGGGGTAGACAGGCCCCACGGTGTGAAGGCACAAGACAGGTAAGGAAAAATAGGTGAGCAGCTAGCTCGGCCTAGTAGACAGGCCCACCCGGGGTGAAGGCGAAACACAGGTAACCAGGAACAGGAGAGCGGGTTACTGGGCCTCGTCAATACGCCCCACGGGGTCAAGGCATAAAACGGGTAACAAAGAAAAGGTGAGCAGCTTGCTCAGCTTGGTAGACACCCCCAGGAGTGAAGGCAGCAGACACGTAACAAAGAACAGGTGAGCAGCTTGCTCGGCGGGGTAGACAGGCCCCACGGGGTGAAGGCACAAGACAGGTAAGGAAAAATAGGTGAGCAGCTAGCTCGGCCTGGTAGACAGGCCCACCCGGTGTGAAGGCGAAAGACAGGTAACCAGGAAGAAGGGAGCGGGTTGCTGGGCTTCGTCGATACAAACCACGGGGTCAAGGTATAAAACGGGTAACCAAGAAAAGATGAGTATCTTGCTCGGCCTGGTAGACACGCACCCCGCAGTGAAGGCAGCAGACATGTAACAAAGAACAGGTGAGCAGCTTGCTCGGCATGGTGGACAAGCTCCCGAGGTGAATGCAGAAGACATATAAAGAAAAATAGGTGAGCAGCTTGAAAGGTCGGGTAGACAGGCCCCCCGCAGTGAAGGCAGCAAACCCGTAACAAAGAACAGGTGAGCAGCTTGCTCGGCAAGGTGGACACTCCCCCGTGGTGAATGCAGAAGACATGTAAAGAAAAATACATGAGCAGCTTGAAAGGCCTGGTAGACAGGCCCAACCGGGGTGAAGGCGAAACACAGGTAACGAGGAACAGGAGAGCGGGTTACTGGGCCTCGTCAATACGCCCCACGGGGTCAAGGCATAAAACGGGTAACAAAGAAAAGGTGAGAAGCTTGCTCAGCCTGGTAGACACACCCCCGGGAGTTATGGCAGCAGACACATAACAAAGAATAGGTGAGCAGCTTGCTCGGCAGGGTAGACACGCCCCACGGGGTGAAGGCACAAGACAGGTAAGGAAAAATGGGTGAGCAGCTAGCTCGGCCTGGTAGACAGGCCCACCCGGTGTGAAGGCGAAAGACAGGTAACCAGGAAGAAGGGAGCGGGTTGCTGGGCTTCGTCGATATGAACCACGGGGTCAAGGTATAAAACGGGTAACCAAGAAAAGATGAGCAGCTTGCTCGGCCTGGTAGACACGCCCCCGGAGTGAAGGCAGCAGACACGTAACAAAGAACAGGTGAGCAGCTTGCTCGGCATGGTGGACACGCCCCCGTGGTGAATGCAGAAGACATGTAAAGAACAATAGGTGAGCAGCTTGAAAGGCCTGGTAGACAGGACCACCCGGGGTGAAGGCGAAACACAGGTAACCAGGAACAGGAGAGCGGGTTACTGGGCCTCGTCAATACGCCCCACGGGGTCAAGGCATAAAACGGGTAACAAAGATAAGGTGAGCAGCTTGCTCAGCCTGGTAGACACACCCCCGGGAGTTAAGGCAACAGAAACGTAACAAAGAATAGGTGAGCAGCTTGCTCGGCGGGGTAGACAGGCCCCACGGGGTGAAGGCACAAGACAGGTAAGGAAAAATGGGTGAGCAGCTAGCTCGGCCTGGTAGACAGGCCCACCCGGTGTGAAGGCGAAAGACAGGTAACCCGGAAGAAGGGAGCGGGTTGCTGGGCTTCGTCGATACGAACCACGGGGTCAAGGTATAAAACGGGTAACCAAGAAAAGATGAACAGCATGCTCGGCCTGGTAGACACGCCCCCCGCAGTGAAGGCAGCAGACACGTAACAAAGAACAGGTGAGCAGCTTGCTGGGCATGGTGTACACGCCCCCGTGGTGAATGCAGAAGACATTTAAGGAAAAATAGGTGAGCAGCTTGAAAGGCCTGGTAGACAGGCCCACCCGGGGTGAAGGCGAAACACAGGTAACCAGGAACAGGAGAGCGGGTTACTGGGCCTCGTCAATACGCCCCACGGGGTCAAGGCATAAAACGGGTAACAAAGAAAAGGTGAGAAGCTTGCTCAGCCTGGTAGACACACCCCCGGGAGTTATGGCAGCAGACACATAACAAAGAATAGGTGAGCAGCTTGCTCGGCAGGGTAGACACGCCCCACGGGGTGAAGGCACAAGACAGATAAGGAAAAATGGGTGAGCAGCTAGCTCGGCCTGGTAGACAGGCCCACCCGGTGTGAAGGCGAAAGACAGGTAACCAGGAAGAAGGGAGCGGGTTGCTGGGCTTCGTCGATACGAACCACGGGGTCAAGGTATAAAACGGGTAACCAAGAAAAGATGAGTAGCTTGCTCGGCCTGGTAGACACGCCCCCGGAGTGAAGGCAGCAGACAGGTAACAGAGAACAGGTGAGCAGCTTGCTCGGCATGGTGGACAGGCCCCCGTGGTGAATGCAGAAGACATGTAAAGAAAAATAGGTGAGCAGCTTGAAAGGCCTGGTAGACAGGCCCACCCGGGGTGAAGGCGAAACACAGGTAACCAGGAACAGGAGAGCGGGTTACTGGGCCTCGTCAATACGCCCCACGGGGTCAAGGCATAAAACGGGTAACAAAGAAAAGGTGAGCAGCTTGCTCAGCCTGGTAGACACACCCCGGGGAGTTAAGGCAGCAGACACGTAACAAAGAACAGGTGAGCCGCTTGCTCGGCGGCGGGTAGACAGGCCCCACGGGGTGAAGGCACAAGACAGGTAAAGAAAAATAGGTGAGCAGCTAGCTCGGCCTGGTAGACAGGCCCACCCGGTGTGAAGGCGAAAGACAGGTAACCAGGAAGAAGGGAGCGGGTTGCTGCGCTTCGTCGATACGAACCACGGGGTCAAGGTATAAAACGGGTAACCAAGAAAAGATGAGTAGCTTGCTCGGCCTGGTAGACACGCCCCCGGAGTGAAGGCAGCAGACAGGTAACAAAGAACAGGTGAGCAGCTTGCTCGGCATGGTGGACACGCCCCCGTGGTGAATGCAGAAGACATATAAAGAAAAATAGGTGAGCAGCTTGAAAGGTCGGGTAGACAGGCCCCCCGCAGTGAAGGCAGCAAACCCGTAACAAAGAACAGGTGAGCAGCTTGCTCGGCAAGGTGGACACTCCCCCGTGGTGAATGCAGAAGACATGTAAAGAAAAATACATGAGCAGCTTGAAAGGCCTGGTAGACAGGCCCAACCGGGGTGAAGGCGAAACACAGGTAACGAGGAACAGGAGAGCGGGTTACTGGGCCTCGTCAATACGCCCCACGGGGTCAAGGCATAAAACGGGTAACAAAGAAAAGGTGAGAAGCTTGCTCAGCCTGGTAGACACACCCCCGGGAGTTATGGCAGCAGACACATAACAAAGAATAGGTGAGCAGCTTGCTCGGCAGGGTAGACACGCCCCACGGGGTGAAGGCACAAGACAGGTAAGGAAAAATGGGTGAGCAGCTAGCTCGGCCTGGTAGACAGGCCCACCCGGTGTGAAGGCGAAAGACAGGTAACCAGGAAGAAGGGAGCGGGTTGCTGGGCTTCGTCGATACGAACCACGGGGTCAAGGTATAAAACGGGTAACCAAGAAAAGATGAGCAGCTTGCTCGGCCTGGTAGACACGCCCCCGGAGTGAAGGCAGCAGACACGTAACAAAGAACAGGTGAGCAGCTTGCTCGGCATGGTGGACACGCCCCCGTGGTGAATGCAGAAGACATGTAAAGAACAATAGGTGAGCAGCTTGAAAGGCCTGGTAGACAGGCCCACCCGGGGTGAAGGCGAAACACAGGTAACCAGGAACAGGAGAGCGGGTTACTGGGCCTCGTCAATACGCCCCACGGGGTCAAGGCATAAAACGGGTAACAAAGAAAAGGTGAGAAGCTTGCTCAGCCTGGTAGACACACCCCCGGGATTTATGGCAGCAGACACATAACAAAGAATAGGTGAGCAGCTTGCTCGGCAGGGTAGACACGCCCCACGGGGTGAAGGCACAAGACAGATAAGGAAAAATGGGTGAGCAGCTAGCTCGGCCTGGTAGACAGGCCCACCCGGTGTGAAGGCGAAAGACAGGTAACCAGGAAGAAGGGAGCGGGTTGCTGGGCTTCGTCGATACGAACCACGGGGTCAAGGTATAAAACGGGTAACCAAGAAAAGATGAGTAGCTTGCTCGGCCTGGTAGACACGCCCCCGGAGTGAAGGCAGCAGACAGGTAACAGAGAACAGGTGAGCAGCTTGCTCGGCATGGTGGACAGGCCCCCGTGGTGAATGCAGAAGACATGTAAAGAAAAATAGGTGAGCAGCTTGAAAGGCCTGGTAGACAGGCCCACCCGGGGTGAAGGCGAAACACAGGTAACCAGGAACAGGAGAGCGGGTTACTGGGCCTCGTCAATACGCCCCACGGGGTCAAGGCATAAAACGGGTAACAAAGAAAAGGTGAGCAGCTTGCTCAGCCTGGTAGACACACCCCGGGGAGTTAAGGCAGCAGACACGTAACAAAGAACAGGTGAGCCGCTTGCTCGGCGGCGGGTAGACAGGCCCCACGGGGTGAAGGCACAAGACAGGTAAAGAAAAATAGGTGAGCAGCTAGCTCGGCCTGGTAGACAGGCCCACCCGGTGTGAAGGCGAAAGACAGGTAACCAGGAAGAAGGGAGCGGGTTGCTGCGCTTCGTCGATACGAACCACGGGGTCAAGGTATAAAACGGGTAACCAAGAAAAGATGAGTAGCTTGCTCGGCCTGGTAGACACGCCCCCGGAGTGAAGACAGCAGACAGGTAACAAAGAACAGGTGAGCAGCTTGCTCGGCATGGTGGACACGCCCCCGTGGTGAATGCAGAAGACATGTAAAGAAAAATAGGTGAGCAGCTTGAAAAGCCTGGTAGACAGGCCCACCCGGGGTGAAGGCGAAACACAGGTAACCAGGAACAGGAGAGCGGGTTACTGGGCCTCGTCAATACGCCCCACGGGGTCAAGGCATAAAACGGGTAACAAAGAAAAGGTGAGCAGCTTTCTCATCCTGGTTGACACGCCCCCGGCAGTGAAGGCAGCAGACACGTAACAAAGAACAGGTGAGCAGCTTGCTCGGCGTGGTGTAGACAGGCCCCACGGGGTGAAGGCACAAGACAGGTAAGGAAAAATAGCGGAGCAGCAAGCTCGGCCTGGTAGACAGGCCCACCCGGTGTGAAGGCGAAAGACAGGTAACCAGGAAGAAGGGAGCCGGTTGCTGGGCTTCGTCTATACGAACCACGGGGTCAAGGTATAAAACGGGTACCCAAGAAAAGATGAGCAGCTTGCTCGTCCTGGTAGACACGCCCCGCGCAGTGAAGGCAGCAGACACGTAACAAAGAACAGGTGAGCAGCTTGCTCGGCATGGTGGACACGCCCCCCGTGGTGATTGCAGAAGACATGTAAAGAAAAATAGGTGAGCATCTTGAAAGGCCGGGTACACAGGCCTCCCGCAGTGAAGGCAGCAGACACGTAACAAAGAACAGGTGAGCAGCTTTCTCGACATGGTGGACACGCCCCTGTGGTGAATGCAGAAGACATGTGAAGAAAAATAGGTGAGCAGCTTGAAAGGCCTGGTAGACAGGCCCACCAGGGGTGAAGGCAAAACACAGGTAACCAGGAACAGGAGAGCGGGTTACTGGGCTTCGTCAATACGCCCCACGGGGTCAAGGCATAAAACGGGTAACAAAGAAAAGTTGAGCAGCTTGCTCAGCCTGGTAGACACACCCCCGGGAGTTAAGGCAGCAGACACGTAACAAAGAACAGGTGAGCATCTTGCTCGGCGGGGTAGACAGCCCCACGGGGTGAAGGCACAAGACAGGTAAGGAAATATAAGTGAGCAGCTAGCTAGGCCTGGTAGACAGGCCCTCCCGGTGTGAAGGCGAAAGACAGGTAACCAGGAAGAAGGGAGCGGGTTGCTGGGCTTCGTCGATACGAACCACGGGGTCAAGGTATAAAACGGGTAACCAAGAAAAGATGAGCAGCTTGCTCGGCCTGGTAGACACGCCCCCGGAGTGAAGGCAGCAGACAGGTAACAAAGAACAGGTGAGCAGCTTGCTCGGCATGGTGGACACGCACCCGTGGTGAATGCAGAAGACATGTAAAGAAAAATAGGTGAGAAGCTTGAAAGGCCTGGTAGACAGGACCACCCGGGGTGAAGGGGAAACCCAGGTAACCAGGAACAGGAGAGAGGGTTACTGGGCCTCGTCAATACGCCCCACGGTGTCAAGGCCTAAAACGGGTAACAAAGAAAAGGTGAGCAGCTTGCTCAGCCTGGTAGACACACCCCTGGGAGTTATGGCAGCAGACACATAACAAAGAATAGGTGAGCAGCTTGCTCGGCAGGGTAGACACGCCCCACGGTGTGAAGGCACAAGACAGGTAAGGAAAAATGGGTGAGCAGCTAGCTCGGCCTGGTAGACAGGCCCACCCGGTGTGAAGGCGAAAGACAGGTAACCAGGAAGAAGGGAGCGGGTTGCTGGGCTTCGTCGATACGAACCACGGGGTCAAGGTATAAAACGGGTAACCAAGAAAAGATCAGCAGCTTGCTCGGCCTGGTAGACACGCCCCCGGAGTGAAGGCAGCAGACAGGTAACAAAGAACAGGTGAGCAGCCTGCTGGGCATGGTGTACACGCCCCCGTGGTGAATGCAGAAGACATTTAAGGAAAAATAGGTGAGCAGCTTGAAAGGCCTGGTAGACAGGCCCACCCGGTGTGAAGGCGAAAGACAGGTAACCAGGAAGAAGGGAGCGGGTTGCTGCGCTTCGTCGATACGAACCACGGGGTCAAGGTATAAAACGGGTAACCAAGAAAAGATGAGTAGCTTGCTCGGCCTGGTAGACACGCCCCCGGAGTGAAGGCAGCAGACAGGTAACAAAGAACAGGTGAGCAGCTTGCTCGGCATGGTGGACACGCCCCCGTGGTGAATGCAGAAGACATATAAAGAAAAATAGGTGAGCAGCTTGAAAGGTCGGGTAGACAGGCCCCCCGCAGTGAAGGCAGCAAACCCGTAACAAAGAACAGGTGAGCAGCTTGCTCGGCAAGGTGGACACTCCCCCGTGGTGAATGCAGAAGACATGTAAAGAAAAATACATGAGCAGCTTGAAAGGCCTGGTAGACAGGCCCAACCGGGGTGAAGGCGAAACACAGGTAACGAGGAACAGGAGAGCGGGTTACTGGGCCTCGTCAATACGCCCCACGGGGTCAAGGCATAAAACGGGTAACAAAGAAAAGGTGAGAAGCTTGCTCAGCCTGGTAGACACACCCCCGGGAGTTATGGCAGCAGACACATAACAAAGAATAGGTGAGCAGCTTGCTCGGCAGGGTAGACACGCCCCACGGGGTGAAGGCACAAGACAGGTAAGGAAAAATGGGTGAGCAGCTAGCTCGGCCTGGTAGACAGGCCCACCCGGTGTGAAGGCGAAAGACAGGTAACCAGGAAGAAGGGAGCGGGTTGCTGGGCTTCGTCGATACGAACCACGGGGTCAAGGTATAAAACGGGTAACCAAGAAAAGATGAGCAGCTTGCTCGGCCTGGTAGACACGCCCCCGGAGTGAAGGCAGCAGACACGTAACAAAGAACAGGTGAGCAGCTTGCTCGGCATGGTGGACACGCCCCCGTGGTGAATGCAGAAGACATGTAAAGAACAATAGGTGAGCAGCTTGAAAGGCCTGGTAGACAGGCCCACCCGGGGTGAAGGCGAAACACAGGTAACCAGGAACAGGAGAGCGGGTTACTGGGCCTCGTCAATACGCCCCACGGGGTCAAGGCATAAAACGGGTAACAAAGAAAAGGTGAGAAGCTTGCTCAGCCTGGTAGACACACCCCCGGGATTTATGGCAGCAGACACATAACAAAGAATAGGTGAGCAGCTTGCTCGGCAGGGTAGACACGCCCCACGGGGTGAAGGCACAAGACAGATAAGGAAAAATGGGTGAGCAGCTAGCTCGGCCTGGTAGACAGGCCCACCCGGTGTGAAGGCGAAAGACAGGTAACCAGGAAGAAGGGAGCGGGTTGCTGGGCTTCGTCGATACGAACCACGGGGTCAAGGTATAAAACGGGTAACCAAGAAAAGATGAGTAGCTTGCTCGGCCTGGTAGACACGCCCCCGGAGTGAAGGCAGCAGACAGGTAACAGAGAACAGGTGAGCAGCTTGCTCGGCATGGTGGACAGGCCCCCGTGGTGAATGCAGAAGACATGTAAAGAAAAATAGGTGAGCAGCTTGAAAGGCCTGGTAGACAGGCCCACCCGGGGTGAAGGCGAAACACAGGTAACCAGGAACAGGAGAGCGGGTTACTGGGCCTCGTCAATACGCCCCACGGGGTCAAGGCATAAAACGGGTAACAAAGAAAAGGTGAGCAGCTTGCTCAGCCTGGTAGACACACCCCGGGGAGTTAAGGCAGCAGACACGTAACAAAGAACAGGTGAGCCGCTTGCTCGGCGGCGGGTAGACAGGCCCCACGGGGTGAAGGCACAAGACAGGTAAAGAAAAATAGGTGAGCAGCTAGCTCGGCCTGGTAGACAGGCCCACCCGGTGTGAAGGCGAAAGACAGGTAACCAGGAAGAAGGGAGCGGGTTGCTGCGCTTCGTCGATACGAACCACGGGGTCAAGGTATAAAACGGGTAACCAAGAAAAGATGAGTAGCTTGCTCGGCCTGGTAGACACGCCCCCGGAGTGAAGACAGCAGACAGGTAACAAAGAACAGGTGAGCAGCTTGCTCGGCATGGTGGACACGCCCCCGTGGTGAATGCAGAAGACATGTAAAGAAAAATAGGTGAGCAGCTTGAAAAGCCTGGTAGACAGGCCCACCCGGGGTGAAGGCGAAACACAGGTAACCAGGAACAGGAGAGCGGGTTACTGGGCCTCGTCAATACGCCCCACGGGGTCAAGGCATAAAACGGGTAACAAAGAAAAGGTGAGCAGCTTTCTCATCCTGGTTGACACGCCCCCGGCAGTGAAGGCAGCAGACACGTAACAAAGAACAGGTGAGCAGCTTGCTCGGCGTGGTGTAGACAGGCCCCACGGGGTGAAGGCACAAGACAGGTAAGGAAAAATAGCGGAGCAGCAAGCTCGGCCTGGTAGACAGGCCCACCCGGTGTGAAGGCGAAAGACAGGTAACCAGGAAGAAGGGAGCCGGTTGCTGGGCTTCGTCTATACGAACCACGGGGTCAAGGTATAAAACGGGTACCCAAGAAAAGATGAGCAGCTTGCTCGTCCTGGTAGACACGCCCCGCGCAGTGAAGGCAGCAGACACGTAACAAAGAACAGGTGAGCAGCTTGCTCGGCATGGTGGACACGCCCCCCGTGGTGATTGCAGAAGACATGTAAAGAAAAATAGGTGAGCATCTTGAAAGGCCGGGTACACAGGCCTCCCGCAGTGAAGGCAGCAGACACGTAACAAAGAACAGGTGAGCAGCTTTCTCGACATGGTGGACACGCCCCTGTGGTGAATGCAGAAGACATGTGAAGAAAAATAGGTGAGCAGCTTGAAAGGCCTGGTAGACAGGCCCACCAGGGGTGAAGGCAAAACACAGGTAACCAGGAACAGGAGAGCGGGTTACTGGGCTTCGTCAATACGCCCCACGGGGTCAAGGCATAAAACGGGTAACAAAGAAAAGTTGAGCAGCTTGCTCAGCCTGGTAGACACACCCCCGGGAGTTAAGGCAGCAGACACGTAACAAAGAACAGGTGAGCATCTTGCTCGGCGGGGTAGACAGCCCCACGGGGTGAAGGCACAAGACAGGTAAGGAAATATAAGTGAGCAGCTAGCTAGGCCTGGTAGACAGGCCCTCCCGGTGTGAAGGCGAAAGACAGGTAACCAGGAAGAAGGGAGCGGGTTGCTGGGCTTCGTCGATACGAACCACGGGGTCAAGGTATAAAACGGGTAACCAAGAAAAGATGAGCAGCTTGCTCGGCCTGGTAGACACGCCCCCGGAGTGAAGGCAGCAGACAGGTAACAAAGAACAGGTGAGCAGCTTGCTCGGCATGGTGGACACGCACCCGTGGTGAATGCAGAAGACATGTAAAGAAAAATAGGTGAGAAGCTTGAAAGGCCTGGTAGACAGGACCACCCGGGGTGAAGGGGAAACCCAGGTAACCAGGAACAGGAGAGAGGGTTACTGGGCCTCGTCAATACGCCCCACGGTGTCAAGGCCTAAAACGGGTAACAAAGAAAAGGTGAGCAGCTTGCTCAGCCTGGTAGACACACCCCTGGGAGTTATGGCAGCAGACACATAACAAAGAATAGGTGAGCAGCTTGCTCGGCAGGGTAGACACGCCCCACGGTGTGAAGGCACAAGACAGGTAAGGAAAAATGGGTGAGCAGCTAGCTCGGCCTGGTAGACAGGCCCACCCGGTGTGAAGGCGAAAGACAGGTAACCAGGAAGAAGGGAGCGGGTTGCTGGGCTTCGTCGATACGAACCACGGGGTCAAGGTATAAAACGGGTAACCAAGAAAAGATCAGCAGCTTGCTCGGCCTGGTAGACACGCCCCCGGAGTGAAGGCAGCAGACAGGTAACAAAGAACAGGTGAGCAGCCTGCTGGGCATGGTGTACACGCCCCCGTGGTGAATGCAGAAGACATTTAAGGAAAAATAGGTGAGCAGCTTGAAAGGCCTGGTAGACAGGCCCACCCGGTGTGAAGGCGAAAGACAGGTAACCAGAAAGAAGGGAGCGGGTTCCTGGGCTTCGTCGATACGAACCACGGGGTCAAGGTATAAAACGGGTAACCAAGAAAAGATGAGCAGCTTGCTCTGCCTGGTAGACACGCTCCCGGAGTGAAGGCAGCAGACAGGTAACAAAGAACAGGTGAGCAGCTTGCTCGGCTTGGTGGACACGCCCCCGTGGTGAATGCAGAAGACATGTAAAGAAATATAGGTGAGCAGCTTGAAAGGCCTGGTAGACAGGCCCACACGGGGTGAAGGCGAAACCCAGGTAACCAGGAACAATAGAGCGGGTTACTGGGCCTCGTCAATACGCCCCACGGGGTTAAGGCATAAAACGGGTAACAAAGAAAAGGTGAGCAGCTTGCTCAGCCTGGTAGACACACCCCGGGGAGTTAAGGCAGCAGACACGTAACAAAGAACAGGTGAGCAGCTTGCTCGGCGGGGGGTAGACAGGCCCCACGGGGTGAAGGCAGAAGACAGGTAAGGAAAAATAGATGAGCAGCTAGCTCGGCCTGGTAGACAGGCCCACCCAGTGAGAAGGCGAAAGACAGGTAACCAGGAAGAAGGGAGCCGGTTGCTGGGCTTCCTCCATACGAACCACGGGGTCAAGGTATAAAATGGGTAACCAAGAAAAGATGAGCAGCTTGCTCGGCCTGGTAGACACGCCCCCGGAGTGAAGGCAGCAGACAGGTAACAAAGAACAGGTGAGCAGCTTGCTCGGCATGGTAGACACGCCCCCGTGGTGAATGCAGAAGACATGTAAAGAAAAATAGGTGAGAAGCTTGAAAGGCCTGTTAGACAGGACCACCCGGGGTGAAGGGGAAACCCAGGTAACCAGGAACAGGAGAGCGGGTTACTGGGCCTCGTCAATACGCCCCACGGGGTCAAGGCATAAAACTGGTAACAAAGAAAAGGTGAGAAGCTTGCTCAGCCTGGTAGACACACCCCCGGGAGTTATGGCAGCAGACACATAACAAAGAATAGGTGAGCAGCTTGCTCGGCAGGGTAGACACGCCCCACGGGGTGAAGGCACAAGACAGGTAAGGAAAAATGGGTAAGCAGCTAGCTCGGCCTGGTAGACAGGCCCACGCGGTGTGAAGGCGAAAGACAGGTAACCAGGAAGAAGGTAGCGGGTTGCTGGGCTTCGTCGATACGAACCACGGGGTCAAGGTATAAAACGGGTAACCAAGAAAAGATGAGCAGCTTGCTCGGCCTGGTAGACACGCCCCCGGAGTGAAGGCAGCAGACAGGTAACAAAGAACAGGTGAGCAGCTTGCTCGGCATGGTGGACACGCCCCCGTGGTGAATGCAGAAGACATGTAAAGAAAAATAGGTGAGCAGCTTGAAAGGCCTGGTAGACAGGCCCCCCGAAGTGAAGGCAGCAGACACGTAACAAAGAACAGGTGAGCAGCTTGCTCGGCAAGGTGGACAGTCCCCCGTGGTGAATGCAGAAGACATGTAAAGAAAAATACATGAGCAGCTTGAAAGGCCTGGTAGACAGGCCCACCCGGGGTGAAGGCGAAACACAGGTAACCAGGAACAGGAGAGCGGGTTACTGGGCCTCGTCAATACGCCCCACGGGGTCAAGACATAAAACGGGTAACAAAGAAAAGGTGAGCAGCTTGCTCAGCCTGGTAGACACACCCCCGGGAGTTAAGGCAGCAGACACGTAACAAAGAATAGGTGAGCAGCTTGCTCGGCGGGGTAGACACGCCCCACAGGGTGAAGGCACAAGACATGTAAGGAAAAATGGGTGAGCAGCTAGCTCGGCCTGGTAGACAGGCCCACCCGGTGTGAAGGCGAAAGACAGGTAACCAGGAAGAAGGGAGCGGGTTGCTGGGCGTCGTCCATACGAACCACGGGGTCAAGGTATAAAACGGGTAACCAAGAAAAGATGAGCAGCTTGCTCGGCCTGGTAGACACGCCCCCGGAGTGAAGGCAGCAGACAGGTAACAAAGAACAGGTGAGCAGCTTGCTCGGCATGGTGGACACGCCCCCGTGGTGAATGCAGAAGACATGTAAAGAAAAATAGGTGAGAAGCTTGAAAGGCCTGGTAGACAGGACCACCCGGGGTGAAGGGGAAACCCAGGTAACCAGGAACAGGAGAGCGGGTTACTGGGCCTCGTCAATACGCCCCACGGGGTCAAGGCATAAAACGGGTAACAAAGAAAAGGTGAGCAGCTTGCTCAGCCTGGTAGACACACCCCTGGGAGTTAAGGCAGCAGACACGTAACAAAGAATAGGTGAGCAGCTTGCTCGGCGGGGTAGACACGCCCCACGGGGTGAAGGCACAAGACAGGTAAGGAAAAATAGGTGAGCAGCTAGCTCGGCCTGGTAAACAGGCCCACCCGGTGTGAAGGCGAAAGACAGGTAACCAGGAAGAAGGGAGCGGGTTGCTGGGCTTCGTCGATACGAACCACGGGGTCAAGGTATAAAACGGGTAACCAAGAAAAGATGAGCAGCTTGCTCGGCCTGGTAGACACGCCCCCCGCAGTGAAGGCAGCAGACACGTAACAAAGAACAGGTGAGCAGCTTGCTGGGCATGGTGTACACGCCCCCGTGGTGAATGCAGAAGACATTTAAGGTAAAATAGGTGAGCAGCTTGAAAGGACTGGTAGACAGGCCCACCCGGGGTGAAGGGGAAACCCAGGTAACGAGGAACAGGAGAGCGGGTTACTGGGCCTCGTCAATATGCCCCACGGGGTCAAGGCATAAAACGGGTAACAAAGAAAAGGTGAGAAGCTTGCTCAGCGTGGTAGACACACCCCCGGGAGTTATGGCAGCAGACACATAACAAAGAATAGGTGAGCAGCTTGCTCGGCAGGGTAGACACGCCCCACGGGGTGAAGGCACAAGACAGGTAAGGAAAAATGGGTGAGCAGCTAGCTCGGCCTGGTAGACAGGCCCATCCGGTGTGAAGGCGAAAGACAGGTAACCAGGAAGAAGGTAGCAGGTTGCTGGGCTTCGTCGATACGAACCACGGGGTCAAGGTATAAAACGGGTAACCAAGAAAAGATGAGCAGCTTGCTCGGCCTGGTAGACACGCCCCCGGAGTGAAGGCAGCAGACAGGTAACAAAGAACAGGTGAGCAGCTTGCTCGGCATGGTGAACACGCCCCCGTGGTGAATGCAGAAGACATGTAAAGAAAAATAGGTGAGCAGCTTGAAAGGCCTGGTAGACAGGCCCCCCGAAGTGAAGGCAGCAGACACGTAACAAAGAACAGGTGAGCAGCTTGCTCGGCAAGGTGGACACTCCCCCGTGGTGAATGCAGAAGACATGTAAAGAAAAATACATGAGCAGCTTGAAAGGCCTGGTAGACAGGCCCACCCGGGGTGAAGGCGAAACACAGGTAACCAGGAACAGGAGAGCGGGTTACTGGGCCTCGTCAATACGCCCCACGGGGTCAAGGCATAAAACGGGTAACAAAGAAAAGGTGAGCAGCTTGCTCAGCCTGGTAGACACACCCCCGGGAGTTAAGGCAGCAGACACGTAACAAAGAATAGGTGAGCAGCTTGCTCGGCGGGGTAGACACGCCCCACAGGGTGAAGGCACAAGACATGTAAGGAAAAATGGGTGAGCAGCTAGCTCGGCCTGGTACACAGGCCCACCCGGTGTGAAGGCGAAAGACAGGTAACCAGGAAGAAGGGAGCGGGTTGCTGGGCTTCGTCGATACGAACCACGGGGTCAAGGTATAAAACGGGTAACCAAGAAAAGATGAGCAGCTTGCTCGGCCTGGTAGACACGCCCCCCGCAGTGAAGGCAGCAGACACGTAACAAAGAACAGGTGAGCAGCTTGCTCGGCATGGTGGACACGCCCCCGTGGTGAATGCAGAAGACATGTAAAGAAAAATAGGTGAGCAGCTTGAAAAGCCTGGTAGACAGGCCCACCCGGGGTGAAGGCGAAACACAGGTAACCAGGAACAGGAGAGCGGGTTACTGGGCCTCGTCAATACGCCCCACGGGGTCAAGGCATAAAACGGGTAACAAAGAAAAGGTGAGCAGCTTGCTCAGCCTGGTAGACACACCCCGGGGAGTTAAGGCAGCAGACACGTAACAAAGAATAGGTGAGCAGCTTGCTCGGCGGGGGGTAGACAGGCCCCACGGGGTGAAGGCACAAGACAGGTAAGGAAAAATAGGGGAGCAGCAAGCTCGGCCTGGTAGACAGGCCCACCCGGTGTGAAGGCGAAAGACAGGTAACCAAGAAGAAGGGAGCCGGTTGCTGGGCTTCGTCCATACGAACCACGGGGTCAAGGTATAAAACGGGTAACCAAGAAAAGATGAGCAGCTTGCTCGTCCTGGTAGACACGCCCCGCGCAGAGAAGGCAGCAGACACGTAAAAAGAACAGGTGAGCAGCTTGCTCGGCATGGTGGACACGCCCCCCGTGGTGAATGCAGAAAACATGTAAAGAAAAATAGGTGAGCAGATTGAAAGGCCTGGTCGATAGGCCCACCCGGGGTGAAGGGGAAACCCAGGTAACCAGGAACAGGAGAGCGGGTTACTGGGCCTCGTCAATACGCCCCACGGGGTCAAGGCATAAAACGGGTAACAAAGAAAAGGTGAGCAGCTTTCTCATCCTGGTTGACACGCCCCCGGCAGTGAAGGCAGCAGACACGTAACAAAGAACAGGTGAGCAGCTTGCTCGGCGTGGTGTAGACAGGCCCCACGGGGTGAAGGCACAAGACAGGTAAGGAAAAATAGCGGAGCAGCAAGCTCGGCCTGGTAGACAGGCCCACCCGGTGTGAAGGCGAAAGACAGGTAACCAGGAAGAAGGGAGCCGGTTGCTGGGCTTCGTCCATACGAACCACGGGGTCAAGGTATAAAACGGGTACCCAAGAAAAGATGAGCAGCTTGCTCGTCCTGGTAGACACGCCCCGCGCAGTGAAGGCAGCAGACACGTAACAAAGAACAGGTGAGCAGCTTGCTCGGCATGGTGGACACGACCCCCGTGGTGATTGCAGAAGACATGTAAAGAAAAATAGGTGAGCATCTTGAAAGGCCGGGTACACAGGCCTCCCGCAGTGAAGGCAGCAGACACGTAACAAAGAACAGGTGAGCAGCTTTCTCGGCATGGTGGACACGCCCCTGTGGTGAATGCAGAAGACATGTGAAGAAAAATAGGTGAGCAGCTTGAAAGGCCTGGTAGACAGGCCCACCAGGGGTGAAGGCAAAACACAGGTAACCAGGAACAGGAGAGCGGGTTACTGGGCTTCGTCAATACGCCCCACGGGGTCAAGGCATAAAACGGGTAACAAAGAAAAGTTGAGCAGCTTGCTCAGCCTGGTAGACACACACCCGGGAGTTAAGGCAGCAGACACGTAACAAAGAACAGGTGAGCAGCTTGCTCGGCGGGGTAGACAGCCCCACGGGGTGAAGGCACAAGACAGGTAAGGAAATATAAGTGAGCAGCTAGCTAGGCCTGGTAGACAGGCCCTCCCGGTGTGAAGGCGAAAGACAGGTAACCAGGAAGAAGGGAGCGGGTTGCTGGGCTTCGTCGATACGAACCACGGGGTCAAGGTATAAAACGGGTAACCAAGAAAAGATGAGCAGCTTGCTCGGCCTGGTAGACACGCCCCCGGAGTGAAGGCAGCAGACAGGTAACAAAGAACAGGTGAGCAGCTTGCTCGGCATGGTGGACACGCCCCCGTGGTGAATGCAGAAGACATGTAAAGAAAAATAGGTGAGAAGCTTGAAAGGCCTGGTAGACAGGACCACCCGGGGTGAAGGGGAAACCCAGGTAACCAGGAACAGGAGAGCGGGTTACTGGGCCTCGTCAATACGCCCCACGGGGTCAAGGCATAAAACGGGTAACAAAGAAAAGGTGAGCAGCTTGCTCAGCCTGGTAGACACACCCCTGGGAGTTAAGGCAGCAGACACGTAACAAAGAATAGGTGAGCAGCTTGCTCGGCGGTGTAGACACGCTCCACGGGGTGAAGGCACAAGACAGGTAAGGAAAAATAGGTGAGCAGCTAGCTCGGCCTGGTAAACAGGCCCACCCGGTGTGAAGGCGAAAGACAGGTAACCAGGAAGAAGGGAGCGGGTTTCTGGGCTTCGTCGATACGAACCACGGGGTCAAGGTATAAAACGGGTAACCAAGAAAAGATGAGCAGCTTGCTCGGCCTGGTAGACACGCCCCCCGCAGTGAAGGCAGCAGACACGTAACAAAGAACAGGTGAGCAGCTTGCTGGGCATGGTGTACACGCCCCCGTGGTGAATGCAGAAGACATTTAAGGTAAAATAGGTGAGCAGCTTGAAAGGACTGGTAGACAGGCCCACCCGGGGTGAAGGGGAAACCCAGGTAACGAGGAACAGGAGAGCGGGTTACTGGGCCTCGTCAATATGCCCCACGGGGTCAAGGCATAAAACGGGTAACAAAGAAAAGGTGAGAAGCTTGCTCAGCCTGGTAGACACACCCCCGGGAGTTATGGCAGCAGACACATAACAAAGAATAGGTGAGCAGCTTGCTCGGCAGGGTAGACACGCCCCACGGGGTGAAGGCACAAGACAGGTAAGGAAAAATGGGTGAGCAGCTAGCTCGGCCTGGTAGACAGGCCCACCCGGTGTGAAGGCGAAACACAGGTAACCAGGAAGAAGGGAGCGGGTTGCTGGGCTTCGTCGATACGAACCACGGGGTCAAGGTATAAAACGGGTAACCAAGAAAAGATGAGTAGCTTGCTCGGCCTGGTAGACACGCCCCCGGAGTGAAGGCAGCAGACAGGTAACAGAGAACAGGTGAGCAGCTTGCTCGGCATGGTGGACAGGCCCCCGTGGTGAATGCAGAAGACATGTAAAGAAAAATAGGTGAGCAGCTTGAAAGGCCTGGTAGACAGGCCCACCCGGGGTGAAGGCGAAACACAGGTAACCAGGAACAGGAGAGCGGGTTACTGGGCCTCGTCAATACGCCCCACGGGGTCAAGGCATAAAACGGGTAACAAAGAAAAGGTGAGCAGCTTGCTCAGCCTGGTAGACACACCCCGGGGAGTTAAGGCAGCAGACACGTAACAAAGAACAGGTGAGCCGCTTGCTCGGCGGCGGGTAGACAGGCCCCACGGGGTGAAGGCACAAGACAGGTAAAGAAAAATAGGTGAGCAGCTAGCTCGGCCTGGTAGACAGGCCCACCCGGTGTGAAGGCGAAAGACAGGTAACCAGGAAGAAGGGAGCGGGTTGCTGCGCTTCGTCGATACGAACCACGGGGTCAAGGTATAAAACGGGTAACCAAGAAAAGATGAGTAGCTTGCTCGGCCTGGTAGACACGCCCCCGGAGTGAAGGCAGCAGACAGGTAACAAAGAACAGGTGAGCAGCTTGCTCGGCATGGTGGACACGCCCCCGTGGTGAATGCAGAAGACATGTAAAGAAAAATAGGTGAGCAGCTTGAAAAGCCTGGTAGACAGGCCCACCCGGGGTGAAGGCGAAACACAGGTAACCAGGAACAGGAGAGCGGGTTACTGGGCCTCGTCAATACGCCCCACGGGGTCAAGGCATAAAACGGGTAACAAAGAAAAGGTGAGCAGCTTTCTCATCCTGGTTGACACGCCCCCGGCAGTGAAGGCAGCAGACACGTAACAAAGAACAGGTGAGCAGCTTGCTCGGCGTGGTGTAGACAGGCCCCACGGGGTGAAGGCACAAGACAGGTAAGGAAAAATAGCGGAGCAGCAAGCTCGGCCTGGTAGACAGGCCCACCCGGTGTGAAGGCGAAAGACAGGTAACCAGGAAGAAGGGAGCCGGTTGCTGGGCTTCGTCTATACGAACCACGGGGTCAAGGTATAAAACGGGTACCCAAGAAAAGATGAGCAGCTTGCTCGTCCTGGTAGACACGCCCCGCGCAGTGAAGGCAGCAGACACGTAACAAAGAACAGGTGAGCAGCTTGCTCGGCATGGTGGACACGCCCCCCGTGGTGATTGCAGAAGACATGTAAAGAAAAATAGGTGAGCATCTTGAAAGGCCGGGTACACAGGCCTCCCGCAGTGAAGGCAGCAGACACGTAACAAAGAACAGGTGAGCAGCTTTCTCGACATGGTGGACACGCCCCTGTGGTGAATGCAGAAGACATGTGAAGAAAAATAGGTGAGCAGCTTGAAAGGCCTGGTAGACAGGCCCACCAGGGGTGAAGGCAAAACACAGGTAACCAGGAACAGGAGAGCGGGTTACTGGGCTTCGTCAATACGCCCCACGGGGTCAAGGCATAAAACGGGTAACAAAGAAAAGTTGAGCAGCTTGCTCAGCCTGGTAGACACACCCCCGGGAGTTAAGGCAGCAGACACGTAACAAAGAACAGGTGAGCATCTTGCTCGGCGGGGTAGACAGCCCCACGGGGTGAAGGCACAAGACAGGTAAGGAAATATAAGTGAGCAGCTAGCTAGGCCTGGTAGACAGGCCCTCCCGGTGTGAAGGCGAAAGACAGGTAACCAGGAAGAAGGGAGCGGGTTGCTGGGCTTCGTCGATACGAACCACGGGGTCAAGGTATAAAACGGGTAACCAAGAAAAGATGAGCAGCTTGCTCGGCCTGGTAGACACGCCCCCGGAGTGAAGGCAGCAGACAGGTAACAAAGAACAGGTGAGCAGCTTGCTCGGCATGGTGGACACGCACCCGTGGTGAATGCAGAAGACATGTAAAGAAAAATAGGTGAGAAGCTTGAAAGGCCTGGTAGACAGGACCACCCGGGGTGAAGGGGAAACCCAGGTAACCAGGAACAGGAGAGAGGGTTACTGGGCCTCGTCAATACGCCCCACGGTGTCAAGGCCTAAAACGGGTAACAAAGAAAAGGTGAGCAGCTTGCTCAGCCTGGTAGACACACCCCTGGGAGTTATGGCAGCAGACACATAACAAAGAATAGGTGAGCAGCTTGCTCGGCAGGGTAGACACGCCCCACGGTGTGAAGGCACAAGACAGGTAAGGAAAAATGGGTGAGCAGCTAGCTCGGCCTGGTAGACAGGCCCACCCGGTGTGAAGGCGAAAGACAGGTAACCAGGAAGAAGGGAGCGGGTTGCTGGGCTTCGTCGATACGAACCACGGGGTCAAGGTATAAAACGGGTAACCAAGAAAAGATCAGCAGCTTGCTCGGCCTGGTAGACACGCCCCCGGAGTGAAGGCAGCAGACAGGTAACAAAGAACAGGTGAGCAGCCTGCTGGGCATGGTGTACACGCCCCCGTGGTGAATGCAGAAGACATTTAAGGAAAAATAGGTGAGCAGCTTGAAAGGCCTGGTAGACAGGCCCACCCGGTGTGAAGGCGAAAGACAGGTAACCAGAAAGAAGGGAGCGGGTTCCTGGGCTTCGTCGATACGAACCACGGGGTCAAGGTATAAAACGGGTAACCAAGAAAAGATGAGCAGCTTGCTCTGCCTGGTAGACACGCTCCCGGAGTGAAGGCAGCAGACAGGTAACAAAGAACAGGTGAGCAGCTTGCTCGGCTTGGTGGACACGCCCCCGTGGTGAATGCAGAAGACATGTAAAGAAATATAGGTGAGCAGCTTGAAAGGCCTGGTAGACAGGCCCACACGGGGTGAAGGCGAAACCCAGGTAACCAGGAACAATAGAGCGGGTTACTGGGCCTCGTCAATACGCCCCACGGGGTTAAGGCATAAAACGGGTAACAAAGAAAAGGTGAGCAGCTTGCTCAGCCTGGTAGACACACCCCGGGGAGTTAAGGCAGCAGACACGTAACAAAGAACAGGTGAGCAGCTTGCTCGGCGGGGGGTAGACAGGCCCCACGGGGTGAAGGCAGAAGACAGGTAAGGAAAAATAGATGAGCAGCTAGCTCGGCCTGGTAGACAGGCCCACCCAGTGAGAAGGCGAAAGACAGGTAACCAGGAAGAAGGGAGCCGGTTGCTGGGCTTCCTCCATACGAACCACGGGGTCAAGGTATAAAATGGGTAACCAAGAAAAGATGAGCAGCTTGCTCGGCCTGGTAGACACGCCCCCGGAGTGAAGGCAGCAGACAGGTAACAAAGAACAGGTGAGCAGCTTGCTCGGCATGGTAGACACGCCCCCGTGGTGAATGCAGAAGACATGTAAAGAAAAATAGGTGAGAAGCTTGAAAGGCCTGTTAGACAGGACCACCCGGGGTGAAGGGGAAACCCAGGTAACCAGGAACAGGAGAGCGGGTTACTGGGCCTCGTCAATACGCCCCACGGGGTCAAGGCATAAAACTGGTAACAAAGAAAAGGTGAGAAGCTTGCTCAGCCTGGTAGACACACCCCCGGGAGTTATGGCAGCAGACACATAACAAAGAATAGGTGAGCAGCTTGCTCGGCAGGGTAGACACGCCCCACGGGGTGAAGGCACAAGACAGGTAAGGAAAAATGGGTAAGCAGCTAGCTCGGCCTGGTAGACAGGCCCACGCGGTGTGAAGGCGAAAGACAGGTAACCAGGAAGAAGGTAGCGGGTTGCTGGGCTTCGTCGATACGAACCACGGGGTCAAGGTATAAAACGGGTAACCAAGAAAAGATGAGCAGCTTGCTCGGCCTGGTAGACACGCCCCCGGAGTGAAGGCAGCAGACAGGTAACAAAGAACAGGTGAGCAGCTTGCTCGGCATGGTGGACACGCCCCCGTGGTGAATGCAGAAGACATGTAAAGAAAAATAGGTGAGCAGCTTGAAAGGCCTGGTAGACAGGCCCCCCGAAGTGAAGGCAGCAGACACGTAACAAAGAACAGGTGAGCAGCTTGCTCGGCAAGGTGGACAGTCCCCCGTGGTGAATGCAGAAGACATGTAAAGAAAAATACATGAGCAGCTTGAAAGGCCTGGTAGACAGGCCCACCCGGGGTGAAGGCGAAACACAGGTAACCAGGAACAGGAGAGCGGGTTACTGGGCCTCGTCAATACGCCCCACGGGGTCAAGACATAAAACGGGTAACAAAGAAAAGGTGAGCAGCTTGCTCAGCCTGGTAGACACACCCCCGGGAGTTAAGGCAGCAGACACGTAACAAAGAATAGGTGAGCAGCTTGCTCGGCGGGGTAGACACGCCCCACAGGGTGAAGGCACAAGACATGTAAGGAAAAATGGGTGAGCAGCTAGCTCGGCCTGGTAGACAGGCCCACCCGGTGTGAAGGCGAAAGACAGGTAACCAGGAAGAAGGGAGCGGGTTGCTGGGCGTCGTCCATACGAACCACGGGGTCAAGGTATAAAACGGGTAACCAAGAAAAGATGAGCAGCTTGCTCGGCCTGGTAGACACGCCCCCGGAGTGAAGGCAGCAGACAGGTAACAAAGAACAGGTGAGCAGCTTGCTCGGCATGGTGGACACGCCCCCGTGGTGAATGCAGAAGACATGTAAAGAAAAATAGGTGAGAAGCTTGAAAGGCCTGGTAGACAGGACCACCCGGGGTGAAGGGGAAACCCAGGTAACCAGGAACAGGAGAGCGGGTTACTGGGCCTCGTCAATACGCCCCACGGGGTCAAGGCATAAAACGGGTAACAAAGAAAAGGTGAGCAGCTTGCTCAGCCTGGTAGACACACCCCTGGGAGTTAAGGCAGCAGACACGTAACAAAGAATAGGTGAGCAGCTTGCTCGGCGGGGTAGACACGCCCCACGGGGTGAAGGCACAAGACAGGTAAGGAAAAATAGGTGAGCAGCTAGCTCGGCCTGGTAAACAGGCCCACCCGGTGTGAAGGCGAAAGACAGGTAACCAGGAAGAAGGGAGCGGGTTTCTGGGCTTCGTCGATACGAACCACGGGGTCAAGGTATAAAACGGGTAACCAAGAAAAGATGAGCAGCTTGCTCGGCCTGGTAGACACGCCCCCCGCAGTGAAGGCAGCAGACACGTAACAAAGAACAGGTGAGCAGCTTGCTGGGCATGGTGTACACGCCCCCGTGGTGAATGCAGAAGACATTTAAGGTAAAATAGGTGAGCAGCTTGAAAGGACTGGTAGACAGGCCCACCCGGGGTGAAGGGGAAACCCAGGTAACGAGGAACAGGAGAGCGGGTTACTGGGCCTCGTCAATATGCCCCACGGGGTCAAGGCATAAAACGGGTAACAAAGAAAAGGTGAGAAGCTTGCTCAGCGTGGTAGACACACCCCCGGGAGTTATGGCAGCAGACACATAACAAAGAATAGGTGAGCAGCTTGCTCGGCAGGGTAGACACGCCCCACGGGGTGAAGGCACAAGACAGGTAAGGAAAAATGGGTGAGCAGCTAGCTCGGCCTGGTAGACAGGCCCATCCGGTGTGAAGGCGAAAGACAGGTAACCAGGAAGAAGGTAGCAGGTTGCTGGGCTTCGTCGATACGAACCACGGGGTCAAGGTATAAAACGGGTAACCAAGAAAAGATGAGCAGCTTGCTCGGCCTGGTAGACACGCCCCCGGAGTGAAGGCAGCAGACAGGTAACAAAGAACAGGTGAGCAGCTTGCTCGGCATGGTGAACACGCCCCCGTGGTGAATGCAGAAGACATGTAAAGAAAAATAGGTGAGCAGCTTGAAAGGCCTGGTAGACAGGCCCCCCGAAGTGAAGGCAGCAGACACGTAACAAAGAACAGGTGAGCAGCTTGCTCGGCAAGGTGGACACTCCCCCGTGGTGAATGCAGAAGACATGTAAAGAAAAATACATGAGCAGCTTGAAAGGCCTGGTAGACAGGCCCACCCGGGGTGAAGGCGAAACACAGGTAACCAGGAACAGGAGAGCGGGTTACTGGGCCTCGTCAATACGCCCCACGGGGTCAAGGCATAAAACGGGTAACAAAGAAAAGGTGAGCAGCTTGCTCAGCCTGGTAGACACACCCCCGGGAGTTAAGGCAGCAGACACGTAACAAAGAATAGGTGAGCAGCTTGCTCGGCGGGGTAGACACGCCCCACAGGGTGAAGGCACAAGACATGTAAGGAAAAATGGGTGAGCAGCTAGCTCGGCCTGGTACACAGGCCCACCCGGTGTGAAGGCGAAAGACAGGTAACCAGGAAGAAGGGAGCGGGTTGCTGGGCTTCGTCGATACGAACCACGGGGTCAAGGTATAAAACGGGTAACCAAGAAAAGATGAGCAGCTTGCTCGGCCTGGTAGACACGCCCCCCGCAGTGAAGGCAGCAGACACGTAACAAAGAACAGGTGAGCAGCTTGCTCGGCATGGTGGACACGCCCCCGTGGTGAATGCAGAAGACATGTAAAGAAAAATAGGTGAGCAGCTTGAAAAGCCTGGTAGACAGGCCCACCCGGGGTGAAGGCGAAACACAGGTAACCAGGAACAGGAGAGCGGGTTACTGGGCCTCGTCAATACGCCCCACGGGGTCAAGGCATAAAACGGGTAACAAAGAAAAGGTGAGCAGCTTGCTCAGCCTGGTAGACACACCCCGGGGAGTTAAGGCAGCAGACACGTAACAAAGAATAGGTGAGCAGCTTGCTCGGCGGGGGGTAGACAGGCCCCACGGGGTGAAGGCACAAGACAGGTAAGGAAAAATAGGGGAGCAGCAAGCTCGGCCTGGTAGACAGGCCCACCCGGTGTGAAGGCGAAAGACAGGTAACCAAGAAGAAGGGAGCCGGTTGCTGGGCTTCGTCCATACGAACCACGGGGTCAAGGTATAAAACGGGTAACCAAGAAAAGATGAGCAGCTTGCTCGTCCTGGTAGACACGCCCCGCGCAGAGAAGGCAGCAGACACGTAAAAAGAACAGGTGAGCAGCTTGCTCGGCATGGTGGACACGCCCCCCGTGGTGAATGCAGAAAACATGTAAAGAAAAATAGGTGAGCAGATTGAAAGGCCTGGTCGATAGGCCCACCCGGGGTGAAGGGGAAACCCAGGTAACCAGGAACAGGAGAGCGGGTTACTGGGCCTCGTCAATACGCCCCACGGGGTCAAGGCATAAAACGGGTAACAAAGAAAAGGTGAGCAGCTTTCTCATCCTGGTTGACACGCCCCCGGCAGTGAAGGCAGCAGACACGTAACAAAGAACAGGTGAGCAGCTTGCTCGGCGTGGTGTAGACAGGCCCCACGGGGTGAAGGCACAAGACAGGTAAGGAAAAATAGCGGAGCAGCAAGCTCGGCCTGGTAGACAGGCCCACCCGGTGTGAAGGCGAAAGACAGGTAACCAGGAAGAAGGGAGCCGGTTGCTGGGCTTCGTCCATACGAACCACGGGGTCAAGGTATAAAACGGGTACCCAAGAAAAGATGAGCAGCTTGCTCGTCCTGGTAGACACGCCCCGCGCAGTGAAGGCAGCAGACACGTAACAAAGAACAGGTGAGCAGCTTGCTCGGCATGGTGGACACGACCCCCGTGGTGATTGCAGAAGACATGTAAAGAAAAATAGGTGAGCATCTTGAAAGGCCGGGTACACAGGCCTCCCGCAGTGAAGGCAGCAGACACGTAACAAAGAACAGGTGAGCAGCTTTCTCGGCATGGTGGACACGCCCCTGTGGTGAATGCAGAAGACATGTGAAGAAAAATAGGTGAGCAGCTTGAAAGGCCTGGTAGACAGGCCCACCAGGGGTGAAGGCAAAACACAGGTAACCAGGAACAGGAGAGCGGGTTACTGGGCTTCGTCAATACGCCCCACGGGGTCAAGGCATAAAACGGGTAACAAAGAAAAGTTGAGCAGCTTGCTCAGCCTGGTAGACACACACCCGGGAGTTAAGGCAGCAGACACGTAACAAAGAACAGGTGAGCAGCTTGCTCGGCGGGGTAGACAGCCCCACGGGGTGAAGGCACAAGACAGGTAAGGAAATATAAGTGAGCAGCTAGCTAGGCCTGGTAGACAGGCCCTCCCGGTGTGAAGGCGAAAGACAGGTAACCAGGAAGAAGGGAGCGGGTTGCTGGGCTTCGTCGATACGAACCACGGGGTCAAGGTATAAAACGGGTAACCAAGAAAAGATGAGCAGCTTGCTCGGCCTGGTAGACACGCCCCCGGAGTGAAGGCAGCAGACAGGTAACAAAGAACAGGTGAGCAGCTTGCTCGGCATGGTGGACACGCCCCCGTGGTGAATGCAGAAGACATGTAAAGAAAAATAGGTGAGAAGCTTGAAAGGCCTGGTAGACAGGACCACCCGGGGTGAAGGGGAAACCCAGGTAACCAGGAACAGGAGAGCGGGTTACTGGGCCTCGTCAATACGCCCCACGGGGTCAAGGCATAAAACGGGTAACAAAGAAAAGGTGAGCAGCTTGCTCAGCCTGGTAGACACACCCCTGGGAGTTAAGGCAGCAGACACGTAACAAAGAATAGGTGAGCAGCTTGCTCGGCGGTGTAGACACGCTCCACGGGGTGAAGGCACAAGACAGGTAAGGAAAAATAGGTGAGCAGCTAGCTCGGCCTGGTAAACAGGCCCACCCGGTGTGAAGGCGAAAGACAGGTAACCAGGAAGAAGGGAGCGGGTTTCTGGGCTTCGTCGATACGAACCACGGGGTCAAGGTATAAAACGGGTAACCAAGAAAAGATGAGCAGCTTGCTCGGCCTGGTAGACACGCCCCCCGCAGTGAAGGCAGCAGACACGTAACAAAGAACAGGTGAGCAGCTTGCTGGGCATGGTGTACACGCCCCCGTGGTGAATGCAGAAGACATTTAAGGAAAAATAGGTGAGCAGCTTGAAAGGACTGGTAGACAGGCCCACCCGGGGTGAAGGGGAAACCCAGGTAACGAGGAACAGGAGAGCGGGTTACTGGGCCTCGTCAATATGCCCCACGGGGTCAAGGCATAAAACGGGTAACAAAGAAAAGGTGAGAAGCTTGCTCAGCCTGGTAGACACACCCCCGGGAGTTATGGCAGCAGACACATAACAAAGAATAGGTGAGCAGCTTGCTCGGCAGGGTAGACACGCCCCACGGGGTGAAGGCACAAGACAGGTAAGGAAAAATGGGTGAGCAGCTAGCTCGGCCTGGTAGACAGGCCCATCCGGTGTGAAGGCGAAAGACAGGTAACCAGGAAGAAGGTAGCAGGTTGCTGGGCTTCGTCGATACGAACCACGGGGTCAAGGTATAAAACGGGTAACCAAGAAAAGATGAGCAGCTTGCTCGGCCTGGTAGACACGCCCCCGGAGTGAAGGGAGCAGACAGGTAACAAAGAACAGGTGAGCAGCTTGCTCGGCATGGTGAACACGCCCCCGTGGTGAATGCAGAAGACATGTAAAGAAAAATAGGTGAGCAGCTTGAAAGGCCTGGTAGACAGGCCCCTCGAAGTGAAGGCAGCAGACACGTAACAAAGAACAGGTGAGCAGCTTGCTCGGCAAGGTGGACACTCCCCCGTGGTGAATGCAGAAGACATGTAAAGAAAAATACATGAGCAGCTTGAAAGGCCTGGTAGACAGGCCCACCCGGGGTGAAGGCGAAACACAGGTAACCAGGAACAGGAGAGCGGGTTACTGGGCCTCGTCAATACGCCCCACGGGGTCAAGGCATAAAACGGGTAACAAAGAAAAGGTGAGCAGCTTGCTCAGCCTGGTAGACACACCCCCGGGAGTTAAGGCAGCAGACACGTAACAAAGAATAGGTGAGCATCTTGCTCGGCGGGGTAGACACGCCCCACAGGGTGAAGGCACAAGACAGGTAAGGAAAAATGGGTGAGCAGCTAGCTCGGCCTGGTAGACAGGCCCACCCGTTGTGAAGGCGAAAGACAGGTAACCATGAAGAAGGTAGCGGGTTGCTGGGCTTCGTCGATACGAACCACGGGGTCAAGGTATAAAACGGGTAACCAAGAAAAGATGAGCAGCTTGCTCGGCCTGGTTGACACGCCCCCGGAGTGAAGGCAGCAGACAGGTAACAAAGAACAGGTGAGCAGCTTGCTCGGCATGGTGGACACGCCCCCGTGGTGAATGCAGAAGACATGTAAAGAAAAATAGGTGAGCAGCTTGAAAAGCCTGGTAGACAGGCCCCCCGAAGTGAAGGCAGCAGACACGTAACAAAGAACAGGTGAGCAGCTTGCTCGGCAATGTGGACACTCCCCCGTGGTGAATGCAGAAGACATGTAAAGAAAAATACATGAGCAGCTTGAAAGGCCTGGTAGACAGGCCCACCCGGGGTGAAGGCGAAACACAGGTAACCAGGAACAGGAGAGCGGGTTACTGGGCCTCGTCAATACGCCCCACGGGGTCAAGGCATAAAACGGGTAACAAAGAAAAGGTGAGCAGCTTGCTCAGCCTGGTAGACACACCCCCGGGAGTTAAGGCAGCAGACACGTAACAAAGAATATGTGAGCAGCTTGCTCGGCGGGGTAGACACGCCCCACAGGGTGAAGGCACAAGACATGTAAGGAAAAATGTGTGAGCAGCTAGCTCGGCCTGGTTGACAGGCCCACCCTGTGTGAATGCGAAAGACAGGTAACCAGGAAGAAGGGAGCGTGTTGCTGGGCTTCGTCGATACGAACCACGGGGTCAAGGTATAAAACGGGTAACCAAGAAAAGATGAGCAGCTTGCTCGGCCTGGTAGACACGCCCCCCGCAGTGAAGGCAGCAGACACGTAACAAAGAACAGGTGAGCAGCTTGCTCGGCATGGTGGACACGCCCCCGTGTTGAATGCAGAAGACATGTAAAGAAAAATAGGTGAGCAGCTTGAAAAGCCTGGTAGACAGGCCCACCCGGGGTGAAGGCGAAACACAGGTAACCAGGAACAGGAGAGCGGGTTACTGGGCCTCGTCAATACGCCCCACGGGGTCAAGGCATAAAACGGGTAACAAAGAAAAGGTGAGCAGCTTGCTCAGCCTGGTAGACACACCCCGGGGAGTTAAGGCAGCAGACACGTAACAAAGAATAGGTGAGCAGCTTGCTCGGCGGGGGGTAGAGAGGCCCCACGGGGTGAAGGCACAAGACAGGTAAGGAAAAATAGGGGAGCAGCAAGCTCGGCCTGGTAGACAGGCCCACCCGGTGTGAAGGCGAAAGACAGGTAACCAAGAAGAAGGGAGCCGGTTGCTGGGCTTCGTCCATACGAACCACGGGGTCAAGGTATAAAACGGGTAACCAAGAAAAGATGAGCAGCTTGCTCGTCCTGGTAGACACGCCCCGCGCAGAGAAGGCAGCAGACACGTAAAAAGAACAGGTGAGCAGCTTGCTCGGCATGGTGGACACGCCCCCCGTGGTGAATGCAGAAAACATGTAAAGAAAAATAGGTGAGCAGATTGAAAGGCCTGGTCGATAGGCCCACCCGGGGTGAAGGGGAAACCCAGGTAACCAGGAACAGGAGAGCGGGTTACTGGGCCTCGTCAATACGCCCCACGGGGTCAAGGCATAAAACGGGTAACAAAGAAAAGGTGAGCAGCTTTCTCATCCTGGTTGACACGCCCCCGGCAGTGAAGGCAGCAGACACGTAACAAAGAACAGGTGAGCAGCTTGCTCGGCGTGGTGTAGACAGGCCCCACGGGGTGAAGGCACAAGACAGGTAAGGAAAAATAGCGGAGCAGCAAGCTCGGCCTGGTAGACAGGCCCACCCGGTGTGAAGGCGAAAGACAGGTAACCAGGAAGAAGGGAGCGTGTTGCTGGGCTTCGTCGATACGAACCACGGGGTCAAGGTATAAAACGGGTAACCAAGAAAAGATGAGCAGCTTGCTCGGCCTGGTAGACACGCCCCCCGCAGTGAAGGCAGCAGACACGTAACAAAGAACAGGTGAGCAGCTTGCTCGGCATGGTGGACACGCCCCCGTGTTGAATGCAGAAGACATGTAAAGAAAAATAGGTGAGCAGCTTGAAAAGCCTGGTAGACAGGCCCACCCGGGGTGAAGGCGAAACACAGGTAACCAGGAACAGGAGAGCGGGTTACTGGGCCTCGTCAATACGCCCCACGGGGTCAAGGCATAAAACGGGTAACAAAGAAAAGGTGAGCAGCTTGCTCAGCCTGGTAGACACACCCCGGGGAGTTAAGGCAGCAGACACGTAACAAAGAATAGGTGAGCAGCTTGCTCGGCGGGGGGTAGAGAGGCCCCACGGGGTGAAGGCACAAGACAGGTAAGGAAAAATAGGGGAGCAGCAAGCTCGGCCTGGTAGACAGGCCCACCCGGTGTGAAGGCGAAAGACAGGTAACCAAGAAGAAGGGAGCCGGTTGCTGGGCTTCGTCCATATGAACCACGGGGTCAAGGTATAAAACGGGTAACCAAGAAAAGATGAGCAGCTTGCTCGTCCTGGTAGACATGCCCCGCGCAGAGAAGGCAGCAGACACGTAAAAAGAACAGGTGAGCAGCTTGCTCGGCATGGTGGACACGCCCCCCGTGGTGAATGCAGAAAACATGTAAAGAAAAATAGGTGAGCAGATTGAAAGGCCTGGTCGATAGGCCCACCCGGGGTGAAGGGGAAACCCAGGTAACCAGGAACAGGAGAGCGGGTTACTGGGCCTCGTCAATACGCCCCACGGGGTCAAGGCATAAAACGGGTAACAAAGAAAAGGTGAGCAGCTTTCTCATCCTGGTTGACACGCCCCCGGCAGTGAAGGCAGCAGACACGTAACAAAGAACAGGTGAGCAGCTTGCTCGGCGTGGTGTAGACAGGCCCCACGGGGTGAAGGCACAAGACAGGTAAGGAAAAATAGCGGAGCAGCAAGCTCGGCCTGGTAGACAGGCCCACCCGGTGTGAAGGCGAAAGACAGGTAACCAGGAAGAAGGGAGCCGGTTGCTGGGCTTCGTCCATACGAACCACGGGGTCAAGGTATAAAACGGGTACCCAAGAAAAGATGAGCAGCTTGCTCGTCCTGGTAGACACGCCCCGCGCAGTGAAGGCAGCAGACACGTAACAAAGAACAGGTGAGCAGCTTGCTCGGCATGGTGGACACGCCCCCCGTGGTGATTGCAGAAGACATGTAAAGAAAAATAGGTGAGCATCTTGAAAGGCCGGGTACACAGGCCTCCCGCAGTGAAGGCAGCAGACACGTAACAAAGAACAGGTGAGCAGCTTTCTCGGCATGGTGGACACGCCCCTGTGGTGAATGCAGAAGACATGTGAAGAAAAATAGGTGAGCAGCTTGAAAGGCCTGGTAGACAGGCCCACCAGGGGTGAAGGCAAAACACAGGTAACCAGGAACAGGAGAGCGGGTTACTGGGCTTCGTCAATACGCCCCACGGGGTCAAGGCATAAAACGGGTAACAAAGAAAAGTTGAGCAGCTTGCTCAGCCTGGTAGACACACCCCCGGGAGTTAAGGCAGCAGACACGTAACAAAGAACAGGTGAGCAGCTTGCTCGGCGGGGTAGACAGCCCCACGGGGTGAAGGCACAAGACAGGTAAGGAAATATAAGTGAGCAGCTAGCTAGGCCTGGTAGACAGGCCCTCCCGGTGTGAAGGCGAAAGACAGGTAACCAGGAAGAAGGGAGCGGGTTGCTGGGCTTCGTCCATACGAACCACGGGGTCAAGGTATAAAACGGGTAACCAAGAAAAGATGAGCAGCTTGCTCGGCCTGGTAGACACGCCCCCGGAGTGAAGGCAGCAGACAGGTAACAAAGAACAGGTGAGCAGCTTGCTCGGCATGGTGGACACGCCCCCGTGGTGAATGCAGAAGACATGTAAAGAAAAATAGGTGAGAAGCTTGAAAGGCCTGGTAGACAGGACCACCCGGGGTGAAGGGGAAACCCAGGTAACCAGGAACAGGAGAGCGGGTTACTGGGCCTCGTCAATACGCCCCACGGGGTCAAGGCATAAAACGGGTAACAAAGAAAAGGTGAGCAGCTTGCTCAGCCTGGTAGACACACCCCTGGGAGTTAAGGCAGCAGACACGTAACAAAGAATAGGTGAGCAGCTTGCTCGGCGGGGTAGACACGCCCCACGGGGTGAAGGCACAAGACAGGTAAGGAAAAATAGGTGAGCAGCTAGCTCGGCCTGGTAAACAGGCCCACCCGGTGTGAAGGCGAAAGACAGGTAACCAGGAAGAAGGGAGCGGGTTGTTGGGCTTCGTCGATACGAACCACGGGGTCAAGGTATAAAACGGGTAACCAAGAAAAGATGAGCAGCTTGCTCGGCCTGGTAGACACGCCCCCCGCAGTGAAGGCAGCAGACACGTAACAAAGAACAGGTGAGCAGCTTGCTGGGCATGGTGTACACGCCCCCGTGGTGAATGCAGAAGACATTTAAGGAAAAATAGGGGAGCAGCTTGAAAGGACTGGTAGACAGGCCCACCCGGGGTGAAGGGGAAACCCAGGTAACGAGGAACAGGAGAGCGGGTTACTGGGCCTCGTCAATACGCCCCACGGGGTCAAGGCATAAAACGGGTAACAAAGAAAAGGTGAGAAGCTTGCTCAGCCTGGTAGACACACCCCCGGGAGTTATGGCAGCAGACACATAACAAAGAATAGGTGAGCAGCTTGCTCGGCAGGGTAGACACGCCCCACGGGGTGAAGGCACAAGACAGGTAAGGAAAAATGGGTGAGCAGCTAGCTCGGCCTGGTAGACAGGCCCACCCGGTGTGAAGGCGAAAGACAGGTAACCAGGAAGAAGGGAGCCGGTTGCTGGGCTTCCTCCATACGAACCACGGGGTCAAGGTATAAAACGGGTAACCAAGAAAAGATGAGCAGCTTGCTCGGCCTGGTAGACACGCTCCCGAAGTGAAGGCAGCAGACAGGTAACAAAGAACAGGTGAGCAGCTTGCTCGGCATGGTGGACACGCCCCCGTGGTGAATGCAGAAGACATGTAAAAAAAATAGGTGAGCAGCTTGAAAGGCCTGGTAGACAGGCCCACCCGGGGTGAAGGCGAAACCCAGGTAACCAGGAACAGGAGAGCGGGTTACTGGGCCTCGTCAATACGCCCCACGGGGTCAAGGCATAAAACGGGTAACAAAGAAAAGGTGAGCAGCTTGCTCAGCCTGGTAGACACACCCCTGGGAGTTAAGGCAGCAGACACGTAAGAAAGAATAGGTGAGCAGCTTGCTCGGCGGGGTAGACACGCCCCACGGGGTGAAGGCACAAGACAGGTATGGAAAAATAGGTGAGCAGCTAGCTCGGCCTGGTAGACAGGCCCACCCGGTGTGAAGGCGAAAGACAGGTAACCAGGAAGAAGGGAGCCGGTTGCTGGGCTTCGTCCATACGAACCACGGGGTCAAGGTATAAAACGGGTAACCAAGAAAAGATGAGCAGCTTGCTCGGCCTTGTAGACACGCCCCGCGCAGATAAGGCAGCAGACACGTAACAAAGAACAGGTGAGCAGCTTGCTCAGCATGGTGGACACGCCCCCCGTGGTGAATGCAGGAGACATGTAAAGAAAAATAGGTGAGCAGATTGAAAGGCCTGGTAGATAGGCCCACCCGGGGTGAAGGGGAAACACAGGTAACCAGGAACAGGAGAGCGGGTTACTGGGCCTCGTCAATACGCCCAACGGGGTCAAGGCATAAAACGGGTAACAAAGAAAAGATGAGGAGCTTGCTCAGCCTGGTAGACACACCCCGGGGAGTTAAGGCGGCAGACACGTAACAAAGAATAGGTGAGCAGCTTGCTCGGCGGGGTAGACACGCCCCACGGGGTGAAGGCACAAGACAGGTAAGGAAAAATAGGTGAGCAGCTAGCTCGGCCTGGTAGACAGGCCCACCCGGTGTGAAGGCGAAAGACAGGTAACCAGGAAGAAGGGAGCGGGTTGTTGGGCTTCGTCGATACGAACCACGGGGTCAAGGTATAAAACGGGTAACCAAGAAAAGATGAGCAGCTTGCTCGTCCTGGTAGACACTCCCCGCGCAGTGAAGGCAGCAGACACGTAACAAAGAACAGGTGAGCAGCTTGCTCGGCATGGTGGACACGCCCCCCGTGGTGATTGCAGAAGACATGTAAAGAAAAATAGGTGAGCATCTTGAAAGGCCGGGTACACAGGCCTCCCGCAGTGAAGGCAGCAGACACGTAACAAAGAACAGGTGAGCAGCTTTCTCGGCATGGTGGACACGCCCCTGTGGTGAATGCAGAAGACATGTGAAGAAAAATAGGTGAGCAGCTTGAAAGGCCTGGTAGACAGGCCCACCAGGGGTGAAGGCAAAACACAGGTAACCAGGAACAGGAGAGCGGGTTACTGGGCTTCGTCAATACGCCCCACGGGGTCAAGGCATAAAACGGGTAACAAAGAAAAGTTGAGCAGCTTGCTCAGCCTGGTAGACACACCCCCGGGAGTTAAGGCAGCAGACACGTAACAAAGAACAGGTGAGCAGCTTGCTCGGCGGGGTAGACAGCCCCACGGGGTGAAGGCACAAGACAGGTAAGGAAATATAAGTGAGCAGCTAGCTAGGCCTGGTAGACAGGCCCTCCCGGTGTGAAGGCGAAAGACAGGTAACCAGGAAGAAGGGAGCGGGTTGCTGGGCTTCGTCCATACGAACCACGGGGTCAAGGTATAAAACGGGTAACCAAGAAAAGATGAGCAGCTTGCTCGGCCTGGTAGACACGCCCCCGGAGTGAAGGCAGCAGACAGGTAACAAAGAACAGGTGAGCAGCTTGCTCGGCATGGTGGACACGCCCCCGTGGTGAATGCAGAAGACATGTAAAGAAAAATAGGTGAGAAGCTTGAAAGGCCTGGTAGACAGGACCACCCGGGGTGAAGGGGAAACCCAGGTAACCAGGAACAGGAGAGCGGGTTACTGGGCCTCGTCAATACGCCCCACGGGGTCAAGGCATAAAACGGGTAACAAAGAAAAGGTGAGCAGCTTGCTCAGCCTGGTAGACACACCCCTGGGAGTTAAGGCAGCAGACACGTAACAAAGAATAGGTGAGCAGCTTGCTCGGCGCGGTAGACACGCCCCACGGGGTGAAGGCACAAGACAGGTAAGGAAAAATAGGTGAGCAGCTAGCTCGGCCTGGTAAACAGGCCCACCCGGTGTGAAGGCGAAAGACAGGTAACCAGGAAGAAGGGAGCGGGTTGTTGGGCTTCGTCGATACGAACCACGGGGTCAAGGTATAAAACGGGTAACCAAGAAAAGATGAGCAGCTTGCTCGGCCTGGTAGACACGCCCCCCGCAGTGAAGGCAGCAGACACGTAACAAAGAACAGGTGAGCAGCTTGCTGGGCATGGTGTACACGCCCCCGTGGTGAATGCAGAAGACATTTAAGGAAAAATAGGGGAGCAGCTTGAAAGGACTGGTAGACAGGCCCACCCGGGGTGAAGGGGAAACCCAGGTAACGAGGAACAGGAGAGCGGGTTACTGGGCCTCGTCAATACGCCCCACGGGGTCAAGGCATAAAACGGGTAACAAAGAAAAGGTGAGAAGCTTGCTCAGCCTGGTAGACACACCCCCGGGAGTTATGGCAGCAGACACATAACAAAGAATAGGTGAGCAGCTTGCTCGGCAGGGTAGACACGCCCCACGGGGTGAAGGCACAAGACAGGTAAGGAAAAATGGGTGAGCAGCTAGCTCGGCCTGGTAGACAGGCCCACCCGGTGTGAAGGCGAAAGACAGGTAACCAGGAAGAAGGGAGCCGGTTGCTGGGCTTCCTCCATATGAACCACGGGGTCAAGGTATAAAACGGGTAACCAAGAAAAGATGAGCAGCTTGCTCGGCCTGGTAGACACGCTCCCGAAGTGAAGGCAGCAGACAGGTAACAAAGAACAGGTGAGCAGCTTGCTCGGCATGGTGGACACGCCCCCGTGGTGAATGCAGAAGACATGTAAAAAAAATAGGTGAGCAGCTTGAAAGGCCTGGTAGACAGGCCCACCCGGGGTGAAGGCGAAACCCAGGTAACCAGGAACAGGAGAGCGGGTTACTGGGCCTCGTCAATACGCCCCACGGGGTCAAGGCATAAAACGGGTAACAAAGAAAAGGTGAGCAGCTTGCTCAGCCTGGTAGACACACCCCTGGGAGTTAAGGCAGCAGACACGTAAGAAAGAATAGGTGAGCAGCTTGCTCGGCGGGGTAGACACGCCCCACGGGGTGAAGGCACAAGACAGGTATGGAAAAATAGGTGAGCAGCTAGCTCGGCCTGGTAGACAGGCCCACCCGGTGTGAAGGCGAAAGACAGGTAACCAGGAAGAAGGGAGCCGGTTGCTGGGCTTCGTCCATACGAACCACGGGGTCAAGGTATAAAACGGGTAACCAAGAAAAGATGAGCAGCTTGCTCGGCCTTGTAGACACGCCCCGCGCAGATAAGGCAGCAGACACGTAACAAAGAACAGGTGAGCAGCTTGCTCAGCATGGTGGACACGCCCCCCGTGGTGAATGCAGAAGACATGTAAAGAAAAATAGGTGAGCAGATTGAAAGGCCTGGTAGATAGGCCCACCCGGGGTGAAGGGGAAACACAGGTAACCAGGAACAGGAGAGCGGGTTACTGGGCCTCGTCAATACGCCCAACGGGGTCAAGGCATAAAACGGGTAACAAAGAAAAGATGAGGAGCTTGCTCAGCCTGGTAGACACACCCCGGGGAGTTAAGGCGGCAGACACGTAACAAAGAATAGGTGAGCAGCTTGCTCGGCGGGGTAGACACGCCCCACGGGGTGAAGGCACAAGACAGGTAAGGAAAAATAGGTGAGCAGCTAGCTCGGCCTGGTAGACAGGCCCACCCGGTGTGAAGGCGAAAGACAGGTAACCAGGAAGAAGGGAGCGGGTTGTTGGGCTTCGTCGATACGAACCACGGGGTCAAGGTATAAAACGGGTAACCAAGAAAAGATGAGCAGCTTGCTCGGCCTGGTAGACACGCCCCCCGCAGTGAAGGCAGCAGACACGTAACAAAGAACAGGTGAGCAGCTTGCTGGGCATGGTGTACACGCCCCCGTGGTGAATGCAGAAGACATTTAAGGAAAAATAGGGGAGCAGCTTGAAAGGACTGGTAGACAGGCCCACCCGGGGTGAAGGGGAAACCCAGGTAACGAGGAACAGGAGAGCGGGTTACTGGGCCTCGTCAATACGCCCCACGGGGTCAAGGCATAAAACGGGTAACAAAGAAAAGGTGAGAAGCTTGCTCAGCCTGGTAGACACACCCCCGGGAGTTATGGCAGCAGACACATAACAAAGAATAGGTGAGCAGCTTGCTCGGCAGGGTAGACACGCCCCACGGGGTGAAGGCACAAGACAGGTAAGGAAAAATGGGTGAGCAGCTAGCTCGGCCTGGTAGACAGGCCCACCCGGTGTGAAGGCGAAAGACAGGTAACCAGGAAGAAGGGAGCCGGTTGCTGGGCTTCCTCCATACGAACCACGGGGTCAAGGTATAAAACGGGTAACCAAGAAAAGATGAGCAGCTTGCTCGGCCTGGTAGACACGCTCCCGAAGTGAAGGCAGCAGACAGGTAACAAAGAACAGGTGAGCAGCTTGCTCGGCATGGTGGACACGCCCCCGTGGTGAATGCAGAAGACATGTAAAAAAAATAGGTGAGCAGCTTGAAAGGCCTGGTAGACAGGCCCACCCGGGGTGAAGGCGAAACCCAGGTAACCAGGAACAGGAGAGCGGGTTACTGGGCCTCGTCAATACGCCCCACGGGGTCAAGGCATAAAACGGGTAACAAAGAAAAGGTGAGCAGCTTGCTCAGCCTGGTAGACACACCCCTGGGAGTTAAGGCAGCAGACACGTAAGAAAGAATAGGTGAGCAGCTTGCTCGGCGGGGTAGACACGCCCCACGGGGTGAAGGCACAAGACAGGTATGGAAAAATAGGTGAGCAGCTAGCTCGGCCTGGTAGACAGGCCCACCCGGTGTGAAGGCGAAAGACAGGTAACCAGGAAGAAGGGAGCCGGTTGCTGGGCTTCGTCCATACGAACCACGGGGTCAAGGTATAAAACGGGTAACCAAGAAAAGATGAGCAGCTTGCTCGGCCTTGTAGACACGCCCCGCGCAGATAAGGCAGCAGACACGTAACAAAGAACAGGTGAGCAGCTTGCTCAGCATGGTGGACACGCCCCCCGTGGTGAATGCAGAAGACATGTAAAGAAAAATACATGAGCAGCTTGAAAGGCCTGGTAGACAGGCCCACCCGGGGTGAAGGCGAAACACAGGTAACCAGGAACAGGAGAGCGGGTTACTGGGCCTCGTCAATACGCCCCACGGGGTCAAGGCATAAAACGGGTAACAAAGAAAAGGTGAGCAGCTTGCTCAGCCTGGTAGACACACCCCCGGGAGTTAAGGCAGCAGACATGTAACAAAGAATAGGTGAGCAGCTTGCTCGGCGGGGTAGACACGCCCCACAGGGTGAAGGCACAAGACATGTAAGGAAAAATGGGTGAGCAGCTAGCTCGGCCTGGTTGACAGGCCCACCCTGTGTGAATGCGAAAGACAGGTAACCAGGAAGAAGGGAGCGTGTTGCTGGGCTTCGTCGATACGAACCACGGGGTCAAGGTATAAAACGGGTAACCAAGAAAAGATGAGCAGCTTGCTCGGCCTGGTAGACACCCCCCCCGCAGTGAAGGCAGCAGACACGTAACAAAGAACAGGTGAGCAGCTTGCTCGGCATGGTGGACACGCCCCCGTGTTGAATGCAGAAGACATGTAAAGAAAAATAGGTGAGCAGCTTGAAAAGCCTGGTAGACAGGCCCACCCGGGGTGAAGGCGAAACACAGGTAACCAGGAACAGGAGAGCGGGTTACTGGGCCTCGTCAATACGCCCCACGGGGTCAAGGCATAAAACGGGTAACAAAGAAAAGGTGAGCAGCTTGCTCAGCCTGGTAGACACACCCCGGGGAGTTAAGGCAGCAGACACGTAACAAAGAATAGGTGAGCAGCTTGCTCGGCGGGGGGTAGAGAGGCCCCACGGGTTGAAGGCACAAGACAGGTAAGGAAAAATAGGGGAGCAGCAAGCTCGGCCTGGTAGACAGGCCCACCCGGTGTGAAGGCGAAAGACAGGTAACCAAGAAGAAGGGAGCCGGTTGCTGGGCTTCGTCCATACGAACCACGGGGTCAAGGTATAAAACGGGTAACCAAGAAAAGATGAGCAGCTTGCTCGTCCTGGTAGACACGCCCCGCGCAGAGAAGGCAGCAGACACGTAAAAAGAACAGGTGAGCAGCTTGCTCGGCATGGTGGACACGCCCCCCGTGGTGAATGCAGAAAACATGTAAAGAAAAATAGGTGAGCAGATTGAAAGGCCTGGTCGATAGGCCCACCCGGGGTGAAGGGGAAACCCAGGTAACCAGGAACAGGAGAGCGGGTTACTGGGCCTCGTCAATACGCCCCACGGGGTCAAGGCATAAAACGGGTAACAAAGAAAAGGTGAGCAGCTTTCTCATCCTGGTTGACACGCCCCCGGCAGTGAAGGCAGCAGACACGTAACAAAGAACAGGTGAGCAGCTTGCTCGGCGTGGTGTAGACAGGCCCCACGGGGTGAAGGCACAAGACAGGTAAGGAAAAATAGCGGAGCAGCAAGCTCGGCCTGGTAGACAGGCCCACCCGGTGTGAAGGCGAAAGACAGGTAACCAGGAAGAAGGGAGCCGGTTGCTGGGCTTCGTCCATACGAACCACGGGGTCAAGGTATAAAACGGGTACCCAAGAAAAGATGAGCAGCTTGCTCGTCCTGGTAGACACGCCCCGCGCAGTGAAGGCAGCAGACACGTAACAAAGAACAGGTGAGCAGCTTGCTCGGCATGGTGGACACGCCCCCCGTGGTGATTGCAGAAGACATGTAAAGAAAAATAGGTGAGCATCTTGAAAGGCCGGGTACACAGGCCTCCCGCAGTGAAGGCAGCAGACACGTAACAAAGAACAGGTGAGCAGCTTTCTCAGCATGGTGGACACGCCCCTGTGGTGAATGCAGAAGACATGTGAAGAAAAATAGGTGAGCAGCTTGAAAGGCCTGGTAGACAGGCCCACCAGGGGTGAAGGCAAAACACAGGTAACCAGGAACAGGAGAGCGGGTTACTGGGCTTCGTCAATACGCCCCACGGGGTCAAGGCATAAAACGGGTAACAAAGAAAAGTTGAGCAGCTTGCTCAGCCTGGTAGACACACCCCCGGGAGTTAAGGCAGCAGACACGTAACAAAGAACAGGTGAGCAGCTTGCTCGGCGGGGTAGACAGCCCCACGGGGTGAAGGCACAAGACAGGTAAGGAAATATAAGTGAGCAGCTAGCTAGGCCTGGTAGACAGGCCCTCCCGGTGTGAAGGCGAAAGACAGGTAACCAGGAAGAAGGGAGCGGGTTGCTGGGCTTCGTCGATACGAACCACGGGGTCAAGGTATAAAACGGGTAACCAAGAAAAGATGAGCAGCTTGCTCGGCCTGGTAGACACGCCCCCGGAGTGAAGGCAGCAGACAGGTAACAAAGAACAGGTGAGCAGCTTGCTCGGCATGGTGGACACGCCCCCGTGGTGAATGCAGAAGACATGTAAAGAAAAATAGGTGAGAAGCTTGAAAGGCCTGGTAGACAGGACCACCCGGGGTGAAGGGGAAACCCAGGTAACCAGGAACAGGAGAGCGGGTTACTGGGCCTCGTCAATACGCCCCACGGGGTCAAGGCATAAAACGGGTAACAAAGAAAAGGTGAGCAGCTTGCTCAGCCTGGTAGACACACCCCTGGGAGTTAAGGCAGCAGACACGTAACAAAGAATAGGTGAGCAGCTTGCTCGGCGGGGTAGACACGCCCCACGGGGTGAAGGCACAAGACAGGTAAGGAAAAATAGGTGAGCAGCTAGCTCGGCCTGGTAAACAGGCCCACCCGGTGTGAAGGCGAAAGACAGGTAACCAGGAAGAAGGGAGCGGGTTGCTGGGCTTCGTCGATACGAACCACGGGGTCAAGGTATAAAACGGGTAACCAAGAAAAGATGAGCAGCTTGCTCGGCCTGGTAGACACGCCCCCCGCAGTGAAGGCAGCAGACACGTAACAAAGAACAGGTGAGCAGCTTGCTGGGCATGGTGTACACGCCCCCGTGGTGAATGCAGAAGACATTTAAGGAAAAATAGGTGAGCAGCTTGAAAGGACTGGTAGACAGGCCCACCCGGGGTGAAGGGGAAACCCAGGTAACGAGGAACAGGAGAGCGGGTTACTGGGCCTCGTCAATACGCCCCACGGGGTCAAGGCATAAAACGGGTAACAAAGAAAAGGTGAGCAGCTTGCTCAGCCTGGTAGACACACCCCCGGGAGTTATGGCAGCAGACACATAACAAAGAATAGGTGAGCAGCTTGCTCGGCAGGGTAGACACGCCCCACGGGGTGAAGGCACAAGACAGGTAAGGAAAAATGGGTGAGCAGCTAGCTCGGCCTGGTAGACAGGCCCACCCGGTGTGAAGGCGAAAGACAGGTAACCAGGAAGAAGGGAGCCGGTTGCTGGGCTTCCTCCATACGAACCACGGGGTCAAGGTATAAAACGGGTAACCAAGAAAAGATGAGCAGCTTGCTCGGCCTGGTAGACACGCTCCCGAAGTGAAGGCAGCAGACAGGTAACAAAGAACAGGTGAGCAGCTTGCTCGGCATGGTGGACACGCCCCCGTGGTGAATGCAGAAGACATGTAAAAAAAATAGGTGAGCAGCTTGAAAGGCCTGGTAGACAGGCCCACCCGGGGTGAAGGCGAAACCCAGGTAACCAGGAACAGGAGAGCGGGTTACTGGGCCTCGTCAATACGCCCCACGGGGTCAAGGCATAAAACGGGTAACAAAGAAAAGGTGAGCAGCTTGCTCAGCCTGGTAGACACACCCCTGGGAGTTAAGGCAGCAGACACGTAAGAAAGAATAGGTGAGCAGCTTGCTCGGCGGGGTAGACACGCCCCACGGGGTGAAGGCACAAGACAGGTATGGAAAAATAGGTGAGCAGCTAGCTCGGCCTGGTAGACAGGCCCACCCGGTGTGAAGGCGAAAGACAGGTAACCAGGAAGAAGGGAGCCGGTTGCTGGGCTTCGTCCATACGAACCACGGGGTCAAGGTATAAAACGGGTAACCAAGAAAAGATGAGCAGCTTGCTCGGCCTTGTAGACACGCCCCGCGCAGATAAGGCAGCAGACACGTAACAAAGAACAGGTGAGCAGCTTGCTCAGCATGGTGGACACGCCCCCCGTGGTGAATGCAGAAGACATGTAAAGAAAAATAGGTGAGCAGATTGAAAGGCCTGGTAGATAGGCCCACCCGGGGTGAAGGGGAAACACAGGTAACCAGGAACAGGAGAGCGGGTTACTGGGCCTCGTCAATACGCCCAACGGGGTCAAGGCATAAAACGGGTAACAAAGAAAAGATGAGGAGCTTGCTCAGCCTGGTAGACACACCCCGGGGAGTTAAGGCGGCAGACACGTAACAAAGAATAGGTGAGCAGCTTGCTCGGCGGGGTCGACACGCCCCACGGGGTGAAGGCACAAGACAGGTAAGGAAAAATAGGTGAGCAGCTAGCTCGGCCTGGTAGACAGGCCCACCCGGTGGGAAGGCGAAAGGCAGGTAACCAGGAAGAAGGGAGCGGGTTGGTGGGCTTCGTCGATACGAACCACGGGGTCAAGGTATAAAACGGGTAACAAAGAAAAGGTTAGCAGCTTACTCAGCCTGGTTGACACGCCCCCCGCAGTGAAGGCAGCAGACACGTAACAAAGAACAGGTGAGCAGCTTGCTCGGCGGGGTGTAGACAGGCCCCACGGGGTGAAGGCACAAGACAGGTAAGGAAAAATAGTGGAGCAGCAAGCTCGGCCTGGTAGACAGGCCCACCCGGTGTGAAGGCGAAAGACAGGTAACCAGGAAGAAGGGAGCCGGTTGCTGGGCTTCGTCCATACGAACCACGGGGTCAAGGTATAAAACGGGTAACCAAGAAAAGATGAGCAGCTTGCTCGTCCTGGTAGACACGCCCCGCGCAGTGAAGGCAGCAGACACGTAACAAAGAACAGGTGAGCAGCTTGCTCGGCATGGTGGACACGCCCCCCGTGGTGATTGCAGAAGACATGTAAAGAAAAATAGGTGAGCAGCTTGAAAGGCCGGGTACACAGGCCTCCAGCAGTGAAGGCAGCAGACACGTAACAAAGAACAGGTGAGCAGCTTGCTCGGCAAGGTGGACACTCCCCCATGGTGAATGCAGAAGACATGTAAAGAAAAATACATAGGCAGCTTGAAAGGCCTGGTAGACAGGCCCACCCGGGGTGAAGGTGAAACACAGGTAACCAGGAACAGGAGAGCGGGTTACTGGGCCTCGTCAATACGCCCCACGGTGTCAAGGCATAAAACGGGTAACAAAGAAAAGGTGAGCTGCTTGCTCAGCCTGGTAGACACACCCCGGGGAGTTAAGGCAGCAGACACGTAACAAAGAACTGGTGAGCAGCTTGCTCGGCGGGGGTAGACAGGCCCCACGGGGTGAAGGCAGAAGACAGGTAAGGAAAAATGGGTGAGCAGCTAGCTCGGCCTGGTAGACAGGCCCACCCGGTGTGAAGGCGAAAGACAGGTAACCAGGAAGAAGGGAGCGGGTTGCTGGGCTTCGTCGATACGAACCACAGGGTCAAGGTATAAAACGGGTAACCAAGAAAAGATGACCAGCTTGCTCGGCCTGGTAGACACGCCCCGCCCAGTGAAGGCAGCAGACACGTAACAAAGAACAGGTGAGCAGCTTGCTGGGCATGGTGTACACGCCCCCGTGGTGAATGCAGAAGACATTTAAGGAAAAATAGGTGAGCAGCTTGAAAGGCCTGGTAGACAGGCCCACCCGGGGTGAAGGCGAAACACAGGTAACCAGGAACAGGAGAACGGGTTACTGGGCTTCGTCAATACGCCCCACGGGGTCAAGGCATAAAACGGGTAACAAAGAAAAGGTGAGAAGCTTGCTCAGCCTGGTAGACACACCCCCGGGAGTTATGGCAGCAGACACATAACAAAGAATAGGTGAGCAGCTTGCTCGGCAGGGTAGACACGCCCCACGGGGTGAAGGCACAAGACAGGTAAGGAAAAATGGGTGAGCAGCTAGCTCGGCCTGGTAGACAGGCCCACCCGGTGTGAAGGCGAAAGACAGGTAACCAGGAAGAAGGGAGCGGGTTGCTGGGCTTCGTCGATACGAACCACGGGGTCAAGGTATAAAACGGGTAACCAAGAAAAGATGAGCAGCTTGCTCGGCCTGGTAGACACGCTCCCGAAGTGAAGGCAGCAGACAGGTAACAAAGAACAGGTGAGCAGCTTGCTCGGCATGGTGGACACGCCCCCGTGGTGAATGCAGAAGACATGTAAAAAAAATAGGTGAGAAGCTTGAAAGGCCTGGTAGACAGGCCCACCCGGGGTGAAGGCGAAACCCAGGTAACCAGGAACAGGAGAGCGGGTTACTGGGCCTCGTCAATACGCCCCACGGGGTCAAGGCATAAAACGGGTAACAAAGAAAAGGTGAGCAGCTTGCTCAGCCTGGTAGACACACCCCTGGGAGTTAAGGCAGCAGACACGTAAGAAAGAATAGGTGAGCAGCTTGCTCGGCGGGGTAGACACGCCCCACGGGGTGAAGGCACAAGACAGGTATGGAAAAATAGGTGAGCAGCTAGCTCGGCCTGGTAGACAGGCCCACCCGGTGTGAAGTCGAAAGACAGGTAACCAGGAAGAAGGGAGCCGGTTGCTGGGCTTCGTCCATACGAACCACGGGGTCAAGGTATAAAACGGGTAACCAAGAAAAGATGAGCAGCTTGCTCGGCCTTGTAGACACGCCCCGCGCAGATAAGGCAGCAGACACGTAACAAAGAACAGGTGAGCAGCTTGCTCAGCATGGTGGACACGCCCCCCGTGGTGAATGCAGAAGACATGTAAAGAAAAATAGGTGAGCAGATTGAAAGGCCTGGTAGATAGGCCCACCCGGGGTGAAGGGGAAACACAGGTAACCAGGAACAGGAGAGCGGGTTACTGGGCCTCGTCAATACGCCCAACGGGGTCAAGGCATAAAACGGGTAACAAAGAAAAGATGAGGAGCTTGCTCAGCCTGGTAGACACACCCCGGGGAGTTAAGGCGGCAGGCACGTAACAAAGAATAGGTGAGCAGCTTGCTCGGCGGGGTAGACACGCCCCACGGGGTGAAGGCACAAGACAGGTAAGGAAAAATAGGTGAGCAGCTAGCTCGGCCTGGTAGACAGGCCCACCCGGTGTGAAGGCGAAAGACAGGTAACCAGGAAGAAGGGAGCGGGTTGGTGGGCTTCGTCGATACGAACCACGGGGTCAAGGTATAAAACGGGTAACAAAGAAAAGGTTAGCAGCTTACTCAGCCTGGTTGACACGCCCCCCGCAGTGAAGGCAGCAGACACGTAACAAAGAACAGGTGAGCAGCTAGCTCGGCGGGGTGTAGACAGGCCCCACGGGGTGAAGGCACAAGACAGGTAAGGAAAAATAGGTGAGCAGCTAGCTCGGCCTGGTAGACAGGCCCACCCGGTGTGAAGGCGAAAGACAGGTAACCAGGAAGAAGGGAGCCGGTTGCTGGTCTTCGTCCATACGAACCACGGGGTCAAGGTATAAAACGGGTAACCAAGAAAAGATGAGCAGCTTGCTCGTCCTGGTAGACACGCCCCGCGCAGTGAAGGCAGCAGACACGTAACAAAGAACAGGTGAGCAGCTTGCTCGGCATGGTGGACACGCCCCCCGTGGTGATTGCAGAAGACATGTAAAGAAAAATAGGTGAGCAGCTTGAAAGGCCGGGTACACAGGCCTCCAGCAGTGAAGGCAGCAGACACGTAACAAAGAACAGGTGAGCAGCTTGCTCGGCAAGGTGGACACTCCCCCATGGTGAATGCAGAAGACATGTAAAGAAAAATACATAGGCAGCTTGAAAGGCCTGGTAGACAGGCCCACCCGGGGTGAAGGTGAAACACAGGTAACCAGGAACAGGAGAGCGGGTTACTGGGCCTCGTCAATACGCCCCACGGTGTCAAGGCATAAAACGGGTAACAAAGAAAAGGTGAGCAGCTTGCTCAGCCTGGTAGACACACCCCGGGGAGTTAAGGCAGCAGACACGTAACAAAGAACAGGTGAGCAGCTTGCTCGGCGGGGGGTAGACAGACCCCACGGGGTGAAGGCACAAGACAGGTAAGGAAAAATAGGTGAGCAGCTAGGTCGGCCTGGTAGACAGGCCCACCCGGTGTGAAGGCGAAAGACAGGTAACCAGGAAGAAGGGAGCGGGTTGGTGGGCTTCGTCGATACGAACCACGGGGTCAAGGTATAAAACGGGTAACCAAGAAAAGATGAGTAGCTTGCTCGGCCTGGTAGACACGCCCCCGGAGTGAAGGCAGCAGACAGGTAACAAAGAACAGGTGAGCAGCTTGCTCGGCATGGTGGACACGCCCCCGTGGTGAATGCAGAAGACATGTAAAGAAAAATACATGAGCAGCTTGAAGGGCCTGGTAGACAGGCCCACCCGGGGTGAAGGTGAAACACAGGTAACCAGGAACAGGAGAGCGGGTTACTGGGCCTCGTCAATACGCCCCACGGTGTCAAGGCATAAAACGGGTAACAAAGAAAAGGTGAGCAGCTTGCTCAGCCTTGTAGACACACCCCGGGGAGTTAAGGCAGCAGACACGTAACAAAGAACAGGTGAGCAGCTTGCTCGGCGGGGGGTAGACAGGCCCCACGGGGTGAAGGCAGAAGACAGGTAAGGAAAAATAGGTGAGCAGCTAACTCGGCCTGGTAGACAGGCCCACCCTGTGTGAATGCGAAAGACAGGTAACCAGGAAGAAGGGAGCGTGTTGCTGGGCTTCGTCGATACGAACCATGGGGTCAAGGTATAAAACGGGTAACCAAGAAAAGATGAGCAGCTTGCTCGGCCTGGTAGACACGCCCCCCGCAGTGAAGGCAGCAGACACGTAACAAAGAACAGGTGAGCAGCTTGCTCGGCATGGTGGACACGCCCCCGTGTTGAATGCAGAAGACATGTAAAGAAAAATAGGTGAGCAGCTTGAAAAGCCTGGTAGACAGGCCCACCCAGGGTGAAGGCGAAACACAGGTAACCAGGAACAGGAGAGCGGGTTACTGGGCCTCGTCAATACGCCCCACGGGGTCAAGGCATAAAACGGGTAACAAAGAAAAGGTGAGCAGCTTGCTCAGCCTGGTAGACACACCCCGGGGAGTTAAGGCAGCAGACACGTAACAAAGAATAGGTGAGCAGCTTGCTCGGCGGGGGGTAGAGAGGCCCCACGGGGTGAAGGCACAAGACAGGTAAGGAAAAAAAGGGGAGCAGCAAGCTCGGCCTGGTAGACAGGCCCACCCGGTGTGAAGGCGAAAGACAGGTAACCAAGAAGAAGGGAGCCGGTTGCTGGGCTTCGTCCATACGAACCACGGGGTCAAGGTATAAAACGGGTAACCAAGAAAAGATGAGCAGCTTGCTCGTCCTGGTAGACACGCCCCGCGCAGAGAAGGCAGCAGACACGTAAAAAGAACAGGTGAGCAGCTTGCTCGGCATGGTGGACACGCCCCCCGTGGTGAATGCAGAAAACATGTAAAGAAAAATAGGTGAGCAGATTGAAAGGCCTGGTCGATAGGCCCACCCGGGGTGAAGGGGAAACCCAGGTAACCAGGAACAGGAGAGCGGGTTACTGGGCCTCGTCAATACGCCCCACGGGGTCAAGGCATAAAACGGGTAACAAAGAAAAGGTGAGCAGCTTTCTCATCCTGGTTGACACGCCCCCGGCAGTGAAGGCAGCAGACACGTAACAAAGAACAGGTGAGCAGCTTGCTCGGCGTGGTGTAGACAGGCCCCACGGGGTGAAGGCACAAGACAGGTAAGGAAAAATAGCGGAGCAGCAAGCTCGGCCTGGTAGACAGGCCCACCCGGTGTGAAGGCGAAAGACAGGTAACCAGGAAGAAGGGAGCCGGTTGCTGGGCTTCGTCCATACGAACCACGGGGTCAAGGTATAAAACGGGTAACCAAGAAAAGATGAGCAGCTTGCTCGTCCTGGTAGACACGCCCCGCGCAGAGAAGGCAGCAGACACGTAAAAAGAACAGGTGAGCAGCTTGCTCGGCATGGTGGACACGCCCCCCGTGGTGAATGCAGAAAACATGTAAAGAAAAATAGGTGAGCAGATTGAAAGGCCTGGTCGATAGGCCCACCCGGGGTGAAGGGGAAACCCAGGTAACCAGGAACAGGAGAGCGGGTTACTGGGCCTCGTCAATACGCCCCACGGGGTCAAGGCATAAAACGGGTAACAAAGAAAAGGTGAGCAGCTTGCTCAGCCTGGTAGACACACCCCGGGGTGTTAAGGCAGCAGACACGTAACAAAGAACAGGTGAGCAGCTTGCTTGGCGGGGGGTAGACAGGCCCCACGGGGTGAAGGCAGAAGACAGGTAAGGAAAAATAGGTGAGCAGCTAGCTCGGCCTGGTACACAGGCCCACCCGGTGTGAAGGCGAAAGACAGGTAACCAGGAAGAAGGGAGCCGGTTGCTGGGCTTCCTCCATACGAACCACGGGGTCAAGGTATAAAACGGGTAACCAAGAAAAGATGAGCAGCTTGCTCGGCCTGGTAGACACGCTCCCGAAGTGAAGGCAGCAGACAGGTAACAAAGAACAGGTGAGCAGCTTGCTCGGCATGGTGGACACGCCCCCGTGGTGAATGCAGAAGACATGTAAAAAAAATAGGTGAGCAGCTTGAAAGGCCTGGTAGACAGGCCAACCCGGGGTGAAGGCGAAACCCAGGTAACCAGGAACAGGAGAGCGGGTTACTGGGCCTCGTCAATACGCCCCACGGGGTCAAGGCATAAAACGGGTAACAAAGAAAAGGTGAGCAGCTTGCTCAGCCTGGTAGACACACCCCTGGGAGTTAAGGCAGCAGACACGTAAGAAAGAATAGGTGAGCAGCTTGCTCGGCGGGGTAGACACTCCCCACGGGGTGAAGGCTCAAGACAGGTAAGGAAAAATGGGTGAGCAGCTAGCTCGGCCTAGTAGACAGGCCCACCCGGTGTGAAGGCGAAAGACAGGTAACCAGGAAGAAGGGAGCCGGTTGCTGGGCTTTGTCCATACGAACCACGGGGTCAAGGTATAAAACGGGTAACCAAGAAAAGATGAGCAGCTTGCTCGTCCTGGTAGACACGCCCCGCGCAGTGAAGGCAGCAGACACGTAACAAAGAACAGGTGAGCAGCTTGCTCGGCATGGTGGACACGCCCCCCGTGGTGATTGCAGAAGACATGTAAAGAAAAATAGGTGAACAGCTTGAAAGGCCGGGTACACAGGCCTCCCGCAGTGAAGGCAGCAGACACGTAACAAAGAACAGGTGAGCAGCTTGCTCGGCAAGGTGGACACTCCCCCATGGTGAATGCAGAAGACATGTAAAGAAAAATACATGAGCAGCTTGAAAGGCCTGGTAGACAGGCCCACCCGGGGTGAAGGTGAAACACAGGTAACCAGGAACAGGAGAGCGGGTTACTGGGCCTCGTCAATACGCCCCACGGGGTCAAGGCATAAAACGGGTAACAAAGAAAAGGTGAGCAGCTTGCTCAGCCTGGTAGACACACCCCGGGGAGTTAAGGCAGCAGACACGTAAAAAAGAACAGGTGAGCAGCTTGCTCGGCGGGGGGTAGACAGGCCCCACGGGGTGAAGGCACAAGACAGGTAAGGAAAAATAGGTGAGCAGCTAGCTCGGCCTGGTAGACAGGCCCACCCGGTGTGAAGGCGAAAGACAGGTAACCAGGAAGAAGGGAGCGGGTTGGTGGGATTCGTCGATACGAACCACGGGGTCAAGGTATAAAACGGGTAACCAAGAAAAGATGAGTAGCTTGCTCGGCCTGGTAGACACGCCCCCGGAGTGAAGGCAGCAGACAGGTAACAAAGAACAGGTGAGCAGCTTGCTCGGCATGGTGGACAGGCCCCCGTGGTGAATGCAGAAGACATGTAAAGAAAAATACATGAGCAGCTTGAAAGGCCTGGTAGACAGGCCCACCCGGGGTGAAGGCGAAACACAGGTAACCAGGAACAGGAGAGCGGGTTACTGGGCCTCGTCAATACGCCCCACGGGGTCAAGGCATAAAACGGGTAACAAAGAAAAGGTGAGAAGCTTGCTCAGCCTGGTAGACACACCCCCGGGAGTTATGGCAGCAGACACATAACAAAGAATAGGTGAGCAGCTTGCTCGGCAGGGTAGACACGCCCCACGGGGTGAAGGCACAAGACAGGTAAGGAAAAATGGGTGAGCAGCTAGCTCGGCCTGGTAGACAGGCCCACCCGGTGTGAAGGCGAAAGACAGGTAACCAGGAAGAAGGGAGCGGGTTGCTGCGCTTCGTCGATACGAACCACGGGGTCAAGGTATAAAACGGGTAACCAAGAAAAGATGAGCAGCTTGCTCGGCCTGGTAGACACGCCCCCGGAGTGAAGGCAGCAGACAGGTAACAAAGAACAGGTGAGCAGCTTGCTCGGCATGGTGGACAGGCCCCCGTGGTGAATGCAGAAGACATGTAAAGAAAAATAGGTGAGCATCTTGAAAGGCCTGGTAGACAGGCCCACCCGGGGTGAAGGCGAAACACAGGAAACCAGGAACAGGAGAGCGGGTTACTGGGCCTCGTCAATACGCCCCACGGGGACAAGGCATAAAACGGGTAACAAAGAAAAGGTGAGCAGCTTGCTCAGCCTGGTAGACACACCCCGGGGAGTTAAAGCAGCAGACACGTAACAAAGAATAGGTGAGCAGCTTGCTCGGCGGGGGGTAGACAGGCCCCACGGTGTGAAGTCACAAGACAGGTAAGGAAAAATAGGGGAGCAGCAAGCTCGCCCTGGTAGACAGGCCCACCCGGTGTGAAGGCGAAAGACAGGTAACCAAGAAGAAGGGAGCCGGTTGCTGGGCTTCGTCCATACGAACCACGGGGTCAAGGTATAAAACGGGTAACCAAGAAAAGATGAGCAGCTTGCTCGGCCTGGTAGACACGCCCCGCGCCGAGAAGGCAGCAGACACGTAACAAAGAACAGGTGAGCAGCTTGCTCGGCATGGTGGACACGCCCCCCGTGGTGAATGCAGAAGACATGTAAAGAAAAATAGGTGAGCAGATTGAAAGGCCTGGTAGATAGGCCCACCCGGGGTGAAGGGGAAACACAGGTAACCAGGAACAGGAGAGCGGGTTACTGGGCCTCGTCAATACGCCCCACGGGGTCAAGGCATAAAACGGGTAACAAAGAAAAGGTGAGCAGCTTGCTCGGGGGGAGGTAGACAGGCCCCACGGGGTGAAGGCACAAGACAGGTTAGGTAAAATAGGGGAGCAGCAAGCTCGGCCTGGTAGACAGGCCCACCCGGTGTGAAGGAGAAAGAGAGGTAACCAGGAAGAAGGGAGCCGGTTGCTTGGCTTCGTCCATACAAACCACGGGGTCAAGGTATAAAACGGGTAACCAAGAAAAGATGAGCAGCTTGCTCGGCCTGGTAGACACGCCCCGCCCAGTGAAGGCAGCAGACACGTAACAAAGAACAGGTGAGCAGCTTGCTCGGCATGGTGGACATGCCCCCCGTGGTGAATGTAGAAGACATGTAAAGAAAAATAGGTGAGCAGCTTGAAAGGCCTGGTAGACAGGACCACCCGGGGTGAAGGGGAAACCCAGGTAACCAGGAACAGGAGAGCGGGTTACTGGGCCTCGTCAATACGCCCCACGGGGTCAAGGCATAAAACGGGTAACAAAGAAAAGGTGAGCAGCTTGCTCAGCCTGGTAGACACACCCCGGGGAGTTAAGGCAGCAGACACGTAACAAAGAACAGGTGAGCAGCTTGCTCGGCGGGGGGTAGACAGGCCCCATGGGGTGAAGGCACAAGACAGGTAAGGAAAAATAGGTGAGCAGCTAGCTCGGCCTGGTAGACAGGCCCACCCGGTGTGAAGGCGAAAGACAGGTAACCAGGAAGAAGGGAGCGGGTTGCTGCGCTTCGTCGATACGAACCACGGGGTCAAGGTATAAAACGGGTAACCAAGAAAAGATGAGCAGCTTGCTCGGCCTGGTAGATACGCCCCCGGAGTGAAGGCAGCAGACAGGTAACAGAGAACAGGTGAGCAGCTTGCTCGGCATGGTGGACAGGCCCCCGTGGTGATTGCAGAAGACATGTAAAGAAAAATAGGTGAGCAGCTTGAAAGGCCGGGTACACAGGCCTCCAGCAGTGAAGGCAGCAGACACGTAACAAAGAACAGGTGAGCAGCTTGCTCGGCAAGGTGGACACTCCCCCATGGTGAATGCAGAAGACATGTAAAGAAAAATACATGAGCAGCTTGAAAGGCCTGGTAGACAGGCCCACCCGGGGTGAAGGTGAAACACAGGTAACCAGGAACAGGAGAGCGGGTTACTGGGCCTCGTCAATACGCCCCACGGTGTCAAGGCATAAAACGGGTAACAAAGAAAAGGTGAGCAGCTTGCTCAGCCTGGTAGACACACCCCTGGGAGTTAAGGCAGCAGACACGTAACAAAGAACAGGTGAGCAGCTTGCTCGCCGGGGGGTAGACAGGCCCCACGGGGTGAAGGCAGAAGACAGGTAAGGAAAAATAGGTGAGCAGCTAGCTCGGCCTGGTAGACAGGCCCACCCGGTGTGAAGGCGAAAGACAGGTAACCAGGAAGAAGGGAGCGGGTTGGTGGGCTTCGTCGATACGAACCACGGGGTCAAGGTATAAAACGGGTAACCAAGAAAAGATGAGCAGCTTGCTCGGCCTGGTAGACACGCCCCGCCCAGTGAAGGCAGCAGACACGTAACAAAGAACAGGTGAGCAGCTTGCTGGGCATGGTGTACACGCCCCCGTGGTGAATGCAGAAGACATTTAAGGAAAAATAGGTGAGCAGCTTGAAAGGCCTGGTAGACAGGCCCACCCGGGGTGAAGGCGAAACACAGGTAACCAGGAACAGGAGAGCGGGTTACTGGGCCTCGTCAATACGCCCCACGGGGTCAAGGCATAAAACGGGTAACAAAGAAAAGGTGAGCAGCTTGCTCAGCCTGGTAGACACACCCCGGGGAGTTAAGGCAGCAGACACGTAACAAAGAACAGGTGAGCAGCTTGCTCGGCGGGGGGTAGACAGGCCCCACGGGGTGAAGGAACAAGACAGGTAAGGAAAAATAGGTGAGCAGCTAGCTCGGCCTGGTAGACAGGCCCACCCGGTGTGAAGGCGAAAGACAGGTAACCAGGAAGAAGGGAGCGGGTTGGTGGGCTTCGTCGATACGAACCACGGGGTCAAGGTATAAAACGGGTAACCAAGAAAAGATGAGTAGCTTGCTCGGCCTGGTAGACACGCCCCCGGAGTGAAGGCAGCAGACAGGTAACAAAGAACAGGTGAGCAGCTTGCTCGGCATGGTGGACACGCCCCCGTGGTGAATGCAGAAGACCTGTAAAGAAAAATACATGAGCAGCTTGAAAGGCCTGGTAGACAGGCCCACCCGGGGTGAATGTGAAACACAGGTAACCAGGAACAGGAGAGCGGGTTACTGGGCCTCGTCAATACGCCCCACGGTGTCAAGGCATAAAACGGGTAACAAAGAAAAGGTGAGCAGCTTGCTCAGCCTGGTAGACACACCCCGGGGAGTTAAGGCAGCAGACACGTAACAAAGAACAGGTGAGCAGCTTGCTCGGCAGGGGGTAGACAGGCCCCACGGGGTGAAGGCAGAAGACAGGTAAGGAAAAATAGGTGAGCAGCTAACTCGGCCTGGTAGACAGGCCCACCCGGTGTGAAGGCGAAAGACAGGTAACCAGGAAGAAGGGAGCGGGTTGGTGGGCTTCGTCGATACGAACCACGGGGTCAAGGTATAAAACGGGTAACCAAGAAAAGATGAGCAGCTTGCTCGGCCTCGTAGACACGCCCCGCCCAGTGAATGCAGCAGACACGTAACAAAGAACAGGTGAGCAGCTTGCTGGGCATGGTGTACACGCCCCCGTGGTGAATGCAGAAGACATTTAAGGAAAAATAGGTGAGCAGCTTGAAAGGCCTGGTAGACAGGCCCACCCGGGGTGAAGGCGAAACACAGGTAACCAGGAACAGGAGAGCGGGTTACTGGGCCTCGTCAATACGCCCCACGGGGTCAAGGCATAAAACGGGTAACAAAGAAAAGGTGAGAAGCTTGCTCAGCCTGGTAGACACACCCCCGGGAGTTATGGCAGCAGACACATAACAAAGAATAGGTGAGCAGCTTGCTCGGCAGGGTAGACACGCCCCACGGGGTGAAGGCACAAGACAGGTAAGGAAAAATGGGTGAGCAGCTAGCTCGGCCTGGTAGACAGGCCCACCCGGTGTGAAGGCGAAAGACAGGTAACCAGGAAGAAGGGAGCGGGTTGCTGGGCTTCGTCGATACGAACCACGGGGTCAAGGTATAAAACGGGTAACCAAGAAAAGATGAGCAGCTTGCTCGGCCTGGTAGACACGCCCCCGGAGTGAAGGCAGCAGACAGGTAACAAAGAACAGGTGAGCAGCTTGCTCGGCATGGTGGACAGGCCCCCGTGGTGAATGCAGAAGACATGTAAAGAAAAATAGGTGAGCAGCTTGAAAGGCCTGGTAGACAGGCCCACCCGGGGTGAAGGCGAAACACAGGTAACCAGGAACAGGAGAGCGGGTTACTGGGCCTCGTCAATACGCCCCACGGGGTCAAGGCATAAAACGGGTAACAAAGAAAAGGTGAGCAGCTTGCTCAGCCTGGTAGACACACCCCGGGGAGTTAAGGCAGCAGACACGTAAAAAAGAACAGGTGAGCAGCTTGCTCGGCGGGGGGTAGACAGGCCCCACGGGGTGAAGGCACAAGACAGGTAAGGAAAAATAGGTGAGCAGCTAGCTCGGCCTGGTAGACAGGCCCACCCGGTGTGAAGGCGAAAGACAGGTAACCAGGAAGAAGGGAGCGGGTTGGTGGGATTCGTCGATACGAACCACGGGGTCAAGGTATAAAACGGGTAACCAAGAAAAGATGAGTAGCTTGCTCGGCCTGGTAGACACGCCCCCGGAGTGAAGGCAGCAGACAGGTAACAAAGAACAGGTGAGCAGCTTGCTCGGCATGGTGGACACGCCCCCGTGGTGAATGCAGAAGACATGTAAAGAAAAATACATGAGCAGCTTGAAAGGCCTGGTAGACAGGCCCACCCGGGGTGAAGGCGAAACACAGGTAACCAGGAACAGGAGAGCGGGTTACTGGGCCTCGTCAATACGCCCCACGGGGTCAAGGCATAAAACGGGTAACAAAGAAAAGGTGAGAAGCTTGCTCAGCCTGGTAGACACACCCCCGGGAGTTATGGCAGCAGACACATAACAAAGAATAGGTGAGCAGCTTGCTCGGCAGGGTAGACACGCCCTACGGGGTGAAGGCACAAGACAGGTAAGGAAAAATGGGTGAGCAGCTAGCTCGGCCTGGTAGACAGGCCCACCCGGTGTGAAGGCGAAAGACAGGTAACCAGGAAGAAGGGAGCGGGTTGCTGGGCTTCGTCGATACGAACCACGGGGTCAAGGTATAAAACGGGTAACCAAGAAAAGATGAGCAGCTTGCTCGGCCTGGTAGACACGCCCCCGGAGTGAAGGCAGCAGACAGGTAACAAAGAACAGGTGAGCAGCTTGCTCGGCATGGTGGACAGGCCCCCGTGGTGAATGCAGAAGACATGTAAAGAAAAATAGGTGAGCATCTTGAAAGGCCTGGTAGACAGGCCCACCCGGGGTGAAGGCGAAACACAGGAAACCAGGAACAGGAGAGCGGGTTACTGGGCCTCGTCAATACGCCCCACGGGGACAAGGCATAAAACGGGTAACAAAGAAAAGGTGAGCAGCTTGCTCAGCCTGGTAGACACACCCCGGGGAGTTAAAGCAGCAGACACGTAACAAAGAATAGGTGAGCAGCTTGCTCGGCGGGGGGTAGACAGGCCCCACGGGGTGAAGTCACAAGAAAGGTAAGGAAAAATAGGGGAGCAGCAAGCTCGCCCTGGTAGACAGGCCCACCCGGTGTGAAGGCGAAAGACAGGTAACCAAGAAGAAGGGAGCCGGTTGCTGGGCTTCGTCCATACGAACCACGGGGTCAAGGTATAAAACGGGTAACCAAGAAAAGATGAGCAGCTTGCTCGGACTGGTAGACACGCCCCGCGCCGAGAAGGCAGCAGACACGTAACAAAGAACAGGTGAGCAGCTTGCTCGGCATGGTGGACACGCCCCCCGTGGTGAATGCAGAAGACATGTAAAGAAAAATAGGTGAGCAGATTGAAAGGCCTGGTAGATAGGCCCACCCGGGGTGAAGGGGAAACACAGGTAACCAGGAACAGGAGAGCGGGTTACTGGGCCTCGTCAATACGCCCCACGGGGTCAAGGCATAAAACGGGTAACAAAGAAAAGGTGAGCAGCTTGCTCGGGGGGAGGTAGACAGGCCCCACGGGGTGAAGGCACAAGACAGGTTAGGTAAAATAGGGGAGCAGCAAGCTCGGCCTGGTAGACAGGCCCACCCGGTGTGAAGGAGAAAGACAGGTAACCAGGAAGAAGGGAGCCGGTTGCTTGGCTTCGTCCATACAAACCACGGGGTCAAGGTATAAAACGGGTAACCAAGAAAAGATGAGCAGCTTGCTCGGCCTGGTAGACACGCCCCGCCCAGTGAAGGCAGCAGACACGTAACAAAGAACAGGTGAGCAGCTTGCTCGGCATGGTGGACACGCCCCCCGTGGTGAATGCAGAAGACATGTAAAGAAAAATAGGTGAGCAGTTTGAAAGGCCGGGTAAACAGGCCTCCCGCAGTGAAGGCAGCAGACACGTAACAAAGAACACGTGAGCAGCTTGCTCGGCAAGGTGGACACTCCCCCATGGTGAATGCAGAAGACATGTAAAGAAAAATACATGAGCAGCTTGAAAGGCCTGGTAGACAGGCCCACCCGGGGTGAAGGTGAAACACAGGTAACCAGGAACAGGAGAGCGGGTTACTGGGCCTCGGCAATACGCCCCACGGGGTCAAGGCATAAAACGGTTAACAAAGAAAAGGTGAGCAGCTTTCTCAGCCTGGTAGACACGCCCCCCGCAGTGAAGGCAGCAGACACGTAACAAAGAACAGGTGAGCAGCTTGCTCGGCGGGGGGAGACAGGCCCCACGGGGTGAAGGCACAAGACAGGTAAGGAAAAGTAGGGGAGCAGCAAGCTCGGCCTGGTAGACAGGCCCACCCGGTGTGAAGGCGAAAGACAGGTAACCAGGAAGAAGGGAGCCGGTGTCTGGGCTTCGTCCATACGAACCACGGGGTCAAGGTATAAAACGGGTAACCAAGAAAAGATGAGCAGCTTGCTCGGCCTGGTAGACACGCCCCGCGCAGTGAAGGCAGCAGACACGTAACAAAGAACAGGTGAGCAGCTTGCTCGGCATGGTGGACACGCCCCCCTTGGTGAATGCAGAAGACATGTAAAGAAAAATAGGTGAGCAGCTTGAAAGGCCGGGTACACAGGCCTCCCACAGTGAAGGCAGCAGACACGTAACAAAGAACAGGTGAGCAGCTTGCTCGGCAAGGTGGACACTCCCCCATGGTGAATGCAGAAGACATGTAAAGAAAAATACATGAGCAGCTTGAAAGGCCTGGTAGACAGACCCACCCGGGGTGAAGGTGAAACACAGGTAACCAGGAACAGGAGAGCGGGTTACTGGGCCTCGTCAATACGCCCCACGGGGTCAAGGCATAAAACGGGTAACAAACAAAAGGGGGGCAGCTTGCTCAGCCTGGTAGACACACCCCGGGGAGTTAAGGCAGCAGACACGTAACAAAGAACAGGTGAGCATCTTGCTCGGCGGGGTAGACACGCCCCACGGGGTGAAGGCACAAGACAGGTAAGGAAAAGTAGGTGAGCAGCTAGCTCGGCCTGGTAGACAGGCCCACCCGGTGTGAAGGCGAAAGACAGGTAACCAGGAAGAAGGGAGCCGGTTGCTGGGCTTCCTCCATACGAACCACGGGGTCAAGGTATAAAACGGGTAACCAAGAAAAGATGAGCAGCTTGCTCGTCCTGGTAGACACGCCCCGCCCAGTGAAGGCAGCAGACACGTAACAAAGAACAGGTGAGCAGCTTGCTCGGCATGGTGGACACGCCCCCCGTGGTGAATGCAGAAGACATGTAAAGAAAAATAGGTGAGCAGCTTGAAAGGCCTGGTAGACAGGCCCACACGTGGTGAAGGCAAAACCCAGGTAACCAGGAACAATAGAGCGGGTTACTGGGCCTCGTCAATACGCCCCACGGTGTCAAGGCATAAAACGGGTAACAAAGAAAAGGTGAGCAGCTTGCTCAGCCTGGTAGACACACCCCTGGGAGTTAAGGCAGCAGACACGTAAGAAAGAATAGGTGAGCAGCTTGCTCGGCGGGGTAGACATGCCCCACGGTGTGAAGGCACAAGACAGGTAAGGAAAAATAGGTGAGCAGCTAGCTCGGCCTGGTAGACAGGCCCACCCGGTGTGAAGGCGAAAGACAGGTAACCAGGAAGAAGGGAGCCGGTTGCTGGGCTTCCTCCATACGAACCACGGGGTCAAGGTATAAAACGGGTAACCAAGAAAAGATGAGCAGCTTGCTCGTCCTGGTAGACACGCCCCGCCCAGTGAAGGCAGCAGACACGTAACAAAGAACAGGTGAGCAGCTTGCTCGGCACGGTGGACACGCCCCCGTGGTGAATGCAGAAGACATGTAAAGAAAAATAGGTGAGCAGATTGAAAGTCCTGGTAGATAGGCCCACCCGGGGTGAAGGGGAAACACAGGTAACCAGGAACAGGAGAGCGGGTTACTGGGCCTCGTCAATACGCCCAACGGGGTCAAGGCATAAAACGGGTAACAAAGAAAAGGTGAGGAGCTTGCTCAGCCTGGTAGACACACCCCTGGGAGTTAAGGCAGCAGACACGTAACAAAGAATAGGTGAGCAGCTTGCTCGGCGGGGTAGACACGCCCCACGGGGTGAAGGCACAAGACAGGTAAGGAAAAATAGGTGAGCAGCTAGCTCGGCCTTGTAGACAGGCCCACCCGGTGTGAAGGCGAAAGACAGGTAACCAGGAAGAAGGGAGCCGGTTGCTGGGCTTTGTCCATACGAACCACGGGGTCAAGGTATAAAACGGGTAACCAAGAAAAGATGAGCAGCTTGCTCGTCCTGGTAGACACGCCCCGCGCAGTGAAGGCAGCAGACACGTAACAAAGAACAGGTGAGCAGCTTGCTCGGCATGGTGGACACGCCCCCCGTGGTGATTGCAGAAGACATGTAAAGAAAAATAGGTGAACAGCTTGAAAGGCCGGGTACACAGGCCTCCCGCAGTGAAGGCAGCAGACACGTAACAAAGAACAGGTGAGCAGCTTGCTCGGCAAGGTGGACACTCCCCCATGGTGAATGCAGAAGACATGTAAAGAAAAATACATGAGCAGCTTGAAAGGCCTGGTAGACAGGCCCACCCGGGGTGAAGGTGAAACACAGGTAACCAGGAACAGGAGAGCGGGTTACTGGGCCTCGTCAATATGCCCCACGGTGTCAAGGCATAAAACGGGTAACAAAGAAAAGGTGAGCAGCTTGCTCAGCCTGGTAGACACACCCCGGGGAGTTAAGGCAGCAGACACGTAACAAAGAACAGGTGAGCAGCTTGCTTGGCGGGGGGTAGACAGGCCCCACGGGGTGAAGGCAGAAGACAGGTAAGGAAAAATAGGTGAGCAGCTAGCTCGGCCTGGTAGACAGGCCCACCCGGTGTGAAGGCGAAAGACAGGTAACCAGGAAGAAGGGAGCCGGTTGCTGGGCTTCCTCCATACGAACCACGGGGTCAAGGTATAAAACGGGTAACCAAGAAAAGATGAGCAGCTTGCTCGGCCTGGTAGACACGCTCCCGAAGTGAAGGCAGCAGACAGGTAACAAAGAACAGGTGAGCAGCTTGCTCGGCATGGTGGACACGCCCCCGTGGTGAATGCAGAAGACATGTAAAAAAAATAGGTGAGCAGCTTGAAAGGCCTGGTAGACAGGCCCACCCGGGGTGAAGGCGAAACCCAGGTAACCAGGAACAGGAGAGCGGGTTACTGGGCCTCGTCAATACGCCCCACGGGGTCAAGGCATAAAACGGGTAACAAAGAAAAGGTGAGCAGCTTGCTCAGCCTGGTAGACACACCCCTGGGAGTTAAGGCAGCAGACACGTAAGAAAGAATAGGTGAGCAGCTTGCTCGGCGGGGTAGACACGCCCCACGGGGTGAAGGCTCAAGACAGGTAAGGAAAAATGGGTGAGCAGCTAGCTCGGCCTAGTAGACAGGCCCACCCGGTGTGAAGGCGAAAGACAGGTAACCAGGAAGAAGGGAGCCGGTTGCTGGGCTTCGTCCATACGAACCACGGGGTCAAGGTATAAAACGGGTAACCAAGAAAAGATGAGCAGCTTGCTCGGCCTTGTAGACACGCCCCGCGCAGATAAGGCAGCAGACACGTAACAAAGAACAGGTGAGCAGCTTGCTCAGCATGGTGGACACGCCCCCCGTGGTGAATGCAGAAGACATGTAAAGAAAAATAGGTGAGCAGATTGAAAGGCCTGGTAGATAGGCCCACCCGGGGTGAAGGGGAAACACAGCTAACCAGGAACAGGAGAGCGGGTTACTGGGCCTCGTCAATACGCCCAACGGGGTCAAGGCATAAAACGGGTAACAAAGAAAAGGTGAGGAGCTTGCTCAGCCTGGTAGACACACCCCTGCGAGTTAAGGCGGCAGACACGTAACAAAGAACAGGTGAGCAGCTTGCTGGGCATGGTGTACACGCCCCCGTGGTGAATGCAGAAGACATTTAAGGAAAAATAGGTGAGCAGCTTGAAAGGCCTGGTAGACAGGCCCACCCGGGGTGAAGGCGAAACACAGGTAACCAGGAACAGGAGAGCGGGTTACTGGGCCTCGTCAATACGCCCCACGGGGTCAAGGCATAAAACGGGTAACAAAGAAAAGGTGAGCAGCTTGCTCAGCCTGGTAGACACACCCCGGGGAGTTAAGGCAGCAGACACGTAACAAAGAACAGGTGAGCAGCTTGCTCGGCGGGGGGTAGACAGGCCCCACGGGGTGAAGGCACAAGACAGGTAAGGAAAAATAGGTGAGCAGCTAGCTCGGCCTGGTAGACAGGCCCACCCGGTGTGAAGGCGAAAGACAGGTAACCAGGAAGAAGGGAGCGGGTTGGTGGGCTTCGTCGATACGAACCACGGGGTCAAGGTATAAAACGGGTAACCAAGAAAAGATGAGTAGCTTGCTCGGCCTGGTAGACACGCCCCCGGAGTGAAGGCAGCAGACAGGTAACAAAGAACAGGTGAGCAGCTTGCTCGGCATGGTGGACACGCCCCCGTGGTGAATGCAGAAGACATGTAAAGAAAAATACATGAGCAGCTTGAAAGGCCTGGTAGACAGGCCCACCCGGGGTGAATGTGAAACACAGGTAACCAGGAACAGGAGAGCGGGTTACTGGGCCTCGTCAATACGCCCCACGGTGTCAAGGCATAAAACGGGTAACAAAGAAAAGGTGAGCAGCTTGCTCAGCCTGGTAGACACACCCCGGGGAGATAAGGCAGCAGACACGTAACAAAGAACAGGTGAGCAGCTTGCTCGGCAGGGGGTAGACAGGCCCCACGGGGTGAAGGCAGAAGACAGGTAAGGAAAAATAGGTGAGCAGCTAACTCGGCCTGGTAGACAGGCCCACCCGGTGTGAAGGCGAAAGACAGGTAACCAGGAAGAAGGGAGCGGGTTGGTGGGCTTCGTCGATACGAACCACGGGGTCAAGGTATAAAACGGGTAACCAAGAAAAGATGAGCAGCTTGCTCGGCCTCGTAGACACGCGCCGCCCAGTGAAGGCAGCAGACACGTAACAAAGAACAGGTGAGCAGCTTGCTGGGCATGGTGTACACGCCCCCGTGGTGAATGCAGAAGACATTTAAGGAAAAATAGGTGAGCAGCTTGAAAGGCCTGGTAGACAGGCCCACCCGGGGTGAAGGCGAAACACAGGTAACCAGGAACAGGAGAGCGGGTTACTGGGCCTCGTCAATACGCCCCACGGGGTCAAGGCATAAAACGGGTAACAAACAAAAGGTGAGAAGATTGCTCAGCCTGGTAGACACACCCCCGGGAGTTATGGCAGCAGACACATAACAAAGAATAGGTGAGCAGCTTGCTCGGCAGGGTAGACACGCCCCACGGGGTGAAGGCACAAGACAGGTAAGGAAAAATGGGTGAGCAGCTAGCTCGGCCTGGTAGACAGGCCCACCCGGTGTGAAGGCGAAAGACAGGTAACCAGGAAGAAGGGAGCGGGTTGCTGGGCTTCGTCGATACGAACCACGGGGTCAAGGTATAAAACGGGTAACCAAGAAAAGATGAGCAGCTTGCTCGGCCTGGTAGACACGCCCCCGGAGTGAAGGCAGCAGACAGGTAACAAAGAACAGGTGAGCAGCTTGCTCGGCATGGTGGACAGGCCCCCGTGGTGAATGCAGAAGACATGTAAAGAAAAATAGGTGAGCAGCTTGAAAGGCCTGGTAGACAGGCCCACCCGGGGTGAAGGCGAAACCCAGGTAACCAGGAACAGGAGAGCGGGTTACTGGGCCTCGTCAATACGCCCCACGGGGTCAAGGCATAAAACGGGTAACAAAGAAAAGGTGAGCAGCTTGCTCAGCCTGGTAGACACACCCCGGGGAGTTAAGGCAGCAGACACGTAAAAAAGAACAGGTGAGCAGCTTGCTCGGCGGGGGGGAGACAGGCCCCACGGGGTGAAGGCACAAGACAGGTAAGGAAAAATAGGTGAGCAGCTAGCTCGGCCTGGTAGACAGGCCCACCCGGTGTGAAGGCGAAAGACAGGTAACCAGGAAGAAGGGAGCGGGTTGCTGGGCTTCGTCGATACGAACCACGGGGTCAAGGTATAAAACGGGTAACCAAGAAAAGATGAGCAGCTTGCTCGGCCTGGTAAACACGCCCCCGGAGTAGAAGGCAGCAGACAGGTAACAAAGAACAGGTGAGCAGCTTGCTCGGCATGGTGGACAGGCCCCCGTGGTGAATGCAGAAGACATGTAAAGAAAAATAGGTGAGCATCTTGAAAGGCCTGGTAGACAGGCCCACCCGGGGTGAAGGCGAAACACAGGAAACCAGGAACAGGAGAGCGGGTTACTGGGCCTCGTCAATACGCCCCACGGGGTCAAGGCATAAAACGGGTAACAAAGAAAAGGTGAGCAGCTTGCTCAGCCTGGTAGACACGCCCCGCGCAGTGAAGGCAGCAGACACGTAACAAAGAACACGTGAGCAGCTTGCTCGGCAAGGTGGACACTCCCCCATGGTGAATGCAGAAGACATGTAAAGAAAAATACATGAGCAGCTTGAAAGGCCTGGTAGACAGGCCCACCCGGGGTGAAGGTGAAACACAGGTAACCAGGAACAGGAGAGCGGGTTACTGGGCCTCGGCAATACGCCCCACGGGGTCAAGGCATAAAACGGTTAACAAAGAAAAGGTGAGCAGCTTTCTCAGCCTGGTAGACACGCCCCCCGCAGTGAAGGCAGCAGACACGTAACAAAGAACAGGTGAGCAGCTTGCTCGGCGGGGGGAGACAGGCCCCACGGGGTGAAGGCACAAGACAGGTAAGGAAAAGTAGGGGAGCAGCAAGCTCGGCCTGGTAGACAGGCCCACCCGGTGTGAAGGCGAAAGACAGGTAACCAGGAAGAAGGGAGCCGGTGTCTGGGCTTCGTCCATACGAACCACGGGGTCAAGGTATAAAACGGGTAACCAAGAAAAGATGAGCAGCTTGCTCGGCCTGGTAGACACGCCCCGCGCAGTGAAGGCAGCAGACACGTAACAAAGAACAGGTGAGCAGCTTGCTCGGCATGGTGGACACGCCCCCCTTGGTGAATGCAGAAGACATGTAAAGAAAAATAGGTGAGCAGCTTGAAAGGCCGGGTACACAGGCCTCCCACAGTGAAGGCAGCAGACACGTAACAAAGAACAGGTGAGCAGCTTGCTCGGCAAGGTGGACACTCCCCCATGGTGAATGCAGAAGACATGTAAAGAAAAATACATGAGCAGCTTGAAAGGCCTGGTAGACAGACCCACCCGGGGTGAAGGTGAAACACAGGTAACCAGGAACAGGAGAGCGGGTTACTGGGCCTCGTCAATACGCCCCACGGGGTCAAGGCATAAAACGGGTAACAAACAAAAGGGGGGCAGCTTGCTCAGCCTGGTAGACACACCCCGGGGAGTTAAGGCAGCAGACACGTAACAAAGAACAGGTGAGCATCTTGCTCGGCGGGGTAGACACGCCCCACGGGGTGAAGGCACAAGACAGGTAAGGAAAAGTAGGTGAGCAGCTAGCTCGGCCTGGTAGACAGGCCCACCCGGTGTGAAGGCGAAAGACAGGTAACCAGGAAGAAGGGAGCCGGTTGCTGGGCTTCCTCCATACGAACCACGGGGTCAAGGTATAAAACGGGTAACCAAGAAAAGATGAGCAGCTTGCTCGTCCTGGTAGACACGCCCCGCCCAGTGAAGGCAGCAGACACGTAACAAAGAACAGGTGAGCAGCTTGCTCGGCATGGTGGACACGCCCCCCGTGGTGAATGCAGAAGACATGTAAAGAAAAATAGGTGAGCAGCTTGAAAGGCCTGGTAGACAGGCCCACACGTGGTGAAGGCAAAACCCAGGTAACCAGGAACAATAGAGCGGGTTACTGGGCCTCGTCAATACGCCCCACGGTGTCAAGGCATAAAACGGGTAACAAAGAAAAGGTGAGCAGCTTGCTCAGCCTGGTAGACACACCCCTGGGAGTTAAGGCAGCAGACACGTAAGAAAGAATAGGTGAGCAGCTTGCTCGGCGGGGTAGACATGCCCCACGGTGTGAAGGCACAAGACAGGTAAGGAAAAATAGGTGAGCAGCTAGCTCGGCCTGGTAGACAGGCCCACCCGGTGTGAAGGCGAAAGACAGGTAACCAGGAAGAAGGGAGCCGGTTGCTGGGCTTCCTCCATACGAACCACGGGGTCAAGGTATAAAACGGGTAACCAAGAAAAGATGAGCAGCTTGCTCGTCCTGGTAGACACGCCCCGCCCAGTGAAGGCAGCAGACACGTAACAAAGAACAGGTGAGCAGCTTGCTCGGCACGGTGGACACGCCCCCGTGGTGAATGCAGAAGACATGTAAAGAAAAATAGGTGAGCAGATTGAAAGTCCTGGTAGATAGGCCCACCCGGGGTGAAGGGGAAACACAGGTAACCAGGAACAGGAGAGCGGGTTACTGGGCCTCGTCAATACGCCCAACGGGGTCAAGGCATAAAACGGGTAACAAAGAAAAGGTGAGGAGCTTGCTCAGCCTGGTAGACACACCCCTGGGAGTTAAGGCAGCAGACACGTAACAAAGAATAGGTGAGCAGCTTGCTCGGCGGGGTAGACACGCCCCACGGGGTGAAGGCACAAGACAGGTAAGGAAAAATAGGTGAGCAGCTAGCTCGGCCTTGTAGACAGGCCCACCCGGTGTGAAGGCGAAAGACAGGTAACCAGGAAGAAGGGAGCCGGTTGCTGGGCTTTGTCCATACGAACCACGGGGTCAAGGTATAAAACGGGTAACCAAGAAAAGATGAGCAGCTTGCTCGTCCTGGTAGACACGCCCCGCGCAGTGAAGGCAGCAGACACGTAACAAAGAACAGGTGAGCAGCTTGCTCGGCATGGTGGACACGCCCCCCGTGGTGATTGCAGAAGACATGTAAAGAAAAATAGGTGAACAGCTTGAAAGGCCGGGTACACAGGCCTCCCGCAGTGAAGGCAGCAGACACGTAACAAAGAACAGGTGAGCAGCTTGCTCGGCAAGGTGGACACTCCCCCATGGTGAATGCAGAAGACATGTAAAGAAAAATACATGAGCAGCTTGAAAGGCCTGGTAGACAGGCCCACCCGGGGTGAAGGTGAAACACAGGTAACCAGGAACAGGAGAGCGGGTTACTGGGCCTCGTCAATATGCCCCACGGTGTCAAGGCATAAAACGGGTAACAAAGAAAAGGTGAGCAGCTTGCTCAGCCTGGTAGACACACCCCGGGGAGTTAAGGCAGCAGACACGTAACAAAGAACAGGTGAGCAGCTTGCTTGGCGGGGGGTAGACAGGCCCCACGGGGTGAAGGCAGAAGACAGGTAAGGAAAAATAGGTGAGCAGCTAGCTCGGCCTGGTAGACAGGCCCACCCGGTGTGAAGGCGAAAGACAGGTAACCAGGAAGAAGGGAGCCGGTTGCTGGGCTTCCTCCATACGAACCACGGGGTCAAGGTATAAAACGGGTAACCAAGAAAAGATGAGCAGCTTGCTCGGCCTGGTAGACACGCTCCCGAAGTGAAGGCAGCAGACAGGTAACAAAGAACAGGTGAGCAGCTTGCTCGGCATGGTGGACACGCCCCCGTGGTGAATGCAGAAGACATGTAAAAAAAATAGGTGAGCAGCTTGAAAGGCCTGGTAGACAGGCCCACCCGGGGTGAAGGCGAAACCCAGGTAACCAGGAACAGGAGAGCGGGTTACTGGGCCTCGTCAATACGCCCCACGGGGTCAAGGCATAAAACGGGTAACAAAGAAAAGGTGAGCAGCTTGCTCAGCCTGGTAGACACACCCCTGGGAGTTAAGGCAGCAGACACGTAAGAAAGAATAGGTGAGCAGCTTGCTCGGCGGGGTAGACACGCCCCACGGGGTGAAGGCTCAAGACAGGTAAGGAAAAATGGGTGAGCAGCTAGCTCGGCCTAGTAGACAGGCCCACCCGGTGTGAAGGCGAAAGACAGGTAACCAGGAAGAAGGGAGCCGGTTGCTGGGCTTCGTCCATACGAACCACGGGGTCAAGGTATAAAACGGGTAACCAAGAAAAGATGAGCAGCTTGCTCGGCCTTGTAGACACGCCCCGCGCAGATAAGGCAGCAGACACGTAACAAAGAACAGGTGAGCAGCTTGCTCAGCATGGTGGACACGCCCCCCGTGGTGAATGCAGAAGACATGTAAAGAAAAATAGGTGAGCAGATTGAAAGGCCTGGTAGATAGGCCCACCCGGGGTGAAGGGGAAACACAGCTAACCAGGAACAGGAGAGCGGGTTACTGGGCCTCGTCAATACGCCCAACGGGGTCAAGGCATAAAACGGGTAACAAAGAAAAGGTGAGGAGCTTGCTCAGCCTGGTAGACACACCCCTGCGAGTTAAGGCGGCAGACACGTAACAAAGAACAGGTGAGCAGCTTGCTGGGCATGGTGTACACGCCCCCGTGGTGAATGCAGAAGACATTTAAGGAAAAATAGGTGAGCAGCTTGAAAGGCCTGGTAGACAGGCCCACCCGGGGTGAAGGCGAAACACAGGTAACCAGGAACAGGAGAGCGGGTTACTGGGCCTCGTCAATACGCCCCACGGGGTCAAGGCATAAAACGGGTAACAAAGAAAAGGTGAGCAGCTTGCTCAGCCTGGTAGACACACCCCGGGGAGTTAAGGCAGCAGACACGTAACAAAGAACAGGTGAGCAGCTTGCTCGGCGGGGGGTAGACAGGCCCCACGGGGTGAAGGCACAAGACAGGTAAGGAAAAATAGGTGAGCAGCTAGCTCGGCCTGGTAGACAGGCCCACCCGGTGTGAAGGCGAAAGACAGGTAACCAGGAAGAAGGGAGCGGGTTGGTGGGCTTCGTCGATACGAACCACGGGGTCAAGGTATAAAACGGGTAACCAAGAAAAGATGAGTAGCTTGCTCGGCCTGGTAGACACGCCCCCGGAGTGAAGGCAGCAGACAGGTAACAAAGAACAGGTGAGCAGCTTGCTCGGCATGGTGGACACGCCCCCGTGGTGAATGCAGAAGACATGTAAAGAAAAATACATGAGCAGCTTGAAAGGCCTGGTAGACAGGCCCACCCGGGGTGAATGTGAAACACAGGTAACCAGGAACAGGAGAGCGGGTTACTGGGCCTCGTCAATACGCCCCACGGTGTCAAGGCATAAAACGGGTAACAAAGAAAAGGTGAGCAGCTTGCTCAGCCTGGTAGACACACCCCGGGGAGATAAGGCAGCAGACACGTAACAAAGAACAGGTGAGCAGCTTGCTCGGCAGGGGGTAGACAGGCCCCACGGGGTGAAGGCAGAAGACAGGTAAGGAAAAATAGGTGAGCAGCTAACTCGGCCTGGTAGACAGGCCCACCCGGTGTGAAGGCGAAAGACAGGTAACCAGGAAGAAGGGAGCGGGTTGGTGGGCTTCGTCGATACGAACCACGGGGTCAAGGTATAAAACGGGTAACCAAGAAAAGATGAGCAGCTTGCTCGGCCTCGTAGACACGCGCCGCCCAGTGAAGGCAGCAGACACGTAACAAAGAACAGGTGAGCAGCTTGCTGGGCATGGTGTACACGCCCCCGTGGTGAATGCAGAAGACATTTAAGGAAAAATAGGTGAGCAGCTTGAAAGGCCTGGTAGACAGGCCCACCCGGGGTGAAGGCGAAACACAGGTAACCAGGAACAGGAGAGCGGGTTACTGGGCCTCGTCAATACGCCCCACGGGGTCAAGGCATAAAACGGGTAACAAACAAAAGGTGAGAAGATTGCTCAGCCTGGTAGACACACCCCCGGGAGTTATGGCAGCAGACACATAACAAAGAATAGGTGAGCAGCTTGCTCGGCAGGGTAGACACGCCCCACGGGGTGAAGGCACAAGACAGGTAAGGAAAAATGGGTGAGCAGCTAGCTCGGCCTGGTAGACAGGCCCACCCGGTGTGAAGGCGAAAGACAGGTAACCAGGAAGAAGGGAGCGGGTTGCTGGGCTTCGTCGATACGAACCACGGGGTCAAGGTATAAAACGGGTAACCAAGAAAAGATGAGCAGCTTGCTCGGCCTGGTAGACACGCCCCCGGAGTGAAGGCAGCAGACAGGTAACAAAGAACAGGTGAGCAGCTTGCTCGGCATGGTGGACACGCCCCCGTGGTGAATGCAGAAGACATGTAAAGAAAAATAGGTGAGCACCTTGAAAGGCCTGGTAGACAGGACCACCCGGGGTGAAGGGGAAACCCAGGTAACCAGGAACAGGAGAGCGGGTTACTGGGCCTCGTCAATACGCCCCACGGGGTCAAGGCATAAAACGGGTAACAAAGAAAAGGTGAGCAGCTTTCTCAGCCTGGTAGACACACCCCTGGGAGTTAAGGCAGCAGACACGTAACAAAGAATAGGTGAGCAGCTTGCTCGGCGGGGTAGACACGCCCCACGGGGTGAAGGCACAAGACAGGTAAGGAAAAATAGGTGAGCAGCTAGCTCGGCCTGGTAGACAGGCCCACCCGGTGTGAAGGCGAAAGACAGGTAACCAGGAAGAAGGGAGCGGGTTGCTGGGCTTCGTCGATACGAACCACGGGTTCAAGGTATAAAACGGGTAACCAAGAAAAGATGAACAGCATGCTCGGCCTGGTAGACACGCCCCCCGCAGTGAAGGCAGCAGACACGTAACAAAGAACAGGTGAGCAGCTTGCTGGGCATAGTGTACACGCCCCCGTGGTGAATGCAGAAGACATTTAAGGGAAAATAGGTGAGCAGCTTGAAAGGCCTGGTAGACAGGCCCACCCGGGGTGAAGGTGAAACACAGGTAACCAGGAACAGGAGAGAGGGTTACTGGGCCTCGTCAATACGCCCCACGGGGTCAAGGCATAAAACGGGTAACAAAGAAAAGGTGAGAAGCTTGCTCAGCCTGGTAGACACACCCCCGGGAGTTATGGAAGCAGACACATAACAAAGAATAGGTGAGCAGTTTGCTCGGCAGGGTAGACACGCCACACGGGGTGAAGGCACAAGACAGGTAAGGAAAAATGGGTGAGCAGCTAGCTCGGCCTGGTAGACAGGCCCACCCGGTGTGAAGGCGAAAGACAGGTAACCAGGAAGAAGGGAGCGGGTTGCTGGGCTTCGTCGATACGAACCACGGGGTCAAGGTATAAAACGGGTAACCTAGAAAAGATGAGCAGCTTGCTCGGCCTGGCAGACACGCCCCCGGAGTGAAGGCAGCAGACAGGTAACAAAGAACAGGTGAGCAGCTTGCTCGGCATGGTGGACAGGCCCCCGTGGTGAATGCAGAAGACATGTAAAGAAAAATAGGTGAGCATCTTGAAAGGCCTGGTAGACAGGCCCACCCGGGGTGAAGGCGAAACACAGGAAACCAGGAAAAGGAGAGCGGGTTACTGGGCCTCGTCAATACGCCCCACGGGGTCAAGGCATAAAACGGGTAACAAAGAAAAGGTGAGCAGCTTGCTCGGGGGGAGGTAGACAGGCCCCACGGGGTGAAGGCACAAGACAGGTTAGGTAAAATAGGGGAGCAGCAAGCTCGGCCTGGTAGACAGGCCCACCCGGTGTGAAGGAGAAAGACAGGTAACCAGGAAGAAGGGAGCCGGTTGCTTGGCTTCGTCCATACAAACCACGGGGTCAAGGTATAAAACGGGTAACCAAGAAAAGATGAGCAGCTTGCTCGGCCTGGTAGACACGCCCCGCCCAGTGAAGGCAGCAGACACGTAACAAAGAACAGGTGAGCAGCTTGCTCGGCATGGTGGACATGCCCCCCGTGGTGAATGTAGAAGACATGTAAAGAAAAATAGGTGAGCAGATTGAAAGGCCTGGTAGATAGGCCCACCAGGGGTGAAGGGGAAACACAGGTAACCAGGAACAGGAGAGCGGGTTACTGGGCCTCGTCAATACGCCCCACGGGGACAAGGCATAAAACGGGTAACAAAGAAAAGGTGAGCAGCTTGCTCAGCCTGGTAGACACACCCCTGGGAGTTAAGGCAGCAGACACGTAACAAAGAATAGGTGAGCAGCTTGCTCGGCGGGGGGTAGACAGGCCCAACGGGGTGAAGGCACAAGACAGGTAAGGAAAAATAGGGGAGCAGCAAGCTCGGCCTGGTAGACAGGCCCACCCGGTGTGAAGGCGAAAGACAGGTAACCAAGAAGAAGGGAGCCGGTTGCTGGGCTTCCTCCATACGACCCACGGGGTCAAGGTATAAAACGGGTAACCAAGAAAAGATGAGCAGCTAGCTCGGCCTGGTAGACAGGCCCACACGGTTTGAAGGCGAAAGACAGGTAACCAGGAAGAAGGGAGCGGGTTGCTGGGCTTCGTCGATACGAACCACGGAGTCAAGGTATAAAACGGGTAACCAAGAAAAGATGAGCAGCTTGCTCGGCCTGGTAGACACGCCCCGCGCAGTGAAGGCAGCAGACACGTAACAAAGAACAGGTGAGCAGCTTGCTCGGCATGGTGGACACGCCCCCCGTGGTGAATGCAGAAGACATGTAAAGAAAAATAGGTGAGCAGTTTGAAAGGCCGGGTAAACAGGCCTCCCGCAGTGAAGGCAGCAGACACGTAACAAAGAACACGTGAGCAGCTTGCTCGGCAAGGTGGACACTCCCCCATGGTGAATGCAGAAGACATGTAAAGAAAAATACATGAGCAGCTTGAAAGGCCTGGTAGACAGGCCCACCCGGGGTGAAGGTGAAACACAGGTAACCAGGAACAGGAGAGCGGGTTACTGGGCCTCGGCAATACGCCCCACGGGGTCAAGGCATAAAACGGTTAACAAAGAAAAGGTGAGCAGCTTTCTCAGCCTGGTAGACACGCCCCCCGCAGTGAAGGCAGCAGACACGTAACAAAGAACAGGTGAGCAGCTTGCTCGGCGGGGGGTAGACAGGCCCCACGGGGTGAAGGCACAAGACAGGTAAGGAAAAGTAGGGGAGCAGCAAGCTCGGCCTGGTAGACAGGCCCACCCGGTGTGAAGGCGAAAGACAGGTAACCAGGAAGAAGGGAGCCGGTGTCTGGGCTTCGTCCATACGAACCACGGGGTCAAGGTATAAAACGGGTAACCAAGAAAAGATGAGCAGCTTGCTCGGCCTGGTAGACACGCCCCGCGCAGTGAAGGCAGCAGACACGTAACAAAGAACAGGTGAGCAGCTTGCTCGGCATGGTGGACACGCCCCCCTTGGTGAATGCAGAAGACATGTAAAGAAAAATAGGTGAGCAGCTTGAAAGGCCGGGTACACAGGCCTCCCGCAGTGAAGGCAGCAGACACGTAACAAAGAACAGGTGAGCAGCTTGCTCGGCATGGTGGACACGCCCCCCGTGGTGAATGCAGAAGACATGTAAAGAAAAATAGGTGAGCAGCTTGAAAGGCCTGGTAGACAGGCCCACACGTGGTGAAGGCAAAACCCAGGTAACCAGGAACAATAGAGCGGGTTACTGGGCCTCGTCAATACGCCCCACGGGGTCAAGGCATAAAACGGGTAACAAAGAAAAGGTGAGCAGCTTGCTCAGCCTGGTAGACACACCCCTGGGAGTTAAGGCAGCAGACACGTAAGAAAGAATAGGTGAGCAGCTTGCTCGGCGGGGTAGACATGCCCCACGGGGTGAAGGCACAAGACAGGTAAGGAAAAATAGGTGAGCAGCTAGCTCGGCCTGGTAGACAGGCCCACCCGGTGTGAAGGCGAAAGACAGGTAACCAGGAAGAAGGGAGCCGGTTGCTGGGCTTCCTCCATACGAACCACGGGGTCAAGGTATAAAACGGGTAACCAAGAAAAGATGAGCAGCTTGCTCGTCCTGGTAGACACGCCCCGCCCAGTGAAGGCAGCAGACACGTAACAAAGAACAGGTGAGCAGCTTGCTGGGCATGGTGTACACGCCCCCGTGGTGAATGCAGAAGACATTTAAGGAAAAATAGGTGAGCAGCTTGAAAGGCCTGGTAGACAGGCCCACCCGGGGTGAAGGCGAAACACAGGTAACCAGGAACAGGAGAGCGGGTTACTGGGCCTCGTCAATACGCCGCACGGGGTCAAGGCATAAAACGGGTAACAAAGAAAAGGTGAGCAGCTTGCTCAGCCTGGTAGACACACCCCGGGGAGTTAAGGCAGCAGACACGTAACAAAGAACAGGTGAGCAGCTTGCTCGGCGGGGGGTAGACAGGCCCCACGGGGTGAAGGCACAAGACAGGTAAGGAAAAATAGGTGAGCAGCTAGCTCGGCCTGGTAGACAGGCCCACCCGGTGTGAAGGCGAAAGACAGGTAACCAGGAAGAAGGGAGCGGGTTGGTGGGCTTCGTCGATACGAACCACGGGGTCAAGGTATAAAACGGGTAACCAAGAAAAGATGAGTAGCTTGCTCGGCCTGGTAGACACGCCCCCGGAGTGAAGGCAGCAGACAGGTAACAAAGAACAGGTGGGCAGCTTGCTCGGCATGGTGGACACGCCCCCTTGGTGAATGCAGAAGACATGTAAAGAAAAATAGGTGAGCAGCTTGAAAGGCCTGGTAGACAGGACCACCCGGGGTGAAGGGGAAACCCAGGTAACCAGGAAGAGGAGAGCGGGTTACTGGCCCTCGTCAATACGCCCCACGGGGTCAAGGCATAAAACGGGTAACAAAGAAAAGGTGAGCAGCTTGCTCAGCCTGGTAGACACACCCCTGGGAGTTAAGGCAGCAGACACGTAACAAAGAATAGGTGAGCAGCTTGCTCGGCGGGGTAGACACGCCCCACGGGGTGAAGGCACAAGACAGGTAAGGAAAAATAGGTGAGTAGCTAGCTCAGCCTGGTAGACAGGCCCACCCGGTGTGAAGGCGAAAGACAGGTAACCAGGAAGAAGGGAGCGGGTTGCTGGGCTTCGTCGATACGAACCACGGGGTCAAGGTATAAAACGGGTAACCAAGAAAAGATGAACAGCATGCTCGGCCTGGTAGACACGCCCCCCGCAGTGAAGGTAGCAGACACGTAACAAAGAGCAGGTGAGCAGCTTGCTGGGCATGGTGTACACGCCCCCGTGGTGAATGCAGAAGACATTTAAGGAAAAATAGGTGAGCAGCTTGAAAGGCCTGGTAGACAGGCCCACCCGGGGTGAAGGCGAAACACAGGTAACCAGGAACAGGAGAGCGGGTTACTGGGCCTCGTCAATACGCCCCACGGGGTCAAGGCATAAAACGGGTAACAAAGAAAAGGTGAGCAGCTTGCTCAGCCTGGTAGACACACCCCGGGGAGTTAAGGCAGCAGACACGTAACAAAGAACAGGTGAGCAGCTTGCTCGGCGGGGGGTAGACAGGCCCCACGGGGTGAAGGCACAAGACAGGTAAGGAAAAATAGGTGAGCAGCTAGCTCGGCCTGGTAGACAGGCCCACCCGGTGTGAAGGCGAAAGACAGGTAACCAGGAAGAAGGGAGCGGGTTGGTGGGCTTCGTCGATACGAACCACGGGGTCAAGGTATAAAACGGGTAACCAAGAAAAGATGAGTAGCTTGCTCGGCCTGGTAGACACGCCCCCGGAGTGAAGGCAGCAGACAGGTAACAAAGAACAGGTGGGCAGCTTGCTCGGCATGGTGGACACGCCCCCGTGGTGAATGCAGAAGACATGTAAAGAAAAATAGGTGAGCAGCTTGAAAGGCCTGGTAGACAGGACCACCCGGGGTGAAGGGGAAACCCAGGTAACCAGGAAGAGGAGAGCGGGTTACTGGCCCTCGTCAATACGCCCCACGGGGTCAAGGCATAAAACGGGTAACAAAGAAAAGGTGAGCAGCTTGCTCAGCCTGGTAGACACACCCCTGGGAGTTAAGGCAGCAGACACGTAACAAAGAATAGGTGAGCAGCTTGCTCGGCGGGGTAGACACGCCCCACGGGGTGAAGGCACAAGACAGGTAAGGAAAAATAGGTGAGTAGCTAGCTCAGCCTGGTAGACAGGCCCACCCGGTGTGAAGGCGAAAGACAGGTAACCAGGAAGAAGGGAGCGGGTTGCTGGGCTTCGTCGATACGAACCACGGGGTCAAGGTATAAAACGGGTAACCAAGAAAAGATGAGCAGCTTGCTCGGCCTCGTAGACACGCGCCGCCCAGTGAAGGCAGCAGACACGTAACAAAGAACAGGTGAGCAGCTTGCTGGGCATGGTGTACACGCCCCCGTGGTGAATGCAGAAGACATTTAAGGAAAAATAGGTGAGCAGCTTGAAAGGCCTGGTAGACAGGCCCACCCGGGGTGAAGGCGAAACACAGGTAACCAGGAACAGGAGAGCGGGTTACTGGGCCTCGTCAATACGCCCCACGGGGTCAAGGCATAAAACGGGTAACAAACAAAAGGTGAGAAGATTGCTCAGCCTGGTAGACACACCCCGGGGAGTTAAAGCAGCAGACACGTAACAAAGAATAGGTGAGCAGCTTGCTCGGCGGGGGGTAGACAGGCCCCACGGGGTGAAGTCACAAGACAGGTAAGGAAAAATAGGGGAGCAGCAAGCTCGCCCTGGTAGACAGGCCCACCCGGTGTGAAGGCGAAAGACAGGTAACCAAGAAGAAGGGAGCCGGTTGCTGGGCTTCGTCCATACGAACCACGGGGTCAAGGTATAAAACGGGTAACCAAGAAAAGATGAGCAGCTTGCTCGGCCTGGTAGACACGCCCCGCGCCGAGAAGGCAGCAGACACGTAACAAAGAACAGGTGAGCAGCTTGCTCGGCATGGTGGACACGCCCCCCGTGGTGAATGCAGAAGACATGTAAAGAAAAATAGGTGAGCAGATTGAAAGGCCTGGTAGATAGGCCCACCCGGGGTGAAGGGGAAACACAGGTAACCAGGAACAGGAGAGCGGGTTACTGGGCCTCGTCAATACGCCCCACGGGGTCAAGGCATAAAACGGGTAACAAAGAAAAGGTGAGCAGCTTGCTCGGGGGGAGGTAGACAGGCCCCACGGGGTGAAGGCACAAGACAGGTTAGGTAAAATAGGGGAGCAGCAAGCTCGGCCTGGTAGACAGGCCCACCCGGTGTGAAGGAGAAAGAGAGGTAACCAGGAAGAAGGGAGCCGGTTGCTTGGCTTCGTCCATACAAACCACGGGGTCAAGGTATAAAACGGGTAACCAAGAAAAGATGAGCAGCTTGCTCGGCCTGGTAGACACGCCCCGCCCAGTGAAGGCAGCAGACACGTAACAAAGAACAGGTGAGCAGCTTGCTCGGCATGGTGGACATGCCCCCCGTGGTGAATGTAGAAGACATGTAAAGAAAAATAGGTGAGCAGCTTGAAAGGCCTGGTAGACAGGACCACCCGGGGTGAAGGGGAAACCCAGGTAACCAGGAACAGGAGAGCGGGTTACTGGGCCTCGTCAATACGCCCCACGGGGTCAAGGCATAAAACGGGTAACAAAGAAAAGGTGAGCAGCTTGCTCAGCCTGGTAGACACACCCCGGGGAGTTAAGGCAGCAGACACGTAACAAAGAACAGGTGAGCAGCTTGCTCGGCGGGGGGTAGACAGGCCCCATGGGGTGAAGGCACAAGACAGGTAAGGAAAAATAGGTGAGCAGCTAGCTCGGCCTGGTAGACAGGCCCACCCGGTGTGAAGGCGAAAGACAGGTAACCAGGAAGAAGGGAGCGGGTTGCTGCGCTTCGTCGATACGAACCACGGGGTCAAGGTATAAAACGGGTAACCAAGAAAAGATGAGCAGCTTGCTCGGCCTGGTAGATACGCCCCCGGAGTGAAGGCAGCAGACAGGTAACAGAGAACAGGTGAGCAGCTTGCTCGGCATGGTGGACAGGCCCCCGTGGTGATTGCAGAAGACATGTAAAGAAAAATAGGTGAGCAGCTTGAAAGGCCGGGTACACAGGCCTCCAGCAGTGAAGGCAGCAGACACGTAACAAAGAACAGGTGAGCAGCTTGCTCGGCAAGGTGGACACTCCCCCATGGTGAATGCAGAAGACATGTAAAGAAAAATACATAGGCAGCTTGAAAGGCCTGGTAGACAGGCCCACCCGGGGTGAAGGTGAAACACAGGTAACCAGGAACAGGAGAGCGGGTTACTGGGCCTCGTCAATACGCCCCACGGTGTCAAGGCATAAAACGGGTAACAAAGAAAAGGTGAGCAGCTTGCTCAGCCTGGTAGACACACCCCTGGGAGTTAAGGCAGCAGACACGTAACAAAGAACAGGTGAGCAGCTTGCTCGCCGGGGGGTAGACAGGCCCCACGGGGTGAAGGCAGAAGACAGGTAAGGAAAAATAGGTGAGCAGCTAGCTCGGCCTGGTAGACAGGCCCACCCGGTGTGAAGGCGAAAGACAGGTAACCAGGAAGAAGGGAGCGGGTTGGTGGGCTTCGTCGATACGAACCACGGGGTCAAGGTATAAAACGGGTAACCAAGAAAAGATGAGCAGCTTGCTCGGCCTGGTAGACACGCCCCGCCCAGTGAAGGCAGCAGACACGTAACAAAGAACAGGTGAGCAGCTTGCTGGGCATGGTGTACACGCCCCCGTGGTGAATGCAGAAGACATTTAAGGAAAAATAGGTGAGCAGCTTGAAAGGCCTGGTAGACAGGCCCACCCGGGGTGAAGGCGAAACACAGGTAACCAGGAACAGGAGAGCGGGTTACTGGGCCTCGTCAATACGCCCCACGGGGTCAAGGCATAAAACGGGTAACAAAGAAAAGGTGAGCAGCTTGCTCAGCCTGGTAGACACACCCCGGGGAGTTAAGGCAGCAGACACGTAACAAAGAACAGGTGAGCAGCTTGCTCGGCGGGGGGTAGACAGGCCCCACGGGGTGAAGGAACAAGACAGGTAAGGAAAAATAGGTGAGCAGCTAGCTCGGCCTGGTAGACAGGCCCACCCGGTGTGAAGGCGAAAGACAGGTAACCAGGAAGAAGGGAGCGGGTTGGTGGGCTTCGTCGATACGAACCACGGGGTCAAGGTATAAAACGGGTAACCAAGAAAAGATGAGTAGCTTGCTCGGCCTGGTAGACACGCCCCCGGAGTGAAGGCAGCAGACAGGTAACAAAGAACAGGTGAGCAGCTTGCTCGGCATGGTGGACACGCCCCCGTGGTGAATGCAGAAGACCTGTAAAGAAAAATACATGAGCAGCTTGAAAGGCCTGGTAGACAGGCCCACCCGGGGTGAATGTGAAACACAGGTAACCAGGAACAGGAGAGCGGGTTACTGGGCCTCGTCAATACGCCCCACGGTGTCAAGGCATAAAACGGGTAACAAAGAAAAGGTGAGCAGCTTGCTCAGCCTGGTAGACACACCCCGGGGAGTTAAGGCAGCAGACACGTAACAAAGAACAGGTGAGCAGCTTGCTCGGCAGGGGGTAGACAGGCCCCACGGGGTGAAGGCAGAAGACAGGTAAGGAAAAATAGGTGAGCAGCTAACTCGGCCTGGTAGACAGGCCCACCCGGTGTGAAGGCGAAAGACAGGTAACCAGGAAGAAGGGAGCGGGTTGGTGGGCTTCGTCGATACGAACCACGGGGTCAAGGTATAAAACGGGTAACCAAGAAAAGATGAGCAGCTTGCTCGGCCTCGTAGACACGCCCCGCCCAGTGAATGCAGCAGACACGTAACAAAGAACAGGTGAGCAGCTTGCTGGGCATGGTGTACACGCCCCCGTGGTGAATGCAGAAGACATTTAAGGAAAAATAGGTGAGCAGCTTGAAAGGCCTGGTAGACAGGCCCACCCGGGGTGAAGGCGAAACACAGGTAACCAGGAACAGGAGAGCGGGTTACTGGGCCTCGTCAATACGCCCCACGGGGTCAAGGCATAAAACGGGTAACAAAGAAAAGGTGAGAAGCTTGCTCAGCCTGGTAGACACACCCCCGGGAGTTATGGCAGCAGACACATAACAAAGAATAGGTGAGCAGCTTGCTCGGCAGGGTAGACACGCCCCACGGGGTGAAGGCACAAGACAGGTAAGGAAAAATGGGTGAGCAGCTAGCTCGGCCTGGTAGACAGGCCCACCCGGTGTGAAGGCGAAAGACAGGTAACCAGGAAGAAGGGAGCGGGTTGCTGGGCTTCGTCGATACGAACCACGGGGTCAAGGTATAAAACGGGTAACCAAGAAAAGATGAGCAGCTTGCTCGGCCTGGTAGACACGCCCCCGGAGTGAAGGCAGCAGACAGGTAACAAAGAACAGGTGAGCAGCTTGCTCGGCATGGTGGACAGGCCCCCGTGGTGAATGCAGAAGACATGTAAAGAAAAATAGGTGAGCAGCTTGAAAGGCCTGGTAGACAGGCCCACCCGGGGTGAAGGCGAAACACAGGTAACCAGGAACAGGAGAGCGGGTTACTGGGCCTCGTCAATACGCCCCACGGGGTCAAGGCATAAAACGGGTAACAAAGAAAAGGTGAGCAGCTTGCTCAGCCTGGTAGACACACCCCGGGGAGTTAAGGCAGCAGACACGTAAAAAAGAACAGGTGAGCAGCTTGCTCGGCGGGGGGTAGACAGGCCCCACGGGGTGAAGGCACAAGACAGGTAAGGAAAAATAGGTGAGCAGCTAGCTCGGCCTGGTAGACAGGCCCACCCGGTGTGAAGGCGAAAGACAGGTAACCAGGAAGAAGGGAGCGGGTTGGTGGGATTCGTCGATACGAACCACGGGGTCAAGGTATAAAACGGGTAACCAAGAAAAGATGAGTAGCTTGCTCGGCCTGGTAGACACGCCCCCGGAGTGAAGGCAGCAGACAGGTAACAAAGAACAGGTGAGCAGCTTGCTCGGCATGGTGGACACGCCCCCGTGGTGAATGCAGAAGACATGTAAAGAAAAATACATGAGCAGCTTGAAAGGCCTGGTAGACAGGCCCACCCGGGGTGAAGGCGAAACACAGGTAACCAGGAACAGGAGAGCGGGTTACTGGGCCTCGTCAATACGCCCCACGGGGTCAAGGCATAAAACGGGTAACAAAGAAAAGGTGAGAAGCTTGCTCAGCCTGGTAGACACACCCCCGGGAGTTATGGCAGCAGACACATAACAAAGAATAGGTGAGCAGCTTGCTCGGCAGGGTAGACACGCCCTACGGGGTGAAGGCACAAGACAGGTAAGGAAAAATGGGTGAGCAGCTAGCTCGGCCTGGTAGACAGGCCCACCCGGTGTGAAGGCGAAAGACAGGTAACCAGGAAGAAGGGAGCGGGTTGCTGGGCTTCGTCGATACGAACCACGGGGTCAAGGTATAAAACGGGTAACCAAGAAAAGATGAGCAGCTTGCTCGGCCTGGTAGACACGCCCCCGGAGTGAAGGCAGCAGACAGGTAACAAAGAACAGGTGAGCAGCTTGCTCGGCATGGTGGACAGGCCCCCGTGGTGAATGCAGAAGACATGTAAAGAAAAATAGGTGAGCATCTTGAAAGGCCTGGTAGACAGGCCCACCCGGGGTGAAGGCGAAACACAGGAAACCAGGAACAGGAGAGCGGGTTACTGGGCCTCGTCAATACGCCCCACGGGGACAAGGCATAAAACGGGTAACAAAGAAAAGGTGAGCAGCTTGCTCAGCCTGGTAGACACACCCCGGGGAGTTAAAGCAGCAGACACGTAACAAAGAATAGGTGAGCAGCTTGCTCGGCGGGGGGTAGACAGGCCCCACGGGGTGAAGTCACAAGAAAGGTAAGGAAAAATAGGGGAGCAGCAAGCTCGCCCTGGTAGACAGGCCCACCCGGTGTGAAGGCGAAAGACAGGTAACCAAGAAGAAGGGAGCCGGTTGCTGGGCTTCGTCCATACGAACCACGGGGTCAAGGTATAAAACGGGTAACCAAGAAAAGATGAGCAGCTTGCTCGGACTGGTAGACACGCCCCGCGCCGAGAAGGCAGCAGACACGTAACAAAGAACAGGTGAGCAGCTTGCTCGGCATGGTGGACACGCCCCCCGTGGTGAATGCAGAAGACATGTAAAGAAAAATAGGTGAGCAGATTGAAAGGCCTGGTAGATAGGCCCACCCGGGGTGAAGGGGAAACACAGGTAACCAGGAACAGGAGAGCGGGTTACTGGGCCTCGTCAATACGCCCCACGGGGTCAAGGCATAAAACGGGTAACAAAGAAAAGGTGAGCAGCTTGCTCGGGGGGAGGTAGACAGGCCCCACGGGGTGAAGGCACAAGACAGGTTAGGTAAAATAGGGGAGCAGCAAGCTCGGCCTGGTAGACAGGCCCACCCGGTGTGAAGGAGAAAGACAGGTAACCAGGAAGAAGGGAGCCGGTTGCTTGGCTTCGTCCATACAAACCACGGGGTCAAGGTATAAAACGGGTAACCAAGAAAAGATGAGCAGCTTGCTCGGCCTGGTAGACACGCCCCGCCCAGTGAAGGCAGCAGACACGTAACAAAGAACAGGTGAGCAGCTTGCTCGGCATGGTGGACACGCCCCCCGTGGTGAATGCAGAAGACATGTAAAGCAAAATAGGTGAGCAGTTTGAAAGGCCGGGTAAACAGGCCTCCCGCAGTGAAGGCAGCAGACACGTAACAAAGAACACGTGAGCAGCTTGCTCGGCAAGGTGGACACTCCCCCATGGTGAATGCAGAAGACATGTAAAGAAAAATACATGAGCAGCTTGAAAGGCCTGGTAGACAGGCCCACCCGGGGTGAAGGTGAAACACAGGTAACCAGGAACAGGAGAGCGGGTTACTGGGCCTCGGCAATACGCCCCACGGGGTCAAGGCATAAAACGGTTAACAAAGAAAAGGTGAGCAGCTTTCTCAGCCTGGTAGACACGCCCCCCGCAGTGAAGGCAGCAGACACGTAACAAAGAACAGGTGAGCAGCTTGCTCGGCGGGGGGAGACAGGCCCCACGGGGTGAAGGCACAAGACAGGTAAGGAAAAGTAGGGGAGCAGCAAGCTCGGCCTGGTAGACAGGCCCACCCGGTGTGAAGGCGAAAGACAGGTAACCAGGAAGAAGGGAGCCGGTGTCTGGGCTTCGTCCATACGAACCACGGGGTCAAGGTATAAAACGGGTAACCAAGAAAAGATGAGCAGCTTGCTCGGCCTGGTAGACACGCCCCGCGCAGTGAAGGCAGCAGACACGTAACAAAGAACAGGTGAGCAGCTTGCTCGGCATGGTGGACACGCCCCCCTTGGTGAATGCAGAAGACATGTAAAGAAAAATAGGTGAGCAGCTTGAAAGGCCGGGTACACAGGCCTCCCACAGTGAAGGCAGCAGACACGTAACAAAGAACAGGTGAGCAGCTTGCTCGGCAAGGTGGACACTCCCCCATGGTGAATGCAGAAGACATGTAAAGAAAAATACATGAGCAGCTTGAAAGGCCTGGTAGACAGACCCACCCGGGGTGAAGGTGAAACACAGGTAACCAGGAACAGGAGAGCGGGTTACTGGGCCTCGTCAATACGCCCCACGGGGTCAAGGCATAAAACGGGTAACAAACAAAAGGGGGGCAGCTTGCTCAGCCTGGTAGACACACCCCGGGGAGTTAAGGCAGCAGACACGTAACAAAGAACAGGTGAGCATCTTGCTCGGCGGGGTAGACACGCCCCACGGGGTGAAGGCACAAGACAGGTAAGGAAAAGTAGGTGAGCAGCTAGCTCGGCCTGGTAGACAGGCCCACCCGGTGTGAAGGCGAAAGACAGGTAACCAGGAAGAAGGGAGCCGGTTGCTGGGCTTCCTCCATACGAACCACGGGGTCAAGGTATAAAACGGGTAACCAAGAAAAGATGAGCAGCTTGCTCGTCCTGGTAGACACGCCCCGCCCAGTGAAGGCAGCAGACACGTAACAAAGAACAGGTGAGCAGCTTGCTCGGCATGGTGGACACGCCCCCCGTGGTGAATGCAGAAGACATGTAAAGAAAAATAGGTGAGCAGCTTGAAAGGCCTGGTAGACAGGCCCACACGTGGTGAAGGCAAAACCCAGGTAACCAGGAACAATAGAGCGGGTTACTGGGCCTCGTCAATACGCCCCACGGTGTCAAGGCATAAAACGGGTAACAAAGAAAAGGTGAGCAGCTTGCTCAGCCTGGTAGACACACCCCTGGGAGTTAAGGCAGCAGACACGTAAGAAAGAATAGGTGAGCAGCTTGCTCGGCGGGGTAGACATGCCCCACGGTGTGAAGGCACAAGACAGGTAAGGAAAAATAGGTGAGCAGCTAGCTCGGCCTGGTAGACAGGCCCACCCGGTGTGAAGGCGAAAGACAGGTAACCAGGAAGAAGGGAGCCGGTTGCTGGGCTTCCTCCATACGAACCACGGGGTCAAGGTATAAAACGGGTAACCAAGAAAAGATGAGCAGCTTGCTCGTCCTGGTAGACACGCCCCGCCCAGTGAAGGCAGCAGACACGTAACAAAGAACAGGTGAGCAGCTTGCTCGGCACGGTGGACACGCCCCCGTGGTGAATGCAGAAGACATGTAAAGAAAAATAGGTGAGCAGATTGAAAGTCCTGGTAGATAGGCCCACCCGGGGTGAAGGGGAAACACAGGTAACCAGGAACAGGAGAGCGGGTTACTGGGCCTCGTCAATACGCCCAACGGGGTCAAGGCATAAAACGGGTAACAAAGAAAAGGTGAGGAGCTTGCTCAGCCTGGTAGACACACCCCTGGGAGTTAAGGCAGCAGACACGTAACAAAGAATAGGTGAGCAGCTTGCTCGGCGGGGTAGACACGCCCCACGGGGTGAAGGCACAAGACAGGTAAGGAAAAATAGGTGAGCAGCTAGCTCGGCCTTGTAGACAGGCCCACCCGGTGTGAAGGCGAAAGACAGGTAACCAGGAAGAAGGGAGCCGGTTGCTGGGCTTTGTCCATACGAACCACGGGGTCAAGGTATAAAACGGGTAACCAAGAAAAGATGAGCAGCTTGCTCGTCCTGGTAGACACGCCCCGCGCAGTGAAGGCAGCAGACACGTAACAAAGAACAGGTGAGCAGCTTGCTCGGCATGGTGGACACGCCCCCCGTGGTGATTGCAGAAGACATGTAAAGAAAAATAGGTGAACAGCTTGAAAGGCCGGGTACACAGGCCTCCCGCAGTGAAGGCAGCAGACACGTAACAAAGAACAGGTGAGCAGCTTGCTCGGCAAGGTGGACACTCCCCCATGGTGAATGCAGAAGACATGTAAAGAAAAATACATGAGCAGCTTGAAAGGCCTGGTAGACAGGCCCACCCGGGGTGAAGGTGAAACACAGGTAACCAGGAACAGGAGAGCGGGTTACTGGGCCTCGTCAATATGCCCCACGGTGTCAAGGCATAAAACGGGTAACAAAGAAAAGGTGAGCAGCTTGCTCAGCCTGGTAGACACACCCCGGGGAGTTAAGGCAGCAGACACGTAACAAAGAACAGGTGAGCAGCTTGCTTGGCGGGGGGTAGACAGGCCCCACGGGGTGAAGGCAGAAGACAGGTAAGGAAAAATAGGTGAGCAGCTAGCTCGGCCTGGTAGACAGGCCCACCCGGTGTGAAGGCGAAAGACAGGTAACCAGGAAGAAGGGAGCCGGTTGCTGGGCTTCCTCCATACGAACCACGGGGTCAAGGTATAAAACGGGTAACCAAGAAAAGATGAGCAGCTTGCTCGGCCTGGTAGACACGCTCCCGAAGTGAAGGCAGCAGACAGGTAACAAAGAACAGGTGAGCAGCTTGCTCGGCATGGTGGACACGCCCCCGTGGTGAATGCAGAAGACATGTAAAAAAAATAGGTGAGCAGCTTGAAAGGCCTGGTAGACAGGCCCACCCGGGGTGAAGGCGAAACCCAGGTAACCAGGAACAGGAGAGCGGGTTACTGGGCCTCGTCAATACGCCCCACGGGGTCAAGGCATAAAACGGGTAACAAAGAAAAGGTGAGCAGCTTGCTCAGCCTGGTAGACACACCCCTGGGAGTTAAGGCAGCAGACACGTAAGAAAGAATAGGTGAGCAGCTTGCTCGGCGGGGTAGACACGCCCCACGGGGTGAAGGCTCAAGACAGGTAAGGAAAAATGGGTGAGCAGCTAGCTCGGCCTAGTAGACAGGCCCACCCGGTGTGAAGGCGAAAGACAGGTAACCAGGAAGAAGGGAGCCGGTTGCTGGGCTTCGTCCATACGAACCACGGGGTCAAGGTATAAAACGGGTAACCAAGAAAAGATGAGCAGCTTGCTCGGCCTTGTAGACACGCCCCGCGCAGATAAGGCAGCAGACACGTAACAAAGAACAGGTGAGCAGCTTGCTCAGCATGGTGGACACGCCCCCCGTGGTGAATGCAGAAGACATGTAAAGAAAAATAGGTGAGCAGATTGAAAGGCCTGGTAGATAGGCCCACCCGGGGTGAAGGGGAAACACAGCTAACCAGGAACAGGAGAGCGGGTTACTGGGCCTCGTCAATACGCCCAACGGGGTCAAGGCATAAAACGGGTAACAAAGAAAAGGTGAGGAGCTTGCTCAGCCTGGTAGACACACCCCTGCGAGTTAAGGCGGCAGACACGTAACAAAGAACAGGTGAGCAGCTTGCTGGGCATGGTGTACACGCCCCCGTGGTGAATGCAGAAGACATTTAAGGAAAAATAGGTGAGCAGCTTGAAAGGCCTGGTAGACAGGCCCACCCGGGGTGAAGGCGAAACACAGGTAACCAGGAACAGGAGAGCGGGTTACTGGGCCTCGTCAATACGCCCCACGGGGTCAAGGCATAAAACGGGTAACAAAGAAAAGGTGAGCAGCTTGCTCAGCCTGGTAGACACACCCCGGGGAGTTAAGGCAGCAGACACGTAACAAAGAACAGGTGAGCAGCTTGCTCGGCGGGGGGTAGACAGGCCCCACGGGGTGAAGGCACAAGACAGGTAAGGAAAAATAGGTGAGCAGCTAGCTCGGCCTGGTAGACAGGCCCACCCGGTGTGAAGGCGAAAGACAGGTAACCAGGAAGAAGGGAGCGGGTTGGTGGGCTTCGTCGATACGAACCACGGGGTCAAGGTATAAAACGGGTAACCAAGAAAAGATGAGTAGCTTGCTCGGCCTGGTAGACACGCCACCGGAGTGAAGGCAGCAGACAGGTAACAAAGAACAGGTGAGCAGCTTGCTCGGCATGGTGGACACGCCCCCGTGGTGAATGCAGAAGACATGTAAAGAAAAATACATGAGCAGCTTGAAAGGCCTGGTAGACAGGCCCACCCGGGGTGAATGTGAAACACAGGTAACCAGGAACAGGAGAGCGGGTTACTGGGCCTCGTCAATACGCCCCACGGTGTCAAGGCATAAAACGGGTAACAAAGAAAAGGTGAGCAGCTTGCTCAGCCTGGTAGACACACCCCGGGGAGATAAGGCAGCAGACACGTAACAAAGAACAGGTGAGCAGCTTGCTCGGCAGGGGGTAGACAGGCCCCACGGGGTGAAGGCAGAAGACAGGTAAGGAAAAATAGGTGAGCAGCTAACTCGGCCTGGTAGACAGGCCCACCCGGTGTGAAGGCGAAAGACAGGTAACCAGGAAGAAGGGAGCGGGTTGGTGGGCTTCGTCGATACGAACCACGGGGTCAAGGTATAAAACGGGTAACCAAGAAAAGATGAGCAGCTTGCTCGGCCTCGTAGACACGCGCCGCCCAGTGAAGGCAGCAGACACGTAACAAAGAACAGGTGAGCAGCTTGCTGGGCATGGTGTACACGCCCCCGTGGTGAATGCAGAAGACATTTAAGGAAAAATAGGTGAGCAGCTTGAAAGGCCTGGTAGACAGGCCCACCCGGGGTGAAGGCGAAACACAGGTAACCAGGAACAGGAGAGCGGGTTACTGGGCCTCGTCAATACGCCCCACGGGGTCAAGGCATAAAACGGGTAACAAACAAAAGGTGAGAAGATTGCTCAGCCTGGTAGACACACCCCCGGGAGTTATGGCAGCAGACACATAACAAAGAATAGGTGAGCAGCTTGCTCGGCAGGGTAGACACGCCCCACGGGGTGAAGGCACAAGACAGGTAAGGAAAAATGGGTGAGCAGCTAGCTCGGCCTGGTAGACAGGCCCACCCGGTGTGAAGGCGAAAGACAGGTAACCAGGAAGAAGGGAGCGGGTTGCTGGGCTTCGTCGATACGAACCACGGGGTCAAGGTATAAAACGGGTAACCAAGAAAAGATGAGCAGCTTGCTCGGCCTGGTAGACACGCCCCCGGAGTGAAGGCAGCAGACAGGTAACAAAGAACAGGTGAGCAGCTTGCTCGGCATGGTGGACACGCCCCCGTGGTGAATGCAGAAGACATGTAAAGAAAAATAGGTGAGCACCTTGAAAGGCCTGGTAGACAGGACCACCCGGGGTGAAGGGGAAACCCAGGTAACCAGGAACAGGAGAGCGGGTTACTGGGCCTCGTCAATACGCCCCACGGGGTCAAGGCATAAAACGGGTAACAAAGAAAAGGTGAGCAGCTTTCTCAGCCTGGTAGACACACCCCTGGGAGTTAAGGCAGCAGACACGTAACAAAGAATAGGTGAGCAGCTTGCTCGGCGGGGTAGACACGCCCCACGGGGTGAAGGCACAAGACAGGTAAGGAAAAATAGGTGAGCAGCTAGCTCGGCCTGGTAGACAGGCCCACCCGGTGTGAAGGCGAAAGACAGGTAACCAGGAAGAAGGGAGCGGGTTGCTGGGCTTCGTCGATACGAACCACGGGTTCAAGGTATAAAACGGGTAACCAAGAAAAGATGAACAGCATGCTCGGCCTGGTAGACACGCCCCCCGCAGTGAAGGCAGCAGACACGTAACAAAGAACAGGTGAGCAGCTTGCTGGGCATAGTGTACACGCCCCCGTGGTGAATGCAGAAGACATTTAAGGGAAAATAGGTGAGCAGCTTGAAAGGCCTGGTAGACAGGCCCACCCGGGGTGAAGGTGAAACACAGGTAACCAGGAACAGGAGAGAGGGTTACTGGGCCTCGTCAATACGCCCCACGGGGTCAAGGCATAAAACGGGTAACAAAGAAAAGGTGAGAAGCTTGCTCAGCCTGGTAGACACACCCCCGGGAGTTATGGAAGCAGACACATAACAAAGAATAGGTGAGCAGTTTGCTCGGCAGGGTAGACACGCCACACGGGGTGAAGGCACAAGACAGGTAAGGAAAAATGGGTGAGCAGCTAGCTCGGCCTGGTAGACAGGCCCACCCGGTGTGAAGGCGAAAGACAGGTAACCAGGAAGAAGGGAGCGGGTTGCTGGGCTTCGTCGATACGAACCACGGGGTCAAGGTATAAAACGGGTAACCTAGAAAAGATGAGCAGCTTGCTCGGCCTGGCAGACACGCCCCCGGAGTGAAGGCAGCAGACAGGTAACAAAGAACAGGTGAGCAGCTTGCTCGGCATGGTGGACAGGCCCCCGTGGTGAATGCAGAAGACATGTAAAGAAAAATAGGTGAGCATCTTGAAAGGCCTGGTAGACAGGCCCACCCGGGGTGAAGGCGAAACACAGGAAACCAGGAAAAGGAGAGCGGGTTACTGGGCCTCGTCAATACGCCCCACGGGGTCAAGGCATAAAACGGGTAACAAAGAAAAGGTGAGCAGCTTGCTCGGGGGGAGGTAGACAGGCCCCACGGGGTGAAGGCACAAGACAGGTTAGGTAAAATAGGGGAGCAGCAAGCTCGGCCTGGTAGACAGGCCCACCCGGTGTGAAGGAGAAAGACAGGTAACCAGGAAGAAGGGAGCCGGTTGCTTGGCTTCGTCCATACAAACCACGGGGTCAAGGTATAAAACGGGTAACCAAGAAAAGATGAGCAGCTTGCTCGGCCTGGTAGACACGCCCCGCCCAGTGAAGGCAGCAGACACGTAACAAAGAACAGGTGAGCAGCTTGCTCGGCATGGTGGACATGCCCCCCGTGGTGAATGTAGAAGACATGTAAAGAAAAATAGGTGAGCAGATTGAAAGGCCTGGTAGATAGGCCCACCAGGGGTGAAGGGGAAACACAGGTAACCACGAACAGGAGAGCGGGTTACTGGGCCTCGTCAATACGCCCCACGGGGACAAGGCATAAAACGGGTAACAAAGAAAAGGTGAGCAGCTTGCTCAGCCTGGTAGACACACCCCTGGGAGTTAAGGCAGCAGACACGTAACAAAGAATAGGTGAGCAGCTTGCTCGGCGGGGGGTAGACAGGCCCAACGGGGTGAAGGCACAAGACAGGTAAGGAAAAATAGGGGAGCAGCAAGCTCGGCCTGGTAGACAGGCCCACCCGGTGTGAAGGCGAAAGACAGGTAACCAAGAAGAAGGGAGCCGGTTGCTGGGCTTCCTCCATACGACCCACGGGGTCAAGGTATAAAACGGGTAACCAAGAAAAGATGAGCAGCTAGCTCGGCCTGGTAGACAGGCCCACACGGTTTGAAGGCGAAAGACAGGTAACCAGGAAGAAGGGAGCGGGTTGCTGGGCTTCGTCGATACGAACCACGGAGTCAAGGTATAAAACGGGTAACCAAGAAAAGATGAGCAGCTTGCTCGGCCTGGTAGACACGCCCCGCGCAGTGAAGGCAGCAGACACGTAACAAAGAACAGGTGAGCAGCTTGCTCGGCATGGTGGACACGCCCCCCGTGGTGAATGCAGAAGACATGTAAAGAAAAATAGGTGAGCAGTTTGAAAGGCCGGGTAAACAGGCCTCCCGCAGTGAAGGCAGCAGACACGTAACAAAGAACACGTGAGCAGCTTGCTCGGCAAGGTGGACACTCCCCCATGGTGAATGCAGAAGACATGTAAAGAAAAATACATGAGCAGCTTGAAAGGCCTGGTAGACAGGCCCACCCGGGGTGAAGGTGAAACACAGGTAACCAGGAACAGGAGAGCGGGTTACTGGGCCTCGGCAATACGCCCCACGGGGTCAAGGCATAAAACGGTTAACAAAGAAAAGGTGAGCAGCTTTCTCAGCCTGGTAGACACGCCCCCCGCAGTGAAGGCAGCAGACACGTAACAAAGAACAGGTGAGCAGCTTGCTCGGCGGGGGGTAGACAGGCCCCACGGGGTGAAGGCACAAGACAGGTAAGGAAAAGTAGGGGAGCAGCAAGCTCGGCCTGGTAGACAGGCCCACCCGGTGTGAAGGCGAAAGACAGGTAACCAGGAAGAAGGGAGCCGGTGTCTGGGCTTCGTCCATACGAACCACGGGGTCAAGGTATAAAACGGGTAACCAAGAAAAGATGAGCAGCTTGCTCGGCCTGGTAGACACGCCCCGCGCAGTGAAGGCAGCAGACACGTAACAAAGAACAGGTGAGCAGCTTGCTCGGCATGGTGGACACGCCCCCCTTGGTGAATGCAGAAGACATGTAAAGAAAAATAGGTGAGCAGCTTGAAAGGCCGGGTACACAGGCCTCCCGCAGTGAAGGCAGCAGACACGTAACAAAGAACAGGTGAGCAGCTTGCTCGGCATGGTGGACACGCCCCCCGTGGTGAATGCAGAAGACATGTAAAGAAAAATAGGTGAGCAGCTTGAAAGGCCTGGTAGACAGGCCCACACGTGGTGAAGGCAAAACCCAGGTAACCAGGAACAATAGAGCGGGTTACTGGGCCTCGTCAATACGCCCCACGGGGTCAAGGCATAAAACGGGTAACAAAGAAAAGGTGAGCAGCTTGCTCAGCCTGGTAGACACACCCCTGGGAGTTAAGGCAGCAGACACGTAAGAAAGAATAGGTGAGCAGCTTGCTCGGCGGGGTAGACATGCCCCACGGGGTGAAGGCACAAGACAGGTAAGGAAAAATAGGTGAGCAGCTAGCTCGGCCTGGTAGACAGGCCCACCCGGTGTGAAGGCGAAAGACAGGTAACCAGGAAGAAGGGAGCCGGTTGCTGGGCTTCCTCCATACGAACCACGGGGTCAAGGTATAAAACGGGTAACCAAGAAAAGATGAGCAGCTTGCTCGTCCTGGTAGACACGCCCCGCCCAGTGAAGGCAGCAGACACGTAACAAAGAACAGGTGAGCAGCTTGCTGGGCATGGTGTACACGCCCCCGTGGTGAATGCAGAAGACATTTAAGGAAAAATAGGTGAGCAGCTTGAAAGGCCTGGTAGACAGGCCCACCCGGGGTGAAGGCGAAACACAGGTAACCAGGAACAGGAGAGCGGGTTACTGGGCCTCGTCAATACGCCGCACGGGGTCAAGGCATAAAACGGGTAACAAAGAAAAGGTGAGCAGCTTGCTCAGCCTGGTAGACACACCCCGGGGAGTTAAGGCAGCAGACACGTAACAAAGAACAGGTGAGCAGCTTGCTCGGCGGGGGGTAGACAGGCCCCACGGGGTGAAGGCACAAGACAGGTAAGGAAAAATAGGTGAGCAGCTAGCTCGGCCTGGTAGACAGGCCCACCCGGTGTGAAGGCGAAAGACAGGTAACCAGGAAGAAGGGAGCGGGTTGGTGGGCTTCGTCGATACGAACCACGGGGTCAAGGTATAAAACGGGTAACCAAGAAAAGATGAGTAGCTTGCTCGGCCTGGTAGACACGCCCCCGGAGTGAAGGCAGCAGACAGGTAACAAAGAACAGGTGGGCAGCTTGCTCGGCATGGTGGACACGCCCCCGTGGTGAATGCAGAAGACATGTAAAGAAAAATAGGTGAGCAGCTTGAAAGGCCTGGTAGACAGGACCACCCGGGGTGAAGGGGAAACCCAGGTAACCAGGAAGAGGAGAGCGGGTTACTGGCCCTCGTCAATACGCCCCACGGGGTCAAGGCATAAAACGGGTAACAAAGAAAAGGTGAGCAGCTTGCTCAGCCTGGTAGACACACCCCTGGGAGTTAAGGCAGCAGACACGTAACAAAGAATAGGTGAGCAGCTTGCTCGGCGGGGTAGACACGCCCCACGGGGTGAAGGCACAAGACAGGTAAGGAAAAATAGGTGAGTAGCTAGCTCGGCCTGGTAGACAGGCCCACCCGGTGTGAAGGCGAAAGACAGGTAACCAGGAAGAAGGGAGCGGGTTGCTGGGCTTCGTCGATACGAACCACGGGGTCAAGGTATAAAACGGGTAACCAAGAAAAGATGAACAGCATGCTCGGCCTGGTAGACACGCCCCCCGCAGTGAAGGTAGCAGACACGTAACAAAGAGCAGGTGAGCAGCTTGCTGGGCATGGTGTACACGCCCCCGTGGTGAATGCAGAAGACATTTAAGGAAAAATAGGTGAGCAGCTTGAAAGGCCTGGTAGACAGGCCCACCCGGGGTGAAGGCGAAACACAGGTAACCAGGAACAGGAGAGCGGGTTACTGGGCCTCGTCAATACGCCCCACGGGGTCAAGGCATAAAACGGGTAACAAAGAAAAGGTGAGAAGCTTGCTCAGCCTGGTAGACACACCCCCGGGAGTTATGGCAGCAGACACATAACAAAGAATAGGTGAGCAGCTTGCTCGGCAGGGTAGACACGCCCCACGGGGTGAAGGCACAAGACAGGTAAGGAAAAATGGGTGAGCAGCTAGCTCGGCCTGGTAGACAGGCCCACCCGGTGTGAAGGCGAAAGACAGGTAACCAGGAAGAAGGGAGCGGGTTGCTGCGCTTCGTCGATACGAACCACGGGGTCAAGGTATAAAACGGGTAACCAAGAAAAGATGAGTAGCTTGCTCGGCCTGGTAGACACGCCCCCGGAGTGAAGGCAGCAGACAGGTAACAGAGAACAGGTGAGCAGCTTGCTCGGCATGGTGGACAGGCCCCAGTGGTGAATGCAGAAGACATGTAAAGAAAAATAGGTGAGCAGCTTGAAAGGCCTGGTAGACAGGACCACCAGGGGTGAAGGCGAAACACAGCTAACCAGGAACAGGAGAGCGGGTTACTGGGCCTCGTCAATACGCCCAACGGGGTCAAGGCATAAAACGGGTAACAAAGAAAAGGTGAGGAGCTTGCTCAGCCTGGTAGACACACCCCTGCGAGTTAAGGCGGCAGACACGTAACAAAGAACAGGTGAGCAGCTTGCTGGGCATGGTGTACACGCCCCCGTGGTGAATGCAGAAGACATTTAAGGAAAAATAGGTGAGCAGCTTGAAAGGCCTGGTAGACAGGCCCACCCGGGGTGAAGGCGAAACACAGGTAACCAGGAACAGGAGAGCGGGTTACTGGGCCTCGTCAATACGCCCCACGGGGTCAAGGCATAAAACGGGTAACAAAGAAAAGGTGAGCAGCTTGCTCAGCCTGGTAGACACACCCCGGGGAGTTAAGGCAGCAGACACGTAACAAAGAACAGGTGAGCAGCTTGCTCGGCGGGGGGTAGACAGGCCCCACGGGGTGAAGGCACAAGACAGGTAAGGAAAAATAGGTGAGCAGCTAGCTCGGCCTGGTAGACAGGCCCACCCGGTGTGAAGGCGAAAGACAGGTAACCAGGAAGAAGGGAGCGGGTTGGTGGGCTTCGTCGATACGAACCACGGGGTCAAGGTATAAAACGGGTAACCAAGAAAAGATGAGTAGCTTGCTCGGCCTGGTAGACACGCCCCCGGAGTGAAGGCAGCAGACAGGTAACAAAGAACAGGTGAGCAGCTTGCTCGGCATGGTGGACACGCCCCCGTGGTGAATGCAGAAGACATGTAAAGAAAAATACATGAGCAGCTTGAAAGGCCTGGTAGACAGGCCCACCCGGGGTGAATGTGAAACACAGGTAACCAGGAACAGGAGAGCGGGTTACTGGGCCTCGTCAATACGCCCCACGGTGTCAAGGCATAAAACGGGTAACAAAGAAAAGGTGAGCAGCTTGCTCAGCCTGGTAGACACACCCCGGGGAGATAAGGCAGCAGACACGTAACAAAGAACAGGTGAGCAGCTTGCTCGGCAGGGGGTAGACAGGCCCCACGGGGTGAAGGCAGAAGACAGGTAAGGAAAAATAGGTGAGCAGCTAACTCGGCCTGGTAGACAGGCCCACCCGGTGTGAAGGCGAAAGACAGGTAACCAGGAAGAAGGGAGCGGGTTGGTGGGCTTCGTCGATACGAACCACGGGGTCAAGGTATAAAACGGGTAACCAAGAAAAGATGAGCAGCTTGCTCGGCCTCGTAGACACGCGCCGCCCAGTGAAGGCAGCAGACACGTAACAAAGAACAGGTGAGCAGCTTGCTGGGCATGGTGTACACGCCCCCGTGGTGAATGCAGAAGACATTTAAGGAAAAATAGGTGAGCAGCTTGAAAGGCCTGGTAGACAGGCCCACCCGGGGTGAAGGCGAAACACAGGTAACCAGGAACAGGAGAGCGGGTTACTGGGCCTCGTCAATACGCCCCACGGGGTCAAGGCATAAAACGGGTAACAAACAAAAGGTGAGAAGATTGCTCAGCCTGGTAGACACACCCCCGGGAGTTATGGCAGCAGACACATAACAAAGAATAGGTGAGCAGCTTGCTCGGCAGGGTAGACACGCCCCACGGGGTGAAGGCACAAGACAGGTAAGGAAAAATGGGTGAGCAGCTAGCTCGGCCTGGTAGACAGGCCCACCCGGTGTGAAGGCGAAAGACAGGTAACCAGGAAGAAGGGAGCGGGTTGCTGGGCTTCGTCGATACGAACCACGGGGTCAAGGTATAAAACGGGTAACCAAGAAAAGATGAGCAGCTTGCTCGGCCTGGTAGACACGCCCCCGGAGTGAAGGCAGCAGACAGGTAACAAAGAACAGGTGAGCAGCTTGCTCGGCATGGTGGACACGCCCCCGTGGTGAATGCAGAAGACATGTAAAGAAAAATAGGTGAGCACCTTGAAAGGCCTGGTAGACAGGACCACCCGGGGTGAAGGGGAAACCCAGGTAACCAGGAACAGGAGAGCGGGTTACTGGGCCTCGTCAATACGCCCCACGGGGTCAAGGCATAAAACGGGTAACAAAGAAAAGGTGAGCAGCTTTCTCAGCCTGGTAGACACACCCCTGGGAGTTAAGGCAGCAGACACGTAACAAAGAATAGGTGAGCAGCTTGCTCGGCGGGGTAGACACGCCCCACGGGGTGAAGGCACAAGACAGGTAAGGAAAAATAGGTGAGCAGCTAGCTCGGCCTGGTAGACAGGCCCACCCGGTGTGAAGGCGAAAGACAGGTAACCAGGAAGAAGGGAGCGGGTTGCTGGGCTTCGTCGATACGAACCACGGGTTCAAGGTATAAAACGGGTAACCAAGAAAAGATGAACAGCATGCTCGGCCTGGTAGACACGCCCCCCGCAGTGAAGGCAGCAGACACGTAACAAAGAACAGGTGAGCAGCTTGCTGGGCATAGTGTACACGCCCCCGTGGTGAATGCAGAAGACATTTAAGGGAAAATAGGTGAGCAGCTTGAAAGGCCTGGTAGACAGGCCCACCCGGGGTGAAGGTGAAACACAGGTAACCAGGAACAGGAGAGAGGGTTACTGGGCCTCGTCAATACGCCCCACGGGGTCAAGGCATAAAACGGGTAACAAAGAAAAGGTGAGAAGCTTGCTCAGCCTGGTAGACACACCCCCGGGAGTTATGGAAGCAGACACATAACAAAGAATAGGTGAGCAGTTTGCTCGGCAGGGTAGACACGCCACACGGGGTGAAGGCACAAGACAGGTAAGGAAAAATGGGTGAGCAGCTAGCTCGGCCTGGTAGACAGGCCCACCCGGTGTGAAGGCGAAAGACAGGTAACCAGGAAGAAGGGAGCGGGTTGCTGGGCTTCGTCGATACGAACCACGGGGTCAAGGTATAAAACGGGTAACCTAGAAAAGATGAGCAGCTTGCTCGGCCTGGCAGACACGCCCCCGGAGTGAAGGCAGCAGACAGGTAACAAAGAACAGGTGAGCAGCTTGCTCGGCATGGTGGACAGGCCCCCGTGGTGAATGCAGAAGACATGTAAAGAAAAATAGGTGAGCATCTTGAAAGGCCTGGTAGACAGGCCCACCCGGGGTGAAGGCGAAACACAGGAAACCAGGAAAAGGAGAGCGGGTTACTGGGCCTCGTCAATACGCCCCACGGGGTCAAGGCATAAAACGGGTAACAAAGAAAAGGTGAGCAGCTTGCTCGGGGGGAGGTAGACAGGCCCCACGGGGTGAAGGCACAAGACAGGTTAGGTAAAATAGGGGAGCAGCAAGCTCGGCCTGGTAGACAGGCCCACCCGGTGTGAAGGAGAAAGACAGGTAACCAGGAAGAAGGGAGCCGGTTGCTTGGCTTCGTCCATACAAACCACGGGGTCAAGGTATAAAACGGGTAACCAAGAAAAGATGAGCAGCTTGCTCGGCCTGGTAGACACGCCCCGCCCAGTGAAGGCAGCAGACACGTAACAAAGAACAGGTGAGCAGCTTGCTCGGCATGGTGGACATGCCCCCCGTGGTGAATGTAGAAGACATGTAAAGAAAAATAGGTGAGCAGATTGAAAGGCCTGGTAGATAGGCCCACCAGGGGTGAAGGGGAAACACAGGTAACCAGGAACAGGAGAGCGGGTTACTGGGCCTCGTCAATACGCCCCACGGGGACAAGGCATAAAACGGGTAACAAAGAAAAGGTGAGCAGCTTGCTCAGCCTGGTAGACACACCCCTGGGAGTTAAGGCAGCAGACACGTAACAAAGAATAGGTGAGCAGCTTGCTCGGCGGGGGGTAGACAGGCCCAACGGGGTGAAGGCACAAGACAGGTAAGGAAAAATAGGGGAGCAGCAAGCTCGGCCTGGTAGACAGGCCCACCCGGTGTGAAGGCGAAAGACAGGTAACCAAGAAGAAGGGAGCCGGTTGCTGGGCTTCCTCCATACGACCCACGGGGTCAAGGTATAAAACGGGTAACCAAGAAAAGATGAGCAGCTAGCTCGGCCTGGTAGACAGGCCCACACGGTTTGAAGGCGAAAGACAGGTAACCAGGAAGAAGGGAGCGGGTTGCTGGGCTTCGTCGATACGAACCACGGAGTCAAGGTATAAAACGGGTAACCAAGAAAAGATGAGCAGCTTGCTCGGCCTGGTAGACACGCCCCGCGCAGTGAAGGCAGCAGACACGTAACAAAGAACAGGTGAGCAGCTTGCTCGGCATGGTGGACACGCCCCCCGTGGTGAATGCAGAAGACATGTAAAGAAAAATAGGTGAGCAGTTTGAAAGGCCGGGTAAACAGGCCTCCCGCAGTGAAGGCAGCAGACACGTAACAAAGAACACGTGAGCAGCTTGCTCGGCAAGGTGGACACTCCCCCATGGTGAATGCAGAAGACATGTAAAGAAAAATACATGAGCAGCTTGAAAGGCCTGGTAGACAGGCCCACCCGGGGTGAAGGTGAAACACAGGTAACCAGGAACAGGAGAGCGGGTTACTGGGCCTCGGCAATACGCCCCACGGGGTCAAGGCATAAAACGGTTAACAAAGAAAAGGTGAGCAGCTTTCTCAGCCTGGTAGACACGCCCCCCGCAGTGAAGGCAGCAGACACGTAACAAAGAACAGGTGAGCAGCTTGCTCGGCGGGGGGTAGACAGGCCCCACGGGGTGAAGGCACAAGACAGGTAAGGAAAAGTAGGGGAGCAGCAAGCTCGGCCTGGTAGACAGGCCCACCCGGTGTGAAGGCGAAAGACAGGTAACCAGGAAGAAGGGAGCCGGTGTCTGGGCTTCGTCCATACGAACCACGGGGTCAAGGTATAAAACGGGTAACCAAGAAAAGATGAGCAGCTTGCTCGGCCTGGTAGACACGCCCCGCGCAGTGAAGGCAGCAGACACGTAACAAAGAACAGGTGAGCAGCTTGCTCGGCATGGTGGACACGCCCCCCTTGGTGAATGCAGAAGACATGTAAAGAAAAATAGGTGAGCAGCTTGAAAGGCCGGGTACACAGGCCTCCCGCAGTGAAGGCAGCAGACACGTAACAAAGAACAGGTGAGCAGCTTGCTCGGCATGGTGGACACGCCCCCCGTGGTGAATGCAGAAGACATGTAAAGAAAAATAGGTGAGCAGCTTGAAAGGCCTGGTAGACAGGCCCACACGTGGTGAAGGCAAAACCCAGGTAACCAGGAACAATAGAGCGGGTTACTGGGCCTCGTCAATACGCCCCACGGGGTCAAGGCATAAAACGGGTAACAAAGAAAAGGTGAGCAGCTTGCTCAGCCTGGTAGACACACCCCTGGGAGTTAAGGCAGCAGACACGTAAGAAAGAATAGGTGAGCAGCTTGCTCGGCGGGGTAGACATGCCCCACGGGGTGAAGGCACAAGACAGGTAAGGAAAAATAGGTGAGCAGCTAGCTCGGCCTGGTAGACAGGCCCACCCGGTGTGAAGGCGAAAGACAGGTAACCAGGAAGAAGGGAGCCGGTTGCTGGGCTTCCTCCATACGAACCACGGGGTCAAGGTATAAAACGGGTAACCAAGAAAAGATGAGCAGCTTGCTCGTCCTGGTAGACACGCCCCGCCCAGTGAAGGCAGCAGACACGTAACAAAGAACAGGTGAGCAGCTTGCTGGGCATGGTGTACACGCCCCCGTGGTGAATGCAGAAGACATTTAAGGAAAAATAGGTGAGCAGCTTGAAAGGCCTGGTAGACAGGCCCACCCGGGGTGAAGGCGAAACACAGGTAACCAGGAACAGGAGAGCGGGTTACTGGGCCTCGTCAATACGCCGCACGGGGTCAAGGCATAAAACGGGTAACAAAGAAAAGGTGAGCAGCTTGCTCAGCCTGGTAGACACACCCCGGGGAGTTAAGGCAGCAGACACGTAACAAAGAACAGGTGAGCAGCTTGCTCGGCGGGGGGTAGACAGGCCCCACGGGGTGAAGGCACAAGACAGGTAAGGAAAAATAGGTGAGCAGCTAGCTCGGCCTGGTAGACAGGCCCACCCGGTGTGAAGGCGAAAGACAGGTAACCAGGAAGAAGGGAGCGGGTTGGTGGGCTTCGTCGATACGAACCACGGGGTCAAGGTATAAAACGGGTAACCAAGAAAAGATGAGTAGCTTGCTCGGCCTGGTAGACACGCCCCCGGAGTGAAGGCAGCAGACAGGTAACAAAGAACAGGTGGGCAGCTTGCTCGGCATGGTGGACACGCCCCCGTGGTGAATGCAGAAGACATGTAAAGAAAAATAGGTGAGCAGCTTGAAAGGCCTGGTAGACAGGACCACCCGGGGTGAAGGGGAAACCCAGGTAACCAGGAAGAGGAGAGCGGGTTACTGGCCCTCGTCAATACGCCCCACGGGGTCAAGGCATAAAACGGGTAACAAAGAAAAGGTGAGCAGCTTGCTCAGCCTGGTAGACACACCCCTGGGAGTTAAGGCAGCAGACACGTAACAAAGAATAGGTGAGCAGCTTGCTCGGCGGGGTAGACACGCCCCACGGGGTGAAGGCACAAGACAGGTAAGGAAAAATAGGTGAGTAGCTAGCTCGGCCTGGTAGACAGGCCCACCCGGTGTGAAGGCGAAAGACAGGTAACCAGGAAGAAGGGAGCGGGTTGCTGGGCTTCGTCGATACGAACCACGGGGTCAAGGTATAAAACGGGTAACCAAGAAAAGATGAACAGCATGCTCGGCCTGGTAGACACGCCCCCCGCAGTGAAGGTAGCAGACACGTAACAAAGAGCAGGTGAGCAGCTTGCTGGGCATGGTGTACACGCCCCCGTGGTGAATGCAGAAGACATTTAAGGAAAAATAGGTGAGCAGCTTGAAAGGCCTGGTAGACAGGCCCACCCGGGGTGAAGGCGAAACACAGGTAACCAGGAACAGGAGAGCGGGTTACTGGGCCTCGTCAATACGCCCCACGGGGTCAAGGCATAAAACGGGTAACAAAGAAAAGGTGAGAAGCTTGCTCAGCCTGGTAGACACACCCCCGGGAGTTATGGCAGCAGACACATAACAAAGAATAGGTGAGCAGCTTGCTCGGCAGGGTAGACACGCCCCACGGGGTGAAGGCACAAGACAGGTAAGGAAAAATGGGTGAGCAGCTAGCTCGGCCTGGTAGACAGGCCCACCCGGTGTGAAGGCGAAAGACAGGTAACCAGGAAGAAGGGAGCGGGTTGCTGCGCTTCGTCGATACGAACCACGGGGTCAAGGTATAAAACGGGTAACCAAGAAAAGATGAGTAGCTTGCTCGGCCTGGTAGACACGCCCCCGGAGTGAAGGCAGCAGACAGGTAACAGAGAACAGGTGAGCAGCTTGCTCGGCATGGTGGACAGGCCCCAGTGGTGAATGCAGAAGACATGTAAAGAAAAATAGGTGAGCAGCTTGAAAGGCCTGGTAGACAGGCCCACCCGGGGTGAAGGCGAAACACAGGTAACCAGGAACAGGAGAGCGGGTTACTGGGCCTCGTCAATACGCCCCACGGGGTCAAGGCATAAAACGGGTAACAAAGAAAAGGTGAGCAGCTTGCTCAGCCTGGTAGACACACCCCGGGGAGTTAAGGCAGCAGACATGTAAAAAAGAACAGGTGAGCAGCTTGCTCGGCGGGGGGTAGACAGGCCCCACGGGGTGAAGGCACAAGACAGGTAAGGAAAAATAGGAGAGCAGCTAGCTCGGCCTGGTAGACAGGCCCACCCGGTGTGAAGGCGAAAGACAGGTAACCAGGAAGAAGGGAGCGGGTTGGTGGGCTTCGTCGATACGAACCACGGGGTCAAGGTATAAAACGGGTAACCAAGAAAAGATGAGTAGCTTGCTCGGCCTGGTAGACACGCCCCCGGAGTGAAGGCAGCAGACAGGTAACAAAGAACAGGTGAGCAGCTTGCTCGGCATGGTGGACACGCCCCCGTGGTGAATGCAGAAGACATGTAAAGAAAAATAGGTGAGCAGCTTGAAAGGCCTGGTAGACAGGACCACCCGGGGTGAAGGGGAAACCCAGGTAACCAGGAACAGGAGAGCGGGTTACTGGGCCTCGTCAATACGCCCCACGGGGTCAAGGCATAAAACGGGTAACAAAGAAAAGGTGAGCAGCTTGCTCAGCCTGGTAGACACACCCCTGGGAGTTAAGGCAGCAGACACGTAACAAAGAATAGGTGAGCAGCTTGCTCGGCGGGGGGTAGACAGGCCCCACGGGGTGAAGGCACAAGACAGGTAAGGAAAAATAGGTGAGCAGCTAGCTCGGCCTGGTAGACAGGCCCACCCGGTGTGAAGGCGAAAGACAGGTAACCAGGAAGAAGGGAGCGGGTTGGTGGGCTTCGTCGATACGAACCACGGGGTCAAGGTATAAAACGGGTAACCAAGAAAAGATGAGTAGCTTGCTCGGCCTGGTAGACACGCCCCCGGAGTGAAGGCAGCAGACAGGTAACAAAGAACAGGTGGGCAGCTTGCTCGGCATGGTGGACACGCCCCCGTGGTGAATGCAGAAGACATGTAAAGAAAAATAGGTGAGCAGCTTGAAAGGCCTGGTAGACAGGACCACCCGGGGTGAAGGGGAAACCCAGGTAACCAGGAAGAGGAGAGCGGGTTACTGGCCCTCGTCAAAACGCCCCACGGGGTCAAGGCATAAAACGGGTAACAAAGAAAAGGTGAGCAGCTTGCTCAGCCTGGTAGACACACCCCTGGGAGTTAAGGCAGCAGACACGTAACAAAGAATAGGTGAGCAGCTTGCTCGGCGGGGTAGACACGCCCCACGGGGTGAAGGCACAAGACAGGTAAGGAAAAATAGGTGAGTAGCTAGCTCGGCCTGGTAGACAGGCCCACCCGGTGTGAAGGCGAAAGACAGGTAACCAGGAAGAAGGGAGCGGGTTGCTGGGCTTCGTCGATACGAACCACGGGGTCAAGGTATAAAACGGGTAACCAAGAAAAGATGAACAGCATGCTCGGCCTGGTAGACACGCCCCCCGCAGTGAAGGTAGCAGACACGTAACAAAGAGCAGGTGAGCAGCTTGCTGGGCATGGTGTACACGCCCCCGTGGTGAATGCAGAAGACATTTAAGGAAAAATAGGTGAGCAGCTTGAAAGGCCTGGTAGACAGGCCCACCCGGGGTGAAGGCGAAACACAGGTAACCAGGAACAGGAGAGCGGGTTACTGGGCCTCGTCAATACGCCCCACGGGGTCAAGGCATAAAACGGGTAACAAAGAAAAGGTGAGAAGCTTGCTCAGCCTGGTAGACACACCCCCGGGAGTTATGGCAGCAGACACATAACAAAGAATAGGTGAGCAGCTTGCTCGGCAGGGTAGACACGCCCCACGGGGTGAAGGCACAAGACAGGTAAGGAAAAATGGGTGAGCAGCTAGCTCGGCCTGGTAGACAGGCCCACCCGGTGTGAAGGCGAAAGACAGGTAACCAGGAAGAAGGGAGCGGGTTGCTGCGCTTCGTCGATACGAACCACGGGGTCAAGGTATAAAACGGGTAACCAAGAAAAGATGAGTAGCTTGCTCGGCCTGGTAGACACGCCCCCGGAGTGAAGGCAGCAGACAGGTAACAGAGAACAGGTGAGCAGCTTGCTCGGCATGGTGGACAGGCCCCAGTGGTGAATGCAGAAGACATGTAAAGAAAAATAGGTGAGCAGCTTGAAAGGCCTGGTAGACAGGCCCACCCGGGGTGAAGGCGAAACACAGGTAACCAGGAACAGGAGAGCGGGTTACTGGGCCTCGTCAATACGCCCCACGGGGTCAAGGCATAAAACGGGTAACAAAGAAAAGGTGAGCAGCTTGCTCAGCCTGGTAGACACACCCCGGGGAGTTAAGGCAGCAGACATGTAACAAAGAACAGGTGAGCAGCTTGCTCGGCGGGGGGTAGACAGGCCCCACGGGGTGAAGGCACAAGACAGGTAAGGAAAAATAGGAGAGCAGCTAGCTCGGCCTGGTAGACAGGCCCACCCGGTGTGAAGGCGAAAGACAGGTAACCAGGAAGAAGGGAGCGGGTTGGTGGGCTTCGTCGATACGAACCACGGGGTCAAGGTATAAAACGGGTAACCAAGAAAAGATGAGTAGCTTGCTCGGCCTGGTAGACACGCCCCCGGAGTGAAGGCAGCAGACAGGTAACAAAGAACAGGTGAGCAGCTTGCTCGGCATGGTGGACACGCCCCCGTGGTGAATGCAGAAGACATGTAAAGAAAAATAGGTGAGCAGCTTGAAAGGCCTGGTAGACAGGACCACCCGGGGTGAAGGGGAAACCCAGGTAACCAGGAACAGGAGAGCGGGTTACTGGGCCTCGTCAATACGCCCCACGGGGTCAAGGCATAAAACGGGTAACAAAGAAAAGGTGAGCAGCTTGCTCAGCCTGGTAGACACACCCCTGGGAGTTAAGGCAGCAGACACGTAACAAAGAATAGGTGAGCAGCTTGCTCGGCGGGGGGTAGACAGGCCCCACGGGGTGAAGGCACAAGACAGGTAAGGAAAAATAGGTGAGCAGCTAGCTCGGCCTGGTAGACAGGCCCACCCGGTGTGAAGGCGAAAGACAGGTAACCAGGAAGAAGGGAGCGGGTTGCTGGGCTTCGTCGATACGAACCACGGGGTCAAGGTATAAAACGGGTAACAAAGAAAAGGTGAGCAGCTTACTCAGCCTGGTTGACACGCCCCCCGCAGTGAAGGCAGCAGACACGTAACAAAGAACAGGTGAGCAGCTTGCTGGGCATGGTGTACACGCCCCCGTGGTGAATGCAGAAGACATTTAAGGAAAAATAGGTGAGCAGCTTGAAAGGCCTGGTAGACAGGCCCACCCGGGGTGAAGGCGAAACACAGGTAACCAGGAACAGGAGAGCGGGTTACTGGGCCTCGTCAATACGCCCCACGGGGTCAAGGCATAAAACGGGTAACAAAGAAAAGGTGAGCAGCTTGCTCAGCCTGGTAGACACAACCCCGGGAGTTATGGCAGCAGACACATAACAAAGAATAGGTGAGCAGCTTGCTCGGCAGGGTAGACACGCCCCACGGGGTGAAGGCACAAGACAGGTAAGGAAAAATGGGTGAGCAGCTAGCTCGTCCTGGTAGACAGGCCCACCCGGTGTGAAGGCGAAAGACAGGTAACCAGGAAGAAGGGAGCGGGTCGCTGCGCTTCGTCGATACGAACCACGGGGTCAAGGTATAAAACGGGTAACCAAGAAAAGATGAGTAGCTTGCTCGGCCTGGTAGACACGCCCCCGGAGTGAAGGCAGCAGACAGGTAACAGAGAACAGGTGAGCAGCTTGCTCGGCATGGTGGACAGGCCCCCGTGGTGAATGCAGAAGACATGTAAAGAAAAATAGGTGAGCAGCTTGAAAGGCCTGGTAGACAGGCCCACCCGGGGTGAAGGCGAAACACAGGTAACCAGGAACAGGAGAGCCGGTTACTGGGCCTCGTCAATACGCCCCACGGGGTCAAGGCATAAAACGGGTAACAAAGAAAAGGTGAGCAGCTTGCTCAGCCTGGTAGACACACCCCGGGGAGTTAAGGCAGCAGACACGTAACAAAGAACAGGTGAGCAGCTTGCTCGGCGGGGGGTAGACAGGCCCCACGGGGTGAAGGCACAAGACAGGTAAGGAAAAATAGGTGAGCAGCTAGCTCGGCCTGGTAGACAGGCCCACCCGGTGTGAAGGCGAAAGACAGGTAACCAGGAAGAAGGGAGCGGGTTGGTGGGCTTCGTCGATACGAACCACGGGGTCAAGGTATAAAACGGGTAACCAAGAAAAGATGAGTAGCTTGCTCGGCCTGGTAGACACGCCCCCGGAGTGAAGGCAGCAGACAGGTAACAAAGAACAGGTGAGCAGCTTGCTCGGCATGGTGGACACGCCCCCGTGGTGAATGCAGAAGACATGTAAAGAAAAATAGGTGAGCAGCTTGAAAGGCCTGGTAGACAGGACCACCCGGGGTGAAGGGGAAACCCAGGTAACCAGGAACAGGAGAGCGGGTTACTGGGCCTCGTCAATACGCCCCACGGGGTCAAGGCATAAAACGGGTAACAAAGAAAAGGTGAGCAGCTTGCTCAGCCTGGTAGACACACCCCTGGGAGTTAAGGCAGCAGACACGTAACAAAGAATAGGTGAGCAGCTTGCTCGGCGGGGTAGACACGCCCCACGGGGTGAAGGCACAAGACAGGTAAGGAAAAATAGGTGAGCAGCTAGCTCGGCCTGGTAGACAGGCCCACCCGGTGTGAAGGCGAAAGACAGGTAACCAGGAAGAAGGGAGCGGGTTGCTGGGCTTCGTCGATACGAACCACGGGGTCAAGGTATAAAACGGGTAACCAAGAAAAGATGAACAGCATGCTCGGCCTGGTAGACACGCCCCCCGCAGTGAAGGCAGCAGACACGTAACAAAGAACAGGTGAGCAGCTTGCTGGGCATGGTGTACACGCCCCCGTGGTGAATGCAGAAGACATTTAAGGAAAAATAGGTGAGCAGCTTGAAAGGCCTGGTAGACAGGCCCACCCGGGGTGAAGGCGAAACACAGGTAACCAGGAACAGGAGAGCGGGTTACTGGGCCTCGTCAATAGGCCCCACGGGGTCAAGGCATAAAACGGGTAACAAAGAAAAGGTGAGAAGCTTGCTCAGCCTGGTAGACACACCCCCGGGAGTTATGGAAGCAGACACATAACAAAGAATAGGTGAGCAGTTTGCTCGGCAGGGTAGACACGCCCCACGGGGTGAAGGCACAAGACAGGTAAGGAAAAATGGGTGAGCAGCTAGCTCGGCCTGGTAGACAGGCCCACCCGGTGTGAAGGCGAAAGACAGGTAACCAGGAAGAAGGGAGCGGGTTGCTGGGCTTCGTCGATACGAACCACGGGGTCAAGGTATAAAACGGGTAACCTAGAAAAGATGAGCAGCTTGCTCGGCCTGGCAGACACGCCCCCGGAGTGAAGGCAGCAGACAGGTAACAAAGAACAGGTGAGCAGCTTGCTCGGCATGGTGGACAGGCCCCCGTGGTGAATGCAGAAGACATGTAAAGAAAAATAGGTGAGCATCTTGAAAGGCCTGGTAGACAGGCCCACCCGGGGTGAAGGCGAAACACAGGAAACCAGGAACAGGAGAGCGGGTTACTGGGCCTCGTCAATACGCCCCACGGGGTCAAGGCATAAAACGGGTAACAAAGAAAAGGTGAGCAGCTTGCTCGGGGGGAGGTAGACAGGCCCCACGGGGTGAAGGCACAAGACAGGTTAGGTAAAATAGGGGAGCAGCAAGCTCGGCCTGGTAGACAGGCCCACCCGGTGTGAAGGAGAAAGACAGGTAACCAGGAAGAAGGGAGCCGGTTGCTTGGCTTCGTCCATACAAACCACGGGGTCAAGGTATAAAACGGGTAACCAAGAAAAGATGAGCAGCTTGCTCGGCCTGGTAGACACGCCCCGCCCAGTGAAGGCAGCAGACACGTAACAAAGAACAGGTGAGCAGCTTGCTCGGCATGGTGGACATGCCCCCCGTGGTGAATGTAGAAGACATGTAAAGAAAAATAGGTGAGCAGATTGAAAGGCCTGGTAGATAGGCCCACCCGGGGTGAAGGGGAAACACAGGTAACCAGGAACAGGAGAGCGGGTTACTGGGCCTCGTCAATACGCCCCACGGGGACAAGGCATAAAACGGGTAACAAAGAAAAGGTGAGCAGCTTGCTCAGCCTGGTAGACACACCCCGGGGAGTTAAGGCAGCAGACACGTAACAAAGAACAGGTGAGCAGCTTGCTTGGCGGGGGGTAGACAGGCCCCACGGGGTGAAGGCAGAAGACAGGTAAGGAAAAATAGGGGAGCAGCAAGCTCGGCCTGGTAGACAGGCCCACCCGGTGTGAAGGCGAAAGACAGGTAACCAAGAAGAAGGGAGCCGGTTGCTGGGCTTCCTCCATACGACCCACGGGGTCAAGGTATAAAACGGGTAACCAAGAAAAGATGAGCAGCTAGCTCGGCCTGGTAGACAGGCCCACACGGTTTGAAGGCGAAAGACAGGTAACCAGGAAGAAGGGAGCGGGTTGCTGGGCTTCGTCGATACGAACCACGGAGTCAAGGTATAAAACGGGTAACCAAGAAAAGATGAGCAGCTTGCTCGGCCTGGTAGACACGCCCCGCGCAGTGAAGGCAGCAGACACGTAACAAAGAACAGGTGAGCAGCTTGCTCGGCATGGTGGACACGCCCCCCGTGGTGAATGCAGAAGACATGTAAAGAAAAATAGGTGAGCAGTTTGAAAGGCCGGGTAAACAGGCCTCCCGCAGTGAAGGCAGCAGACACGTAACAAAGAACACGTGAGCAGCTTGCTCGGCAAGGTGGACACTCCCCCATGGTGAATGCAGAAGACATGTAAAGAAAAATACATGAGCAGCTTGAAAGGCCTGGTAGACAGGCCCACCCGGGGTGAGGTGAAACACAGGTAACCAGGAACAGGAGAGCGGGTTACTGGGCCTCGGCAATACACCCCACGGGGTCAAGGCATAAAACGGTTAACAAAGAAAAGGTGAGCAGCTTTCTCAGCCTGGTAGACACGCCCCCCGCAGTGAAGGCAGCAGACACGTAACAAAGAACAGGTGAGCAGCTTGCTCGGCGGGGGGTAGACAGGCCCCACGGGGTGAAGGCACAAGACAGGTAAGGAAAAGTAGGGGAGCAGCAAGCTCGGCCTGGTAGACAGGCCCACCCGGTGTGAAGGCGAAAGACAGGTAACCAGGAAGAAGGGAGCCGGTGTCTGGGCTTCGTCCATACGAACCACGGGGTCAAGGTATAAAACGGGTAACCAAGAAAAGATGAGCAGCTTGCTCGGCCTGGTAGACACGCCCCGCGCAGTGAAGGCAGCAGACACGTAACAAAGAACAGGTGAGCAGCTTGCTCGGCATGGTGGACACGCCCCCCTTGGTGAATGCAGAAGACATGTAAAGAAAAATAGGTGAGCAGCTTGAAAGGCCGGGTACACAGGCCTCCCGCAGTGAAGGCAGCAGACACGTAACAAAGAACAGGTGAGCAGCTTGCTCGGCATGGTGGACACGCCCCCCGTGGTGAATGCAGAAGACATGTAAAGAAAAATAGGTGAGCAGCTTGAAAGGCCTGGTAGACAGGCCCACACGTGGTGAAGGCAAAACCCAGGTAACCAGGAACAATAGAGCGGGTTACTGGGCCTCGTCAATACGCCCCACGGGGTCAAGGCATAAAACGGGTAACAAAGAAAAGGTGAGCAGCTTGCTCAGCCTGGTAGACACACCCCTGGGAGTTAAGGCACCAGACACGTAAGAAAGAATAGGTGAGCAGCTTGCTCGGCGGGGTAGACATGCCCCACGGGGTGAAGGCACAAGACAGGTAAGGAAAAATAGGTGAGCAGCTAGCTCGGCCTGGTAGACAGGCCCACCCGGTGTGAAGGCGAAAGACAGGTAACCAGGAAGAAGGGAGCCGGTTGCTGGGCTTCCTCCATACGAACCACGGGGTCAAGGTATAAAACGGGTAACCAAGAAAAGATGAGCAGCTTGCTCGTCCTGGTAGACACGCCCCGCCCAGTGAAGGCAGCAGACACGTAACAAAGAACAGGTGAGCAGCTTGCTCGGCATGGTGGACACGCCCCCGTGGTGAATGCAGAAGACATGTAAAGAAAAATAGGTGAGCAGATTGAAAGTCCTGGTAGATAGGCCCACCCGGGGTGAAGGGGAAACACAGGTAACCAGGAACAGGAGAGCGGGTTACTGGGCCTCGTCAATACGCCCCACGGTGTCAAGGCATAAAACGGGTAACAAAGAAAAGGTGAGCAGCTTGCTCAGCCTGGTAGACACACCCCGGGGAGTTAAGGCAGCAGACACGTAACAAAGAACAGGTGAGCAGCTTGCTTGGCGGGGGGTAGACAGGCCCCACGGGGTGAAGGCAGAAGACAGGTAAGGAAAAATGGGTGAGCAGCTAGCTCGGCCTGGTAGACAGGCCCACCCGGTGTGAAGGCGAAAGACAGGTAACCAGGAAGAAGGGAGCCGGTTGCTGGGCTTCGTCCATACGAACCACGGGGTCAAGGTATAAAACGGGTAACCAAGAAAAGATGAGTAGCTTGCTCGGCCTGGTAGACACGCCCCCGGAGTGAAGGCAGCAGACAGGTAACAAAGAACAGGTGAGCAGCTTGCTCGGCATGGTGGACACGCCCCCGTGGTGAATGCAGAAGACATGTAAAGAAAAATAGGTGAGCAGCTTGAAAGGCCTGGTAGACAGGACCACCCGGTGTGAAGGGGAAACCCAGGTAACCAGGAACAGGAGAGCGGGTTACTGGGCCTCGTCAATACGCCCCACGGGGTCAAGGCATAAAACGGGTAACACAGAAAAGGTGAGCAGCTTGCTCAGCCTGGTAGACACACCCCTGGGAGTTAAGGCAGCAGACACGTAACAAAGAATAGGTGAGCAGCTTGCTCGGCGGGGTAGACACGCCCCACGGGGTGAAGGCACAAGACAGGTAAGGAAAAATAGGTGAGCAGCTAGCTCGGCCTGGTAGACAGGCCCACCCGGTGTGAAGGCGAAAGACAGGTAACAAGGAAGAAGGGAGCGGGTTGCTGGGCTTCGTCGATACGAACCACGGGGTCAAGGTATAAAACGGGTAACCAAGAAAAGATGAACAGCATGCTCGGCCTGGTAGACACGCCCCCCGCAGTGAAGGCAGCAGACACGTAACAAAGAACAGGTGAGCAGCTTGCTGGGCATGGTGTACACGCCCCCGTGGTGAATGCAGAAGACATTTAAGGAAAAATAGGTGAGCAGCTTGAAAGGCCTGGTAGACAGGCCCACCCGGGGTGAAGGCGAAACACAGGTAACCAGGAACAGGAGAGCGGGTTACTGGGCCTCGTCAATACGCCCCACGGGGTCAAGGCATAAAACGGGTAACAAAGAAAAGGTGAGCAGCTTGCTCAGCCTGGTAGACACACCCCGGGGAGTTAAGGCAGCAGACACGTAACAAAGAACAGGTGAGCAGCTTGCTCGGCGGGGGGTAGACAGGCCCCATGGGGTGAAGGCACAAGACAGGTAAGGAAAAATAGGTGAGCAGCTAGCTCGGCCTGGTAGACAGGCCCACCCGGTGTGAAGGCGAAAGACAGGTAACCAGGAAGAAGGGAGCGGGTTGGTGGGCTTCGTCGATACGAACCACGGGGTCAAGGTATAAAACGGGTAACCAAGAAAAGATGAGCAGCTTGCTCGGCCTGGTAGATACGCCCCCGGAGTGAAGGCAGCAGACAGGTAACAGAGAACAGGTGAGCAGCTTGCTCGGCATGGTGGACAGGCCCCCGTGGTGATTGCAGAAGACATGTAAAGAAAAATAGGTGAGCAGCTTGAAAGGCCGGGTACACAGGCCTCCAGCAGTGAAGGCAGCAGACACGTAACAAAGAACAGGTGAGCAGCTGCTCGGCAAGGTGGACACTCCCCCATGGTGAATGCAGAAGACATGTAAAGAAAAATACATGAGCAGCTTGAAAGGCCTGGTAGACAGGCCCACCCGGGGTGAAGGTGAAACACAGGTAACCAGGAACAGGAGAGCGGGTTACTGGGCCTCGTCAATACGCCCCACGGGGTCAAGGCATAAAACGGGTAACAAAGAAAAGGTGAGCAGCTTGCTCAGCCTGGTAGACACACCCCGGGGAGTTAAGGCAGCAGACACGTAACAAAGAACAGGTGAGCAGCTTGCTCGGCGGGGGGTAGACAGGCCCCACGGGGTGAAGGCACAAGACAGGTAAGGAAAAATAGGTGAGCAGCTAGCTCGGCCTGGTAGACAGGCCCACCCGGTGTGAAGGCGAAAGACAGGTAACCAGGAAGAAGGGAGCGGGTTGGTGGGCTTCGTCGATACGAACCACGGGGTCAAGGTATAAAACGGGTAACCAAGAAAAGATGAGTAGCTTGCTCGGCCTGGTAGACACGCCCCCGGAGTGAAGGCAGCAGACAGGTAACAAAGAACAGGTGAGCAGCTTGCTCGGCATGGTGGACACGCCCCCGTGGTGAATGCAGAAGACCTGTAAAGAAAAATACATGAGCAGCTTGAAAGGCCTGGTAGACAGGTCCACCCGGGGTGAATGTGAAACACAGGTAACCAGGAACAGGAGAGCGGGTTACTGGGCCTCGTCAATACGCCCCACGGTGTCAAGGCATAAAACGGGTAACAAAGAAAAGGTGAGCAGCTTGCTCAGCCTGGTAGACACACCCCGGGGAGTTAAGGCAGCAGACACGTAACAAAGAACAGGTGAGCAGCTTGCTCGGCAGGGGGTAGACAGGCCCCACGGGGTGAAGGCAGAAGACAGGTAAGGAAAAATAGGTGAGCAGCTAACTCGGCCTGGTAGACAGGCCCACCCGGTGTGAAGGCGAAAGACAGGTAACCAGGAAGAAGGGAGCGGGTTGGTGGGCTTCGTCGATACGAACCACGGGGTCAAGGTATAAAACGGGTAACCAAGAAAAGATGAGCAGCTTGCTCGGCCTCGTAGACACGCCCCGCCCAGTGAAGGCAGCAGACACGTAACAAAGAACAGGTGAGCAGCTTGCTGGGCATAGTGTACACGCCACCGTGGTTAATGCAGAAGACATTTAAGGGAAAATAGGTGAGCAGCTTGAAAGGCCTGGTAGACAGGCCCACCCGGGGTGAAGGTGAAACACAGGTAACCAGGAACAGGAGAGCGGGTTACTGGGCCTCGTCAATACGCCCCACGGGGTCAAGGCATAAAACGGGTAACAAAGAAAAGGTGAGAAGCTTGCTCAGCCTGGTAGACACACCCCCGGGAGTTATGGCAGCAGACACATAACAAAGAATAGGTGAGCAGTTTGCTCGGCAGGGTAGACACGCCCCACGGGGTGAAGGCACAAGACAGGTAAGGAAAAATGGGTGAGCAGCTAGCTCGGCCTGGTAGACAGGCCCAACCGGTGTGAAGGCGAAAGACAGGTAACCAGGAAGAAGGGAGCGGGTTGCTGGGCTTCGTCGATACGAACCACGGGGTCAAGGTATAAAACGGGTAACCTAGAAAAGATGAGCAGCTTGCTCGGCCTGGCAGACACGCCCCCGGAGTGAAGGCAGCAGACAGGTAACAAAGAACAGGTGAGCAGCTTGCTCGGCATGGTGGACAGGCCCCCGTGGTGAATGCAGAAGACATGTAAAGAAAAATAGGTGAGCATCTTGAAAGGCCTGGTAGACAGGCCCACCCGGGGTGAAGGCGAAACACAGGAAACCAGGAACAGGAGAGCGGGTTACTGGGCCTCGTCAATACGCCCCACGGGGTCAAGGCATAAAACGGGTAACAAAGAAAAGGTGAGCAGCTTGCTCGGGGGGAGGTAGACAGGCCCCACGGGGTGAAGGCACAAGACAGGTTAGGTAAAATAGGGGAGCAGCAAGCTCGGCCTGGTAGACAGGCCCACCCGGTGTGAAGGAGAAAGACAGGTAACCAGGAAGAAGGGAGCCGGTTGCTTGGCTTCGTCCATACAAACCACGGGGTCAAGGTATAAAACGGGTAACCAAGAAAAGATGAGCAGCTTGCTCGGCCTGGTAGACACGCCCCGCCCAGTGAAGGCAGCAGACACGTAACAAAGAACAGGTGAGCAGCTTGCTCGGCATGGTGGACATGCCCCCCGTGGTGAATGTAGAAGACATGTAAAGAAAAATAGGTGAGCAGATTGAAAGGCCTGGTAGATAGGCCCACCCGGGGTGAAGGGGAAACACAGGTAACCAGGAACAGGAGAGCGGGTTACTGGGCCTCGTCAATACGCCCCACGGGGACAAGGCATAAAACGGGTAACAAAGAAAAGGTGAGCAGCTTGCTCAGCCTGGTAGACACACCCCTGGGAGTTAAGGCAGCAGACACGTAACAAAGAATAGGTGAGCAGCTTGCTCGGCGGGGGGTAGACAGGCCCAACGGGGTGAAGGCACAAGACAGGTAAGGAAAAATAGGGGAGCAGCAAGCTCGGCCTGGTAGACAGGCCCACCCGGTGTGAAGGCGAAAGACAGGTAACCAAGAAGAAGGGAGCCGGTTGCTGGGCTTCCTCCATACGACCCACGGGGTCAAGGTATAAAACGGGTAACCAAGAAAAGATGAGCAGCTAGCTCGGCCTGGTAGACAGGCCCACACGGTTTGAAGGCGAAAGACAGGTAACCAGGAAGAAGGGAGCGGGTTGCTGGGCTTCGTCGATACGAACCACGGAGTCAAGGTATAAAACGGGTAACCAAGAAAAGATGAGCAGCTTGCTCGGCCTGGTAGACACGACCCGCGCAGTGAAGGCAGCAGACACGTAACAAAGAACAGGTGAGCAGCTTGCTCGGCATGGTGGACACGCCCCCCGTGGTGAATGCAGAAGACATGTAAAGAAAAATAGGTGAGCAGTTTGAAAGGCCGGGTAAACAGGCCTCCCGCAGTGAAGGCAGCAGACACGTAACAAAGAACACGTGAGCAGCTTGCTCGGCAAGGTGGACACTCCCCCATGGTGAATGCAGAAGACATGTAAAGAAAAATACATGAGCAGCTTGAAAGGCCTGGTAGACAGGCCCACCCGGGGTGAAGGTGAAACACAGGTAACCAGGAACAGGAGAGCGGGTTACTAGGCCTCGGCAATACGCCCCACGGGGTCAAGGCATAAAACGGTTAACAAAGAAAAGGTGAGCAGCTTTCTCAGCCTGGTTGACACGCCCCCCGCAGTGAAGGCAGCAGACACGTAACAAAGAACAGGTGAGCAGCTTGCTCGGCGGGGGGTAGACAGGCCCCACGGGGTGAAGGCACAAGACAGGTAAGGAAAAGTAGGGGAGCAGCAAGCTCGGCCTGGTAGACAGGCCCACCCGGTGTGAAGGCGAAAGACAGGTAACCAGGAAGAAGGGAGCCGGTGTCTGGGCTTCGTCCATACGAACCACGGGGTCAAGGTATAAAACGGGTAACCAAGAAAAGATGAGCAGCTTGCTCGGCCTGGTAGACACGCCCCGCGCAGTGAAGGCAGCAGACACGTAACAAAGAACAGGTGAGCAGCTTGCTCGGCATGGTGGACACGCCCCCCTTGGTGAATGCAGAAGACATGTAAAGAAAAATAGGTGAGCAGCTTGAAAGGCCGGGTACACAGGCCTCCCGCAGTGAAGGCAGCAGACACGTAACAAAGAACAGGTGAGCAGCTTGCTCGGCATGGTGGACACGCCCCCCGTGGTGAATGCAGAAGACATGTAAAGAAAAATAGGTGAGCAGCTTGAAAGGCCTGGTAGACAGGCCCACACGTGGTGAAGGCAAAACCCAGGTAACCAGGAACAATAGAGCGGGTTACTGGGCCTCGTCAATACGCCCCACGGGGTCAAGGCATAAAACGGGTAACAAAGAAAAGGTGAGCAGCTTGCTCAGCCTGGTAGACACACCCCTGGGAGTTAAGGCAGCAGACACGTAAGAAAGAATAGGTGAGCAGCTTGCTCGGCGGGGTAGACATGCCCCACGGGGTGAAGGCACAAGACAGGTAAGGAAAAATAGGTGAGCAGCTAGCTCGGCCTGGTAGACAGGCCCACCCGGTGTGAAGGCGAAAGACAGGTAACCAGGAAGAAGGGAGCCGGTTGCTGGGCTTCCTCCATACGAACCACGGGGTCAAGGTATAAAACGGGTAACCAAGAAAAGATGAGCAGCTTGCTCGTCCTGGTAGACACGCCCCGCCCAGTGAAGGCAGCAGACACGTAACAAAGAACAGGTGAGCAGCTTGCTCGGCATGGTGGACACGCCCCCGTGGTGAATGCAGAAGACATGTAAAGAAAAATAGGTGAGCAGATTGAAAGTCCTGGTAGATAGGCCCACCCGGGGTGAAGGGGAAACACAGGTAACCAGGAACAGGAGAGCGGGTTACTGGGCCTCGTCAATACGCCCCACGGTGTCAAGGCATAAAACGGGTAACAAAGAAAAGGTGAGCAGCTTGCTCAGCCTGGTAGACACACCCCGGGGAGTTAAGGCAGCAGACACGTAACAAAGAACAGGTGAGCAGCTTGCTTGGCGGGGGGTAGACAGGCCCCACGGGGTGAAGGCAGAAGACAGGTAAGGAAAAATAGGTGAACAGCTAGCTCGGCCTGGTAGACAGGCCCACCCGGTGTGAAGGCGAAAGACAGGTAACCAGGAAGAAGGGAGCCGGTTGCTGGGCTTCCTCCATACGAACCACGGGGTCAAGGTATAAAACGGGTAACCAAGAAAAGATGAGCAGCTTGCTCGGCCTGGTAGACACGCTCCTGAAGTGAAGGAAGCAGACAGGTAACAAAGAACAGGTGAGCAGCTTGCTCGGCATGGTGGACACGCCCCCGTGGTGAATGCAGAAGACATGTAAAAAAAATAGGTGAGCAGCTTGAAAGGCCTGGTAGACAGGCCCACCCGGGGTGAAGGCGAAACCCAGGTAACCAGGAACAGGAGAGCGGGTTACTGGGCCTCGTCAATACGCCCCACGGGGTCAAGGCATAAAACGGGTAACAAAGAAAAGGTGAGCAGCTTGCTCAGCCTGGTAGACACACCCCTGGGAGTTAAGGCAGCAGACACGTAAGAAAGAATAGGTGAGCAGCTTGCTCGGCGGGGTAGACACGCCCCACGGGGTGAAGGCACAAGACAGGTAAGGAAAAATGGGTGAGCAGCTAGCTCGGCCTGGTAGACAGGCCCACCCGGTGTGAAGGCGAAAGACAGGTAACCAGGAAGAAGGGAGCCGGTTGCTGGGCTTCGTCCATACGAACCACGGGGTCAAGGTATAAAACGGGTAACCAAGAAAAGATGAGTAGCTTGCTCGGCCTGGTAGACACGCCCCCGGAGTGAAGGCAGCAGACAGGTAACAAAGAACAGGTGAGCAGCTTGCTCGGCATGGTGGACACGCCCCCGTGGTGAATGCAGAAGACATGTAAAGAAAAATAGGTGAGCAGCTTGAAAGGCCTGGTAGACAGGACCACCCGGGGTGAAGGGGAAACCCAGGTAACCAGGAACAGGAGAGCGGGTTACTGGGCCTCGTCAATACGCCCCACGGGGTCAAGGCATAAAACGGGTAACACAGAAAAGGTGAGCAGCTTGCTCAGCCTGGTAGACACACCCCTGGGAGTTAAGGCAGCAGACACGTAACAAAGAATAGGTGAGCAGCTTGCTCGGCGGGGTAGACACGCCCCACGGGGTGAAGGCAGAAGACAGGTAAGGAAAAATAGGTGAGCAGCTAGCTCGGCCTGGTAGACAGGCCCACCCGGTGTGAAGGCGAAAGACAGGTAACCAGGAAGAAGGGAGCGGGTTGCTGGGCTTCGTCGATACGAACCACGGGGTCAAGGTATAAAACGGGTAACCAAGAAAAGATGAACAGCATGCTCGGCCTGGTAGACACGCCCCCCGCAGTGAAGGCAGCAGACACGTAACAAAGAACAGGTGAGCAGCTTGCTGGGCATGGTGTACACGCCCCCGTGGTGAATGCAGAAGACATTTAAGGAAAAATAGGTGAGCAGCTTGAAAGGCCTGGTAGACAGGCCCACCCGGGGTGAAGGCGAAACACAGGTAACCAGGAACAGGAGAGCGGGTTACTGGGCCTCGTCAATACGCCCCACGGGGTCAAGGCATAAAACGGGTAACAAAGAAAAGGTGAGCAGCTTGCTCAGCCTGGTAGACACACCCCGGGGAGTTAAGGCAGCAGACACGTAACAAAGAACAGGTGAGCAGCTTGCTCGGCGGGGGGTAGACAGGCCCCATGGGGTGAAGGCACAAGACAGGTAAGGAAAAATAGGTGAGCAGCTAGCTCGGCCTGGTAGACAGGCCCACCCGGTGTGAAGGCGAAAGACAGGTAACCAGGAAGAAGGGAGCGGGTTGCTGTGCTTCGTCGATACGAACCACGGGGTCAAGGTATAAAACGGGTAACCAAGAAAAGATGAGCAGCTTGCTCGGCCTGGTAGATACGCCCCCGGAGTGAAGGCAGCAGACAGGTAACAGAGAACAGGTGAGCAGCTTGCTCGGCATGGTGGATAGGCCCCCGTGGTGATTGCAGAAGACATGTAAAGAAAAATAGGTGAGCAGCTTGAAAGGCCGGGTACACAGGCCTCCAGCAGTGAAGGCAGCAGACACGTAACAAAGAACAGGTGAGCAGCTGCTCGGCAAGGTGGACACTCCCCCATGGTGAATGCAGAAGACATGTAAAGAAAAATACATGAGCAGCTTGAAAGGCCTGGTAGACAGACCCACCCGGGGTGAAGGTGAAACACAGGTAACCAGGAACAGGAGAGCGGGTTACTGGGCCTCGTCAATACGCCCCACGGTGTCAAGGCATAAAACGGGTAACAAAGAAAAGGTGAGCAGCTTGCTCAGCCTGGTAGACACACCCCTGGGAGTTAAGGCAGCAGACACGTAACAAAGAACAGGTGAGCAGCTTGCTCGCCGGGGGGTAGACAGGCCCCACGGGGTGAAGGCAGAAGACAGGTAAGGAAAAATAGGTGAGCAGCTAGCTCGGCCTGGTAGACAGGCCCACCCGGTGTGAAGGCGAAAGACAGGTAACCAGGAAGAAGGGAGCGGGTTGGTGGGCTTCGTCGATACGAACCACGGGGTCAAGGTATAAAACGGGTAACCAAGAAAAGATGAGTAGCTTGCTCGGCCTGGTAGACACGCCCCCGGAGTGAAGGCAGCAGACACGTAACAAAGAACAGGGAGCAGCTTGCTGGGCATGGTGTACACGACCCCGTGGTGAATGCAGAAGACATTTAAGGAAAAATAGGTGAGCAGCTTGAAAGGCCTGGTAGACAGGCCCACCCGGGGTGAAGGCGAAACACAGGTAACCAGGAACAGGAGAGCGGGTTACTGGGCCTCGTCAATACGCCCCACGGGGTCAAGGCATAAAACGGGTAACAAAGAAAAGGTGAGCAGCTTGCTCAGCCTGGTAGACACACCCCGGGGAGTTAAGGCAGCAGACACGTAACAAAGAACAGGTGAGCAGCTTGCTCGGCGGGGGGTAGACAGGCCCCACGGGATGAAGGCACAAGACAGGTAAGGAAAAATAGGTGAGCAGCTAGCTCGGCCTGGTAGACAGGCCCACCCGGTGTGAAGGCGAAAGACAGGTAACCAGGAAGAAGGGATCGGGTTGGTGGGCTTCGTCGATACGAACCACGGGGTCAAGGTATAAAACGGGTAACCAAGAAAAGATGAGTAGCTTGCTCGGCCTGGTAGACACGCCCCCGGAGTGAAGGCAGCAGACAGGTAACAAAGAACAGGTGAGCAGCTTGCTCGGCATGGTGGACACGCCCCCGTGGTGAATGCAGAAGACCTGTAAAGAAAAATACATGAGCAGCTTGAAAGGCCTGGTAGACAGGCCCACCCGGGGTGAATGTGAAACACAGGTAACCAGGAACAGGAGAGCGGGTTACTGGGCCTCGTCAATACGCCCCACGGTGTCAAGGCATAAAACGGGTAACAAAGAAAAGGTGAGCAGCTTGCTCAGCCTGGTAGACACACCCCGGGGAGTTAAGGCAGCAGACACGTAACAAAGAACAGGTGAGCAGCTTGCTCGGCAGGGGGTAGACAGGCCCCACGGGGTGAAGGCAGAAGACAGGTAAGGAAAAATAGGTGAGCAGCTAACTCGGCCTGGTAGACAGGCCCACCCGGTGTGAAGGCGAAAGACAGGTAACCAGGAAGAAGGGAGCGGGTTGGTGGGCTTCGTCGATACGAACCACGGGGTCAAGGTATAAAACGGGTAACCAAGAAAAGATGAGCAGCTTGCTCGGCCCTCTAGACACGCCCCGCCCAGTGAAGGCAGCAGACACGTAACAAAGAACAGGTGAGCAGCTTGCTGGGCATAGTGTACACGCCCCCGTGGTGAATGCAGAAGACATTTAAGGGAAAATAGGTGAGCAGCTTGAAAGGCCTGGTAGACAGGCCCACCCGGGGTGAAGGTGAAACACAGGTAACCAGGAACAGGAGAGCGGGTTACTGGGCCTCGTCAATACGCCCCACGGGGTCAAGGCATAAAACGGGTAACAAAGAAAAGGTGAGCAGCTTGCTCAGCCTGGTAGACACACCCCTGGGAGTTAAGGCAGCAGACACGTAAGAAAGAATAGGTGAGCAGCTTGCTCGGCGGGGTAGACATGCCCCACGGGGTGAAGGCACAAGACAGGTAAGGAAAAATAGGTGAGCAGCTAGCTCGGCCTGGTAGACAGGCCCACCCGGTGTGAAGGCGAAAGACAGGTAACCAGGAAGAAGGGAGCCGGTTGCTGGGCTTCCTCCATACGAACCACGGGGTCAAGGTATAAAACGGGTAACCAAGAAAAGATGAGCAGCTTGCTCGTCCTGGTAGACACGCCCCGCCCAGTGAAGGCAGCAGACACGTAACAAAGAACAGGTGAGCAGCTTGCTCGGCATGGTGGACACGCCCCCGTGGTGAATGCAGAAGACATGTAAAGAAAAATAGGTGAGCAGATTGAAAGTCCTGGTAGATAGGCCCACCCGGGGTGAAGGGGAAACACAGGTAACCAGGAACAGGAGAGCGGGTTACTGGGCCTCGTCAATACGCCCCACGGTGTCAAGGCATAAAACGGGTAACAAAGAAAAGGTGAGCAGCTTGCTCAGCCTGGTAGACACACCCCGGGGAGTTAAGGCAGCAGACACGTAACAAAGAACAGGTGAGCAGCTTGCTTGGCGGGGGGTAGACAGGCCCCACGGGGTGAAGGCAGAAGACAGGTAAGGAAAAATAGGTGAACAGCTAGCTCGGCCTGGTAGACAGGCCCACCCGGTGTGAAGGCGAAAGACAGGTAACCAGGAAGAAGGGAGCCGGTTGCTGGGCTTCCTCCATACGAACCACGGGGTCAAGGTATAAAACGGGTAACCAAGAAAAGATGAGCAGCTTGCTCGGCCTGGTAGACACGCTCCTGAAGTGAAGGAAGCAGACAGGTAACAAAGAACAGGTGAGCAGCTTGCTCGGCATGGTGGACACGCCCCCGTGGTGAATGCAGAAGACATGTAAAAAAAATAGGTGAGCAGCTTGAAAGGCCTGGTAGACAGGCCCACCCGGGGTGAAGGCGAAACCCAGGTAACCAGGAACAGGAGAGCGGGTTACTGGGCCTCGTCAATACGCCCCACGGGGTCAAGGCATAAAACGGGTAACAAAGAAAAGGTGAGCAGCTTGCTCAGCCTGGTAGACACACCCCTGGGAGTTAAGGCAGCAGACACGTAAGAAAGAATAGGTGAGCAGCTTGCTCGGCGGGGTAGACACGCCCCACGGGGTGAAGGCACAAGACAGGTAAGGAAAAATGGGTGAGCAGCTAGCTCGGCCTGGTAGACAGGCCCACCCGGTGTGAAGGCGAAAGACAGGTAACCAGGAAGAAGGGAGCCGGTTGCTGGGCTTCGTCCATACGAACCACGGGGTCAAGGTATAAAACGGGTAACCAAGAAAAGATGAGTAGCTTGCTCGGCCTGGTAGACACGCCCCCGGAGTGAAGGCAGCAGACAGGTAACAAAGAACAGGTGAGCAGCTTGCTCGGCATGGTGGACACGCCCCCGTGGTGAATGCAGAAGACATGTAAAGAAAAATAGGTGAGCAGCTTGAAAGGCCTGGTAGACAGGACCACCCGGGGTGAAGGGGAAACCCAGGTAACCAGGAACAGGAGAGCGGGTTACTGGGCCTCGTCAATACGCCCCACGGGGTCAAGGCATAAAACGGGTAACACAGAAAAGGTGAGCAGCTTGCTCAGCCTGGTAGACACACCCCTGGGAGTTAAGGCAGCAGACACGTAACAAAGAATAGGTGAGCAGCTTGCTCGGCGGGGTAGACACGCCCCACGGGGTGAAGGCAGAAGACAGGTAAGGAAAAATAGGTGAGCAGCTAGCTCGGCCTGGTAGACAGGCCCACCCGGTGTGAAGGCGAAAGACAGGTAACCAGGAAGAAGGGAGCGGGTTGCTGGGCTTCGTCGATACGAACCACGGGGTCAAGGTATAAAACGGGTAACCAAGAAAAGATGAACAGCATGCTCGGCCTGGTAGACACGCCCCCCGCAGTGAAGGCAGCAGACACGTAACAAAGAACAGGTGAGCAGCTTGCTGGGCATGGTGTACACGCCCCCGTGGTGAATGCAGAAGACATTTAAGGAAAAATAGGTGAGCAGCTTGAAAGGCCTGGTAGACAGGCCCACCCGGGGTGAAGGCGAAACACAGGTAACCAGGAACAGGAGAGCGGGTTACTGGGCCTCGTCAATACGCCCCACGGGGTCAAGGCATAAAACGGGTAACAAAGAAAAGGTGAGCAGCTTGCTCAGCCTGGTAGACACACCCCGGGGAGTTAAGGCAGCAGACACGTAACAAAGAACAGGTGAGCAGCTTGCTCGGCGGGGGGTAGACAGGCCCCATGGGGTGAAGGCACAAGACAGGTAAGGAAAAATAGGTGAGCAGCTAGCTCGGCCTGGTAGACAGGCCCACCCGGTGTGAAGGCGAAAGACAGGTAACCAGGAAGAAGGGAGCGGGTTGCTGTGCTTCGTCGATACGAACCACGGGGTCAAGGTATAAAACGGGTAACCAAGAAAAGATGAGCAGCTTGCTCGGCCTGGTAGATACGCCCCCGGAGTGAAGGCAGCAGACAGGTAACAGAGAACAGGTGAGCAGCTTGCTCGGCATGGTGGATAGGCCCCCGTGGTGATTGCAGAAGACATGTAAAGAAAAATAGGTGAGCAGCTTGAAAGGCCGGGTACACAGGCCTCCAGCAGTGAAGGCAGCAGACACGTAACAAAGAACAGGTGAGCAGCTGCTCGGCAAGGTGGACACTCCCCCATGGTGAATGCAGAAGACATGTAAAGAAAAATACATGAGCAGCTTGAAAGGCCTGGTAGACAGACCCACCCGGGGTGAAGGTGAAACACAGGTAACCAGGAACAGGAGAGCGGGTTACTGGGCCTCGTCAATACGCCCCACGGTGTCAAGGCATAAAACGGGTAACAAAGAAAAGGTGAGCAGCTTGCTCAGCCTGGTAGACACACCCCTGGGAGTTAAGGCAGCAGACACGTAACAAAGAACAGGTGAGCAGCTTGCTCGCCGGGGGGTAGACAGGCCCCACGGGGTGAAGGCAGAAGACAGGTAAGGAAAAATAGGTGAGCAGCTAGCTCGGCCTGGTAGACAGGCCCACCCGGTGTGAAGGCGAAAGACAGGTAACCAGGAAGAAGGGAGCGGGTTGGTGGGCTTCGTCGATACGAACCACGGGGTCAAGGTATAAAACGGGTAACCAAGAAAAGATGAGTAGCTTGCTCGGCCTGGTAGACACGCCCCCGGAGTGAAGGCAGCAGACACGTAACAAAGAACAGGGAGCAGCTTGCTGGGCATGGTGTACACGACCCCGTGGTGAATGCAGAAGACATTTAAGGAAAAATAGGTGAGCAGCTTGAAAGGCCTGGTAGACAGGCCCACCCGGGGTGAAGGCGAAACACAGGTAACCAGGAACAGGAGAGCGGGTTACTGGGCCTCGTCAATACGCCCCACGGGGTCAAGGCATAAAACGGGTAACAAAGAAAAGGTGAGCAGCTTGCTCAGCCTGGTAGACACACCCCGGGGAGTTAAGGCAGCAGACACGTAACAAAGAACAGGTGAGCAGCTTGCTCGGCGGGGGGTAGACAGGCCCCACGGGATGAAGGCACAAGACAGGTAAGGAAAAATAGGTGAGCAGCTAGCTCGGCCTGGTAGACAGGCCCACCCGGTGTGAAGGCGAAAGACAGGTAACCAGGAAGAAGGGATCGGGTTGGTGGGCTTCGTCGATACGAACCACGGGGTCAAGGTATAAAACGGGTAACCAAGAAAAGATGAGTAGCTTGCTCGGCCTGGTAGACACGCCCCCGGAGTGAAGGCAGCAGACAGGTAACAAAGAACAGGTGAGCAGCTTGCTCGGCATGGTGGACACGCCCCCGTGGTGAATGCAGAAGACCTGTAAAGAAAAATACATGAGCAGCTTGAAAGGCCTGGTAGACAGGCCCACCCGGGGTGAATGTGAAACACAGGTAACCAGGAACAGGAGAGCGGGTTACTGGGCCTCGTCAATACGCCCCACGGTGTCAAGGCATAAAACGGGTAACAAAGAAAAGGTGAGCAGCTTGCTCAGCCTGGTAGACACACCCCGGGGAGTTAAGGCAGCAGACACGTAACAAAGAACAGGTGAGCAGCTTGCTCGGCAGGGGGTAGACAGGCCCCACGGGGTGAAGGCAGAAGACAGGTAAGGAAAAATAGGTGAGCAGCTAACTCGGCCTGGTAGACAGGCCCACCCGGTGTGAAGGCGAAAGACAGGTAACCAGGAAGAAGGGAGCGGGTTGGTGGGCTTCGTCGATACGAACCACGGGGTCAAGGTATAAAACGGGTAACCAAGAAAAGATGAGCAGCTTGCTCGGCCCTCTAGACACGCCCCGCCCAGTGAAGGCAGCAGACACGTAACAAAGAACAGGTGAGCAGCTTGCTGGGCATAGTGTACACGCCCCCGTGGTGAATGCAGAAGACATTTAAGGGAAAATAGGTGAGCAGCTTGAAAGGCCTGGTAGACAGGCCCACCCGGGGTGAAGGTGAAACACAGGTAACCAGGAACAGGAGAGCGGGTTACTGGGCCTCGTCAATACGCCCCACGGGGTCAAGGCATAAAACGGGTAACAAAGAAAAGGTGAGAAGCTTGCTCAGCCTGGTAGACACACCCCCGGGAGTTATGGCAGCAGACACATAACAAAGAATAGGTGAGCAGTTTGCTCGGCAGGGTAGACACGCCCCACGGGGTGAAGGCACAAGACAGGTAAGGAAAAATGGGTGAGCAGCTAGCTCGGCCTGGTAGACAGGCCCACCCGGTGTGAAGGCGAAAGACAGGTAACCAGGAAGAAGGGAGCGGGTTGCTGGGCTTCGTCGATACGAACCACGGGGTCAAGGTATAAAACGGGTAACCTAGAAAAGATGAGCAGCTTGCTCGGCCTGGCAGACACGCCCCCGGAGTGAAGGCAGCAGACAGGTAACAAAGAACAGGTGAGCAGCTTGCTCGGCATGGTGGACAGGCCCCCGTGGTGAATGCAGAAGACATGTAAAGAAAAATAGGTGAGCATCTTGAAAGGCCTGGTAGACAGGCCCACCCGGGGTGAAGGCGAAACACAGGAAACCAGGAACAGGAGAGCGGGTTACTGGGCCTCGTCAATACGCCCCACGGGGTCAAGGCATAAAACGGGTAACAAAGAAAAGGTGAGCAGCTTGCTCGGGGGGAGGTAGACAGGCCCCACGGGGTGAAGGCACAAGACAGGTTAGGTAAAATAGGGGAGCAGCAAGCTCGGCCTGGTAGACAGGCCCACCCGGTGTGAAGGAGAAAGACAGGTAACCAGGAAGAAGGGAGCCGGTTGCTTGGCTTCGTCCATACAAACCACGGGGTCAAGGTATAAAACGGGTAACCAAGAAAAGATGAGCAGCTTGCTCGGCCTGGTAGACACGCCCCGCCCAGTGAAGGCAGCAGACACGTAACAAAGAACAGGTGAGCAGCTTGCTCGGCATGGTGGACATGCCCCCCGTGGTGAATGTAGAAGACATGTAAAGAAAAATAGGTGAGCAGATTGAAAGGCCTGGTAGATAGGCCCACCCGGGGTGAAGGGGAAACACAGGTAACCAGGAACAGGAGAGCGGGTTACTGGGCCTCGTCAATACGCCCCACGGGGACAAGGCATAAAACGGGTAACAAAGAAAAGGTGAGCAGCTTGCTCAGCCTGGTAGACACACCCCTGGGAGTTAAGGCAGCAGACACGTAACAAAGAATAGGTGAGCAGCTTGCTCGGCGGGGGGTAGACAGGCCCAACGGGGTGAAGGCACAAGACAGGTAAGGAAAAATAGGGGAGCAGCAAGCTCGGCCTGGTAGACAGGCCCACCCGGTGTGAAGGCGAAAGACAGGTAACCAAGAAGAAGGGAGCCGGTTGCTGGGCTTCCTCCATACGACCCACGGGGTCAAGGTATAAAACGGGTAACCAAGAAAAGATGAGCAGCTAGCTCGGCCTGGTAGACAGGCCCACACGGTTTGAAGGCGAAAGACAGGTAACCAGGAAGAAGGGAGCGGGTTGCTGGGCTTCGTCGATAGGAACCACGGAGTCAAGGTATAAAACGGGTAACCAAGAAAAGATGAGCAGCTTGCTCGGCCTGGTAGACACGACCCGCGCAGTGAAGGCAGCAGACACGTAACAAAGAACAGGTGAGCAGCTTGCTCGGCATGGTGGACACGCCCCCCGTGGTGAATGCAGAAGACATGTAAAGAAAAATAGGTGAGCAGTTTGAAAGGCCGGGTAAACAGGCCTCCCGCAGTGAAGGCAGCAGACACGTAACAAAGAACACGTGAGCAGCTTGCTCGGCAAGGTGGACACTCCCCCATGGTGAATGCAGAAGACATGTAAAGAAAAATACATGAGCAGCTTGAAAGGCCTGGTAGACAGGCCCACCCGGGGTGAAGGTGAAACACAGGTAACCAGGAACAGGAGAGCGGGTTACTAGGCCTCGGCAATACGCCCCACGGGGTCAAGGCATAAAACGGTTAACAAAGAAAAGGTGAGCAGCTTTCTCAGCCTGGTTGACACGCCCCCCGCAGTGAAGGCAGCAGACACGTAACAAAGAACAGGTGAGCAGCTTGCTCGGCGGCGGGTAGACAGGCCCCACGGGGTGAAGGCACAAGACAGGTAAGGAAAAGTAGGGGAGCAGCAAGCTCGGCCTGGTAGACAGGCCCACCCGGTGTGAAGGCGAAAGACAGGTAACCAGGAAGATGGGAGCCGGTGTCTGGGCTTCGTCCATACGAACCACGGGGTCAAGGTATAAAACGGGTAACCAAGAAAAGATGAGCAGCTTGCTCGGCCTGGTAGACACGCCCCGCGCAGTGAAGGCAGCAGACACGTAACAAAGAACAGGTGAGCAGCTTGATCGGCATGGTGGACACGCCCCCCTTGGTGAATGCAGAAGACATGTAAAGAAAAATAGGTGAGCAGCTTGAAAGGCCGGGTACACAGGCCTCCCGCAGTGAAGGCAGCAGACACGTAACAAAGAACAGGTGAGCAGCTTGCTCGGTAAGGTGGACACTCCCCCATGGTGAATGCAGAAGACATGTAAAGAAAAATACATGAGCAGCTTGAAAGGCCTGGTAGACAGACCCACCCGGGGTGAAGGTGAAACACAGGTAACCAGGAACAGGAGAGCGGGTTACTGGGCCTCGTCAATACGCCCCACGGGGTCAAGGCATAAAACGGGTAACAAACAAAAGGGGGGCAGCTTGCTCAGCCTGGTAGACACACCCCGGGGAGTTAAGGCAGCAGACACGTAACAAAGAACAGGTGAGCAGCTTGCTCGGCGGGGTAGACACGCCCCACGGTGTGAAGGCACAAGACAGGTAAGGAAAAATAGGTGAGCAGCTAGCTCGGCCTGGTAGACAGGCCCACCCGGTGTGAAGGCGAAAGACAGGTAACCAGGAAGAAGGGAGCCGGTTGCTGGGCTTCCTCCATTCGAACCACGGGGTCAAGGTATAAAACGGGTAACCAAGAAAAGATGAGCAGCTTGCTCGTCCTGGTAGACACGCCCCGCCCAGTGAAGGCAGCAGACACGTAACAAATAACAGGTGAGCAGCTTGCTCGGCATGGTGGACACGCCCCCCGTGGTGAATGCAGAAGACATGTAAAGAAAAATAGGTGAGCAGCTTGAAAGGCCTGGTAGACAGGCCCACACGTGGTGAAGGCAAAACCCAGGTAACCAGGAACAATAGAGCGGGTTACTGGGCCTCGTCAATACGCCCCACGGGGTCAAGGCATAAAACGGGTAACAAAGAAAAGGTGAGCAGCTTCCTCAGCCTGGTAGACACACCCCTGGGAGTTAAGGCAGCAGACACGTAAGAAAGAATAGGTGAGCAGCTTGCTCGGCGGGGTAGACATGCCCCACGGGGTGAAGGCACAAGACAGGTAAGGAAAAATAGGTGAGCAGCTAGCTCGGCCTGGTAGACAGGCCCACCCGGTGTGAAGGCGAAAGACAGGTAACCAGGAAGAAGGGAGCCGGTTGCTGGGCTTCCTCCATACGAACCACGGGGTCAAGGTATAAAACGGGTAACCAAGAAAAGATGAGCAGCTTGCTCGTCCTGGTAGACACGCCCCGCCCAGTGAAGGCAGCAGACACGTAACAAAGAACAGGTGAGCAGCTTGCTCGGCATGGTGGACACGCCCCCGTGGTGAATGCAGAAGACATGTAAAGAAAAATAGGTGAGCAGATTGAAAGTCCTGGTAGATAGGCCCACCCGGGGTGAAGGGGAAACACAGGTAACCAGGAACAGGAGAGCGGGTTACTGGGCCTCGTCAATACGCCCAACGGGGTCAAGGCATAAAACGGGTAACAAAGAAAAGGTGAGGAGCTTGCTCAGCCTGGTAGACACACCCCTGGGAGTTAAGGCAGCAGACACGTAACAAAGAATAGGTGAGCAGCTTGCTCGGCGGGGTAGACACGCCCCACGGGGTGAAGGCACAAGACAGGTAAGGAAAAATAGGTGAGCAGCTAGCTCGGCCTTGTAGACAGGCCCACCCGGTGTGAAGGCGAAAGACAGGTAACCAGGAAGAAGGGAGCCGGTTGCTGGGCTTTGTCCATACGAACCACGGGGTCAAGGTATAAAACGGGTAACCAAGAAAAGATGAGCAGCTTGCTCGTCCTGGTAGACACGCCCCGCGCAGTGAAGGCAGCAGACACGTAACAAAGAACAGGTGAGCAGCTTGCTCGGCAAGGTGGACACTCCCCCATGGTGAATGCAGAAGACATGTAAAGAAAAATACATGAGCAGCTTGAAAGGCCTGGTAGACAGGCCCACCCGGGGTGAAGGTGAAACACAGGTAACCAGGAACAGGAGAGCGGGTTACTGGGCCTCGTCAATACGCCCCACGGTGTCAAGGCATAAAACGGGTAACAAAGAAAAGGTGAGCAGCTTGCTCAGCCTGGTAGACACACCCCGGGGAGTTAAGGCAGCAGACACGTAACAAAGAACAGGTGAGCAGCTTGCTTGGCGGGGGGTAGACAGGCCCCACGGGGTGAAGGCAGAAGACAGGTAAGGAAAAATAGGTGAGCAGCTAGCTCGGCCTGGTAGACAGGCCCACCCGGTGTGAATGCGAAAGACAGGTAACCAGGAAGAAGGGAGCCGGTTGCTGGGCTTCCTCCATACGAACCACGGGGTCAAGGTATAAAACGGGTAACCAAGAAAAGATGAGCAGCTTGCTCGGCCTGGTAGACACGCTCCCGAAGTGAAGGCAGCAGACAGGTAACAAAGAACAGGTGAGCAGCTTGCTCGGCATGGTGGACACACCCCCGTGGTGAATGCAGAAGACATGTAAAAAAAATAGGTGAGCAGCTTGAAAGGCCTGGTAGACAGGCCCACCCGGGGTGAAGGCGAAACCCAGGTAACCAGGAACAGGAGAGCGGGTTACTGGGCCTCGTCAATACGCCCCACGGGGTCAAGGCATAAAACGGGTAACAAAGAAAAGGTGAGCAGCTTGCTCAGCCTGGTAGACACACCCCTGGGAGTTAAGGCAGCAGACACGTAAGAAAGAATAGGTGAGCAGCTTGCTCTGCGGGGTAGACACGCCCCACGGGGTGAAGGCACAAGACAGGTAAGGAAAAATGGGTGAGCAGCTAGCTCGGCCTAGTAGACAGGCCCACCCGGTGTGAAGGCGAAAGACAGGTAACCAGGAAGAAGGGAGCCGGTTGCTGGGCTTCGTCCATACGAACCACGGGGTCAAGGTATAAAACGGGTAACCAAGAAAAGATGAGCAGCTTGCTCGGCCTTGTAGACACGCCCCGCACAGATAAGGCAGCAGACACGTAACAAAGAACAGGTGAGCAGCTTGCTCGGCATGGTGGACACGCCCCCCGTGGTGAATGCAGAAGACATGTAAAGAAAAATAGGTGAGCAGATTGAAAGGCCTGGTAGATAGGCCCACCCGGGGTGAAGGGGAAACACAGCTAACCAGGAACAGGAGAGCGGGTTACTGGGCCTCGTCAATACGCCCAACGGGGTCAAGGCATAAAACGGGTAACAAAGAAAAGGTGAGGAGCTTGCTCAGCCTGGTAGACACACCCCTGCGAGTTAAGGCGGCAGACACGTAACAAAGAATAGGTGAGCAGCTTGCTCGGCGGGGTAGACACGCCCCACGGGGTGAAGGCACAAGACAGGTAAGGAAAAATAGGTGAGCAGCTAGCTCGGCCTGGTAGACAGGCCCACCCGGTGTGAAGGCGAAAGACAGGTAACCAGGAAGAAGGGAGCGGGTTGCTGGGCTTCGTCGATACGAACCACGGGGTCAAGGTATAAAACGGGTAACAAAGAAAAGGTGAGCAGCTTACTCAGCCTGGTTGACACGCCCCCCGCAGTGAAGGCAGCAGACACGTAACAAAGAACAGGTGAGCAGCTTGCTCGGCGGGGTGTAGACAGGCCACACGGGGTGAAGGCACAAGACAGGTAAGGAAAAATAGTGGAGCAGCAAGCTCGGCCTGGTAGACAGGCCGACCCAGGGGGGAAGGCGAAAGACAGGTAACCAGGAAGAAGGGAGCCGGTTGCTGGGCTTCGTCCATACGAAAAACGGGGTCAAGGTATAAAACGGGTAACCAAGAAAAGATGAGCAGCTTGCTCGTCCTGGTAGACACGCCCCGCGCAGTGAAGGCAGCAGACACGTAACAAAGAACAGGTGAGCAGCTTGCTCGGCATGGTGGACACGCCCCCCGTGGTGATTGCAGAAGACATGTAAAGAAAAATAGGTGAGCAGCTTGAAAGGCCGGGTACACAGGCCTCCAGCAGTGAAGGCAACAGACACGTAACAAAGAACAGGTGAGCAGCTTGCTCGGCAAGGTGGACACTCCCCCATGGTGAATGCAGAAGACATGTAAAGAAAAATACATGAGCAGCTTGAAAGGCCTGGTAGACAGGCCCACCCGGGGTGAAGGTGAAACACAGGTAACCAGGAACAGGAGAGCGGGTTACTGGGCCTCGTCAATACGCACCACGGTGTCAAGGCATAAAACGGGTAACAAAGAAAAGGTGAGCAGCTTGCTCAGCCTGGTAGACACACCCCGGGGAGTTAAGGCAGCAGACACGTAACAAAGAACAGGTGAGCAACTTGCTCGGCGGGGGATAGACAGGCCCCACGGGGTGAAGGCAGAAGACAGGTAAGGAAAAATGGGTGAGCAGCTAGCTCGGCCTGGTAGACAGGCCCACGCGGTGTGAAGGCGAAAGACAGGTAACCAGGAAGAAGGGAGCGGGTTGGTGGGCTTCGTCGATACGAACCACGGGGTCAAGGTATAAAACGGGTAACCAAGAAAAGATGAGCAGCTTGCTCGGCCTGGTAGACACGCCCCGCCCAGTGAAGGCAGCAGACACGTAACAAAGAACAGGTGAGCAGCTTGCTGGGCATGGTGTACACGCCCCCGTGGTGAATGCAGAAGACATTTAAGGAAAAATAGGTGAGCAGCTTGAAAGGCCTGGTAGACAGGCCCACCCGGGGTGAAGGCGTAACACAGGTAACCAGGAACAGGAAAACGGGTTACTGGGCTTCGTCAATACGCCCCACGGGGTCAAGGCATAAAACGGGTAACAAAGAAAAGGTGAGAAGCTTGCTCAGCCTGGTAGACACACCCCCGGGAGTTATGGCAGCAGACACATAACAAAGAATAGGTGAGCAGCTTGCTCGGCAGGGTAGACACGCCCCACGGGGTGAAGGCACAAGACAGGTAAGGAAAAATGGGTGAGCAGCTAGCTCGGCCTGGTAGACAGGCCCACCCGGTGTGAAGGCGAAAGACAGGTAACCAGTAAGAAGGGAGCGGGTTGCTGGGCTTCGTCGATAGGAACCACGGGGTCAAGGTATAAAACGGGTAACCAAGAAAAGATGAGCAGCTTGCTCGGCCTGGTAGACACGCCCCCGGAGTGAAGGCAGCAGACAGGTAACAAAGAACAGGTGAGCAGCTTGCTCGGCATGGTGGACAGGCCCCCGTGGTGAATGCAGAAGACATGTAAAGAAAAATAGGTGAGCAGCTTGAAAGGCCTGGTAGACAGGCCCACCCGGGGTGAAGGCGAAACACAGGTAACCAGGAACAGGAGAGCGGGTTACTGGGCCTCGTCAATACGCCCCACGGTGTCAAGGCATAAAACGGGTAACAAAGAAAAGGTGAGCAGCTTGCTCAGCCTGGTAGACACACCCCGGGGAGTTAAGGCAGCAGACACGTAAAAAAGAACAGGTGAGCAGCTTGCTCGGCGGGGGGTAGACAGGCCCCACGGGGTGAAGGCACAAGACAGGTAAGGAAAAATAGGTGAGCAGCTAGCTCGGCCTGGTAGACAGGCCCACCCGGTGTGAAGGCGAAAGACAGGTAACCAGGAAGAAGGGAGCGGGTTGGTGGGATTCGTCGATACGAACCACGGGGTCAAGGTATAAAACGGGTAACCAAGAAAAGATGAGTAGCTTGCTCGGCCTGGTAGACACGCCCCCGGAGTGAAGGCAGCAGACAGGTAACAAAGAACAGGTGAGCAGCTTGCTCGGCATGGTGGACACGCCCCCGTGGTGAATGCAGAAGACATGTAAAGAAAAATACATGAGCAGCTTGAAAGGCCTGGTAGACAGGCCCACCCGGGGTGAAGGCGAAACACAGGTAACCAGGAACAGGAGAGCGGGTTACTGGGCCTCGTCAATACGCCCCACGGGGTCAAGGCAGAAAACGGGTAACAAAGAAAAGGTGAGAAGCTTGCTCAGCCTGGTAGACACACCCCCGGGAGTTATGGCAGCAGACACATAACAAAGAATAGGTGAGCAGCTTTCTCGGCAGGGTAGACACGCCCCACGGGGTGAAGGCACAAGACAGGTAAGGAAAAATGGGTGAACAGCTAGCTCGTCCTGGTAGACAGGCCCACCCGGTGTGAAGGCGAAAGACAGGTAACCAGGAAGAAGGGAGCGGGTTGCTGGGCTTCGTCGATACGAACCACGGGGTCAAGGTATAAAACGGGTAACCAAGAAAAGATGAGCAGCTTGCTCAGCCTGGTAGACACGCCCCCGGAGTGAAGGCAGCAGACAGGTAACAAAGAACAGGTGAGCAGCTTGCTCGGCATGGTGGACAGGCCCCCGTGGTGAATGCAGAAGACATGTAAAGAAAAATAGGTGAGCATCTTGAAAGGCCTGGTAGACAGGCCCACCCGGGGTGAAGGCGAAACACAGGAAACCAGGAACAGGAGAGCGGGTTACTGGGCCTCGTCAATACGCCCCACGGGGACAAGGCATAAAACGGGTAACAAAGAAAAGGTGAGCAGCTTGCTCAGCCTGGTAGACACACCCCGGGGAGTTAAAGCAGCAGACACGTAACAAAGAATAGGTGAGCAGCTTGCTCGGCGGGGGGTAGACAGGCCCCACGGGGTGAAGTCACAAGACAGGTAAGGAAAAATAGGGGAGCAGCAAGCTCGCCCTGGTAGACAGGCCCACCCGGTGTGAAGGCGAAAGACAGGTAACCAAGAAGAAGGGAGCCGGTTGCTGGGCTTCGTCCATACGAACCACGGGGTCCAGGTATAAAACGGGTAACCAAGAAAAGATGAGGAGCTTGCTCGGCCTGGTAGACACGCCCCGTGCCGAGAAGGCAGCAGACACGTAACAAAGAACAGGTGAGCAGCTTGCTCGGCATGGTGGACACGCCCCCCGTGGTGAATGCAGAAGACATGTAAAGAAAAATAGGTGAGCAGATTGAAAGGCCTGGTAGATAGGCCCACCCGGGGTGAAGGGGAAACACAGGTAACCAGGAACAGGAGAGCGGGTTACTGGGCCTCGTCAATACGCCCCACGGGGTCAAGGCATAAAACGGGTAACAAAGAAAAGGTGAGCAGCTTGCTCGGGGGGAGGTAGAGAGGCCCCACGGGGTGAAGGCACAAGACAGGTTAGGTAAAATAGGGGAGCAGCAAGCTCGGCCTGGTAGACAGGCCCACCCGGTGTGAAGGAGAAAGACATGTAACCAGGAAGAAGGGAGCCGGTTGCTTGGCTTCGTCCATACAAACCACGGGGTCAAGGTATAAAACGGGTAACCAAGAAAAGATGAGCAGCTTGCTCGGCCTGGTAGACACGCCCCGCCCAGTGAAGGCAGCAGACACGTAACAAAGAACAGGTGAGCAGCTTGCTCGCCATGGTGGACATGCCCCCCGTGGTGAATGTAGAAGACATGTAAAGAAAAATAGGTGAGCAGCTTGAAAGGCCTGGTAGACAGGACCACCCGGGGTGAAGGGGAAACCCAGGTAACCAGGAACAGGAGAGCGGGTTACTGGGCCTCGTCAATACGCCCCACGGGGTCAAGGCATAAAACGGGTAACAAAGAAAAGGTGAGCAGCTTTCTCAGCCTGGTAGACACACCCCCGGGAGTTAAGGCAGCAGACACGTAACAAAGAATAGGTGAGCAGCTTGCTCGGCGGGGTAGACACGCCCCACGGGGTGAAGGCACAAGACAGGTAAGGAAAAATAGGTGAGCAGCTAGCTCGGCCTGGTAGACAGGCCCACCCGGTGTGAAGGCGAAAGACAGGTAACCAGGAAGAAGGGAGCGGGTTGCTGGGCTTCGTCGATACGAACCACGGGGTCAAGGTATAAAACGGGTAACCAAGAAAAGATGAACAGCATGCTCGGCCTGGTAGACACGCCCCCCGCAGTGAAGGCAGCAGACACGTAACAAAGAACAGGTGAGCAGCTTGCTGGGCATGGTGTACACGCCCCCGTGGTGAATGCAGAAGACATTTAAGGGAAAATAGGTGAGCAGCTTGAAAGGCCTGGTAGACAGGCCCACCCGGGGTGAAGGCGAAACACAGGTAACCAGGAACAGGAGAGCGGGTTACTGGGCCTCGTCAATACGCCCCACGGGGTCAAGGCATAAAACGGGTAACAAAGAAAAGGTGAGAAGCTTGCTCATCCTGGTAGACACACCCCCGGGAGTTATGGCAGCAGACACATAACAAAGAATAGGTGAGCAGCTTGCTCGGCAGGGTAGACACGCTCCACGGGGTGAAGGCACAAGACAGGTAAGGAAAAATGGGTGAGCAGCTAGCTCGGCCTGGTAGACAGGCCCACCCGGTGTGAAGGCGAAAGACAGGTAACCAGGAAGAAGGGAGCGGGTTGCTGGGCTTCGTCGATACGAACCACGGGGTCAAGGTATAAAACGGGTAACCAAGAAAAGATGAGCAGCTTGCTCGGCCTGGTAGACACGCCCCCGGAGTGAAGGCAGCAGACAGGTAACAAAGAACAGGTGAGCAGCTTGCTCGGCATGGTGGACAGGCCCCCGTGGTGAATGCAGAAGACATGTAAAGAAAAATAGGTGAGCATCTTGAAAGGCCTGGTAGACAGGCCCACCCGGGGTGAAGGCGAAACACAGGAAACCAGGAACAGGAGAGCGGGTTACTGGGCCTCGTCAATACGCCCCATGGGGACAAGGCATAAAACGGGTAAAAAAAGAAAAGGTGAGCAGCTTGCTCAGCCTGGTAGACACACCCCGGGGAGTTAAAGCAGCAGACACGTAACAAAGAATAGGTGAGCAGCTTGCTCGGCGGGGGGTAGACAGGCCCCACGGGGTGAAGTCACAAGACAGGTAAGGAAAAATAGGGGAGCAGCAAGCTCGCCCTGGTAGACAGGCCCACCCGGTGTGAAGGCGAAAGACAGGTAACCAAGAAGAAGGGAGCCGGTTGCTGGGCTTCGTCCATACGAACCACGGGGTCAAGGTATAAAACGGGTAACCAAGAAAAGATGAGCAGCTTGCTCGGCCTGGTAGACACGCCCCGCGCCGGGAAGGCAGCAGACACGTAACAAAGAACAGGTGAGCAGCTTGCTCGGCATGGTGGACACGCCCCCCGTGGTGAATGCAGAAGACATGTAAAGAAAAATAGGTGAGCAGATTGAAAGGCCTGGTAGATAGGCCCACCCGGGGTGAAGGGGAAACACAGGTAACCAGGAACAGGAGAGCGGGTTAATGGGCCTCGTCAATACGCCCCACGGGGTCAAGGCATAAAACGGGTAACAAAGAAAAGGTGAGCAGCTTGCTCGGGGGGAGGTAGACAGGCCCCACGGGGTGAAGGCACAAGACAGGGTAGGTAAAATAGGGGAGCAGCAAGCTCGGCCTGGTAGACAGGCCCACCCGGTGTGAAGGAGAAAGACAGGTAACCAGGAAGAAGGGAGCCGGTTGCTTGGCTTCGTCCATACAAACCACGGGGTCAAGGTATAAAACGGGTAACCAAGAAAAGATGAGCAGCTTGCTCGGCCTGGTAGACACGCCCCGCCCAGTGAAGGCAGCAGACACGTAACAAAGAACAGGTGAGCAGCTTGCTAGGCATGGTGGACATGCCCCCCGTGGTGAATGTAGAAGACATGTAAAGAAAAATAGGTGAGCAGATTGAAAGGCCTGGTAGATAGGCCCACCCGGGGTGAAGGGGAAACACAGGTAACCAGGAACAGGAGAGCGGGTTACTGGGCCTCGTCAATACGCCCCACGGAGACAAGGCATAAAACGGGTAACAAAGAAAAGGTGAGCAGCTTGCTCAGCCTGGTAGACACACCCCTGGGAGTTAAGGCAGCAGACACGTAACAAAGAATAGGTGAGCAGCTTGCTCGGCGGGAGGTAGACAGGCCCACCCGGTGTGAAGGCGAAAGACAGGTAACCAAGAAGAAGGGAGCCGGTTGCTGGGCTTCCTCCATACGACCCACGGGGTCAAGGTATAAAACGGGTAACCAAGAAAAGATGAGCAGCTTGCTCGGCCTGGTAGACACGCCCCGCCCAGTGAAGGCAGCAGACACGTAACAAAGAACAGGTGAGCAGCTTGCTCGGCATGGTGGACACGCCCCCCGTGGTGAATGCAGAAGACATGTAAAGAAAAATAGGTGAGCAGATTGAAAGGCCTGGTAGATAGGCCCACCCGGGGTGAAGGCGAAACACAGGTAACCAGAAACAGGAGAGCGGGTTACTGGGCCTTGTCAATACGCCCCACGGGGTCAAGGCATAAAACGGGTAACAAAGAAAAGGTGAGCAGCTTGCTCAGCCTGATAGACACACCCCTGGGAGTTAAGGCAGCAGACACGTAACAAAGAATAGGTGAGCAGCTTGCTCGGCGGGGTAGACACGCCCCACGGGGTGAAGGCACAAGACAGGTAAGGAAAAATAGGTGAGCAGCTAGGTCGGCCTGGTAGACAGGCCCACACGGTGTGAAGGCGAAAGACAGGTAACCAGGAAGAAGGGAGCCGGTTGCTGGGCTTCGTCGATACGAACCACGGGGTCAAGGTATAAAACGGGTAACCAAGAAAAGATGAGCAGCTTGCTCGGCCTGGTAGACACGCCCCGCGCAGTGAAGGCAGCAGACACGTAACAAAGAACAGGTGAGCAGCTTGCTCGGCATGGTGGACACGCCCCCCGTGGTGAATGCAGAAGACATGTAAAGAAAAATAGGTGAGCAGTTTGAAAGGCCGGGTAAACAGGCCTCCCGCAGTGAAGGCAGCAGACACGTAACAAAGAACAGGTGAGCAGCTTGCTCGGCAAGGTGGACACTCCCCCATGGTGAATGCAGAAGACATGTAAAGAAAAATACATGAGCAGCTTGAAAGGCCTGGTAGACAGGCCCACCCGGGGTGAAGGTGAAACACAGGTAACCAGGAACAGGAGAGCAGGTTACTGGGCCTCGGCAATACGCCCCACGGGGTCAAGGCATAAAACGGTTAACAAAGAAAAGGTGAGCAGCTTGCTCAGCCTGGTAGACACGCCCCCCGCAGTGAAGGCAGCAGACACGTAACAAAGAACAGGTGAGCAGCTTGCTCGGCGGGGGGTAGACAGGCCCCACGGGGTGAAGGCACAAGACAGGTAAGGAAAAATAGGGGAGCAGCAAGCTCGGCCTGGTAGACAGGCCCACCCGGTGTGAAGGCGAAAGACAGGTAACCAGGAAGAAGGGAGCCGGTTGCTGGGCTTCGTCCATACGAACCACGGGGTCAAGGTATAAAACGGGTAACCAAGAAAAGATGAGCAGCTTGCTCGGCCTGGTAGACACGCTCCCGAAGTGAAGGCAGCAGACAGGTAACAAAGAACAGGTGAGCAGCTTGCTCGGCATGGTGGACACACCCCCGTGGTGAATGCAGAAGACATGTAAAAAAAATAGGTGAGCAGCTTGAAAGGCCTGGTAGACAGGCCCACCCGGGGTGAAGGCGAAACCCAGGTAACCAGGAACAGGAGAGCGGGTTACTGGGCCTCGTCAATACGCCCCACGGGGTCAAGGCATAAAACGGGTAACAAAGAAAAGGTGAGCAGCTTGCTCAGCCTGGTAGACACACCCCTGGGAGTTAAGGCAGCAGACACGTAAGAAAGAATAGGTGAGCAGCTTGCTCGGCGGGGTAGACACGCCCCACGGGGTGAAGGCACAAGACAGGTAAGGAAAAATGGGTGAGCAGCTAGCTCGGCCTAGTAGACAGGCCCACCCGGTGTGAAGGCGAAAGACAGGTAACCAGGAAGAAGGGAGCCGGTTGCTGGGCTTCGTCCATACGAACCACGGGGTCAAGGTATAAAACGGGTAACCAAGAAAAGATGAGCAGCTTGCTCGGCCTTGTAGACACGCCCCGCGCAGATAAGGCAGCAGACACGTAACAAAGAACAGGTGAGCAGCTTGCTCAGCATGGTGGACACGCCCCCCGTGGTGAATGCAGAAGACATGTAAAGAAAAATAGGTGAGCAGATTGAAAGGCCTGGTAGATAGGCCCACCCGGGGTGAAGGGGAAACACAGCTAACCAGGAACAGGAGAGCGGGTTACTGGGCCTCGTCAATACGCCCAACGGGGTCAAGGCATAAAACGGGTAACAAAGAAAAGGTGAGGAGCTTGCTCAGCCTGGTAGACACACCCCTGCGAGTTAAGGCGGCAGACACGTAACAAAGAATAGGTGAGCAGCTTGCTCGGCGGGGTAGACACGCCCCACGGGGTGAAGGCACAAGACAGGTAAGGAAAAATAGGTGAGCAGCTAGCTCGGCCTGGTAGACAGGCCCACCCGGTGTGAAGGGGAAAGACAGGTAACCAGGAAGAAGGGAGCGGGTTGCTGGGCTTCGTCGATACGAACCACGGGGTCAAGGTATAAAACGGGTAACAAAGAAAAGGTGAGCAGCTTACTCAGCCTGGTTGACACGCCCCCCGTAGTGAAGGCAGCAGACACGTAACAAAGAACAGGTGAGCAGCTTGCTCGGCGGGGTGTAGACAGGCCACACGGGGTGAAGGCACAAGACAGGTAAGGAAAAATAGTGGAGCAGCAAGCTCGGCCTGGTAGACAGGCCGACCCAGGGGGGAAGGCGAAAGACAGGTAACCAGGAAGAAGGGAGCCGGATGCTGGGCTTCGTCCATACGAACCACGGGGTCAAGGTATAAAACGGGTAACCAAGAAAAGATGAGCAGCTTGCTCGTCCTGGTAGACACGCCCCGCGCAGTGAAGGCGGCAGACACGTAACAAAGAACAGGTGAGCAGCTTGCTCGGCATGGTGGACACGCCCCCCGTGGTGATTGCAGAAGACATGTAAAGAAAAATAGGTGAGCAGCTTGAAAGGCCGGGTACACAGGCCTCCAGCAGTGAAGGCAGCAGACACGTAACAAAGAACAGGTGAGCAGCTTGCTCGGCAAGGTGGACACTCCCCCATGGTGAATGCAGAAGACATGTAAAGAAAAATACATGAGCAGCTTGAAAGGCCTGGTAGACAGGCCCACCCGGGGTGAAGGTGAAACACAGGTAACCAGGAACAGGAGAGCGGGTTACTGGGCCTCGTCAATACGCCCCACGGTGTCAAGGCATAAAACGGGTAACAAAGAAAAGGTGAGCAGCTTGCTCAGCCTGGTAGACACACCCCGGGGAGTTAAGGCAGCAGACACGTAACAAAGAACAGGTGAGCAACTTGCTCGGCGGGGGGTAGACAGGCCCCACGGGGTGAAGGCAGAAGACAGGTAAGGAAAAATGGGTGAGCAGCTAGCTCGGCCTGGTAGACAGGCCCACCCGGTGTGAAGGCGAAAGACAGGTAACCAGGAAGAAGGGAGCGGGTTGGTGGGCTTCGTCGATACGAACCACGGGGTCAAGGTATAAAACGGGTAACCAAGAAAAGATGAGCAGCTTGCTCGGCCTGGTAGACACGCCCCGCCCAGTGAAGGCAGCAGACACGTAACAAAGAACAGGTGAGCAGCTTGCTGGGCATGGTGTACACGCCCCCGTGGTGAATGCAGAAGACATTTAAGGAAAAATAGGTGAGCAGCTTGAAAGGCCTGGTAGACAGGCCCACCCGGGGTGAAGGCGAAACACAGGTAACCAGGAACAGGAAAACGGGTTACTGGGCTTCGTCAATACGCCCCACGGGGTCAAGGCATAAAACGGGTAACAAAGAAAAGGTGAGAAGCTTGCTCAGCCTGGTAGACACACCCCCGGGAGTTATGGCAGCAGACACATAACAAAGAATAGGTGAGCAGCTTGCTCGGCAGGGTAGACACGCCCCACGGGGTGAAGGCACAAGACAGGTAAGGAAAAATGGGTGAGCAGCTAGCTCGGCCTGGTAGACAGGCCCACCCGGTGTGAAGGCGAAAGACAGGTAACCAGTAAGAAGGGAGCGGGTTGCTGGGCTTCGTCGATAGGAACCACGGGGTCAAGGTATAAAACGGGTAACCAAGAAAAGATGAGCAGCTTGCTCGGCCTGTAGACACGCCCCCGGAGTGAAGGCAGCAGACAGGTAACAAAGAACAGGTGAGCAGCTTGCTCGGCATGGTGGACAGGCCCCCGTGGTGAATGCAGAAGACATGTAAAGAAAAATAGGTGAGCAGCTTGAAAGGCCTGGTAGACAGGCCCACCCGGGGTGAAGGCGAAACACAGGTAACCAGGAACAGGAGAGCGGGTTACTGGGCCTCGTCAATACGCCCCACGGGGTCAAGGCATAAAACGGGTAACAAAGAAAAGGTGAGCAGCTTGCTCATCCTGGTAGACACACCCCGGGGAGTTAAGGCAGCAGACACGTAAAAAAGAACAGGTGAGCAGCTTGCTCGGCGGGCGGTAGACAGGCCCCACGGGGTGAAGGCACAAGACAGGTAAGGAAAAATAGGGGAGCAGCAAGCTCGCCCTGGTAGACAGGCCCACCCGGTGTGAAGGCGAAAGACAGGTAACCAAGAAGAAGGGAGCCGGTTGCTGGGCTTCGTCCATACGAACCACGGGGTCAAGGTATAAAACGGGTAACCAAGAAAAGATGAGCAGCTTGCTCGGCCTGGTAGACACGCCCCGTGCCGAGAAGGCAGCAGACACGTAACAAAGAACAGGTGAGCAGCTTGCTCGGCATGGTGGACAGGCCCCCCGTGGTGAATGCAGAAGACATGTAAAGAAAAATAGGTGAGCAGATTGAAAGGCCTGGTAGATAGGCCCACCCGGGGTGAAGGGGAAACACAGGTAACCAGGAACAGGAGAGCGGGTTACTGGGCCTCGTCAATACGCCCCACGGGGTCAAGGCATAAAACGGGTAACAAAGAAAAGGTGAGCAGCTTGCTCGGGGGGAGGTAGAGAGGCCCCACGGGGTGAAGGCACAAGACAGGTTAGGTAAAATAGGGGAGCAGCAAGCTCGGCCTGGTAGACAGGCCCACCCGGTGTGAAGGCGAAAGACAGGTAACCAGGAAGAAGGGAGCCGGTTGCTTGGCTTCGTCCATACAAACCACGGGGTCAAGGTATAAAACGGGTAACCAAGAAAAGATGAGCAGCTTGCTCGGCCTGGTAGACACGCCCCGCCCAGTGAAGGCAGCAGACACGTAACAAAGAACAGGTGAGCAGCTTGCTCGGCATGGTGGACATGCCCCCCGTGGTGAATGTAGAAGACATGTAAAGAAAAATAGGTGAGCAGCTTGAAAGGCCTGGTAGACAGGACCACCCGGGGTGAAGGGGAAACACAGGTAACCAGGAACAGGAGAGCGGGTTACTGGGCCTCGTCAATACGCCCCACGGGGTCAAGGCATAAAACGGGTAACAAAGAAAAGGTGAGCAGCTTTCTCAGCCTGGTAGACACACCCCTGGGAGTTAAGGCAGCAGACACGTAACAAAGAATAGGTGAGCAGCTTGCTCGGCGGGGTAGACACGACCCACGGGGTGAAGGCACAAGACAGGTAAGGAAAAATAGGTGAGCAGCTAGCTCGGCCTGGTAGACAGGCCCACCCGGTGTGAAGGCGAAAGACAGGTAACCAGGAAGAAGGGAGCGGGTTGCTGGGCTTCGTCGATACGAACCACGGGGTCAAGGTATAAAACGGGTAACCAAGAAAAGATGAACAGCATGCTCGGCCTGGTAGACACGCCCCCCGCAGTGAAGGCAGCAGACACGTAACAAAGAACAGGTGAGCAGCTTGCTGGGCATGGTGTACACGCCCCCGTGGTGAATGCAGAAGACATTTAAGGGAAAATAGGTGAGCAGCTTGAAAGGCCTGGTAGACAGGCCCACCCGGGGTGAAGGCGAAACACAGGTAACCAGGAACAGGAGAGCGGGTTACTGGGCCTCGTCAATACGCCCCACGGGGACAAGGCATAAAACGGGTAACAAAGAAAAGGTGAGCAGCTTGCTCAGCCTGGTAGACACACCCCTGGGAGTTAAGGCAGCAGACACGTAACAAAGAATAGGTGAGCAGCTTGCTCGGCGGGGGGTAGACAGGCCCAACGGGGTGAAGGCACAAGACAGGTAAGGAAAAATAGGGGAGCAGCAAGCTCGGCCTGGTAGACAGGCCCACCCGGTGTGAAGGCGAAAGACAGGTAACCAAGAAGAAGGGAGCCGGTTGCTGGGCTTCCTCCATACGACCCACGGGGTCAAGGTATAAAACGGGTAACCAAGAAAAGATGAGCAGCTTGCTCGGCCTGGTAGACACGCCCCGCCCAGTGAAGGCAGCAGACACGTAACAAAGAACAGGTGAGCAGCTTGCTCGGCATGGTGGACACGCCCCCCGTGGTGAATGCAGAAGACATGTAAAGAAAAATAGGTGAGCAGATTGAAAGGCCTGGTAGATAGGCCCACCCGGGGTGAAGGCGAAACACAGGTAACCAGAAACAGGAGAGCGGGTTACTGGGCCTTGTCAATACGCCCCACGGGGTCAAGGCATAAAACGGGTAACAAAGAAAAGGTGAGCAGCTTGCTCAGCCTGATAGACACACCCCTGGGAGTTAAGGCAGCAGACACGTAACAAAGAATAGGTGAGCAGCTTGCTCGGCGGGTTAGACACGCCCCACGGGGTGAAGGCACAAGACAGGTAAGGAAAAATAGGTGAGCAGCTAGGTCGGCCTGGTAGACAGGCCCACACGGTGTGAAGGCGAAAGACAGGTAACCAGGAAGAAGGGAGCCGGTTGCTGGGCTTCGTCGATACGAACCACGGGGTCAAGGTATAAAACGGGTAACCAAGAAAAGATGAGCAGCTTGCTCGGCCTGGTAGACACTCCCCGCGCAGTGAAGGCAGCACACACGTAACAAAGAACAGGTGAGCAGCTTGCTCGGCATGGTGGACACGCCCCCCGTGGTGAATGCAGAAGACATGTAAAGAAAAATAGGTGAGCAGTTTGAAAGGCCGGGTAAACAGGCCTCCCGCAGTGAAGGCAGCAGACACGTAACAAAGAACACGTGAGCAGCTTGCTCGGCAAGGTGGACACTCCCCCATGGTGAATGCAGAAGACATGTAAAGAAAAATACATGAGCAGCTTGAAAGGCCTGGTAGACAGGCCCACCCGGGGTGAAGGTGAAACACAGGTAACCAGGAACAGGAGAGCAGGTTACTGGGCCTCGGCAATACGCCCCACGGGGTCAAGGCATAAAACGGTTAACAAAGAAAAGGTGAGCAGCTTGCTCAGCCTGGTAGACACGCCCCCCGCAGTGAAGGCAGCAGACACGTAACAAAGAACAGGTGAGCAGCTTGCTCGGCGGGGGGTAGACAGGCCCCACGGGGTGAAGGCACAAGACAGGTAAGGAAAAGTAGGGGAGCAACAAGCTCGGCCTGGTAGACAGGCCCACCCGGTGTGAAGGCGAAAGACAGGTAACCAGGAAGAAGGGAGCCGGTTGCTGGGCTTCGTCCATACGAACCACGGGGTCAAGGTATAAAACGGGTAACCAAGAAAAGATAATCAGCTTGCTCGGCCTGGTAGACATGCCCCGCGCAGTGAAGGCAGCAGACACATAACAAAGAACAGGTGAGCAGCTTGCTCGGCATGGTGGACACGCCCACCGTGGTGAATGCAGAAGACATTTAAAGAAAAATAGGTTAGCAGTTTGAAAGGCCGGGTACACAGGCCTCCCGCAGTGAAGGCAGCAGACACGTAAGAAAGAACACGTGAGCAGCTTGCTCGGCAAGGTGGACACTCCCCCATGGTGAATGCAGAAGACATGTAAAGAAAAATACATGAGCAGCTTGAAAGGCCTGGTAGACAGGCCCACCCGGGGTGAAGGTGAAACACAGGTAACCAGGAACAGGAGAGCGGGTTACTGGGCCTCGTCAATACGCCCCACGGGGTCAAGGCATAAAACGGGTAACAAAGAAAAGGTGAGCAGCTTGCTCAGCCTGGTAGACACGCCCCGCGCAGTGAAGACACCAGACACGTAACAAAGAACAGGTGAGCAGCTTGCTCGGCATGGTGGACACGCCCCCCTTGGTGAATGCAGAAGACATGTAAAGAAAAATAGGTGAGCAGCTTGAAAGGCCGGGTATACAGGCCTCCCGCAGTGAAGGCAGCAGACACGTAACAAAGAACACGTGACCAGCTTGCTCGGCAAGGTGGACACTCCCCCATGGTGAATGCAGAAGACATGTAAAGAAAAATACATGAGCAGCTTGAAAGGCCTGGTAGACAGGCCCACCCGGGGTGAAGGTGAAACACAGGTAACCAGGAACAGGAGGGCGGGTTACTGGGCCTCATCAATACGCCCCACGGGGTCAAGGCATAAAACGGTTAACAAAGAAAAGGTGAGCAGCTTTCTCAGCCTGGTAGACACACCCCGGGGAGTTAAGGCAGCAGACACGTAACAAAGAGCAGGTGAGCAGCTTGCTCGGCGGGGGGTAGACAGGCCCCACGGGGTGAAGGCAGAAGACAGGTAAGGAAAAATACGTGAGCAGCTAGCTCGGCCTGGTAGACAGGCCCACCCTGTGTGAAGGCGAAAGACAGGTAACCAAGAAGAAGGGAGCCGGTTGCTGGGCTTCCTCCATACGACCCAGGGGGTCAAGGTATAAAACGGGTAACCAAGAAAAGATGAGCAGCTTGCTCGGCCTGGTAGACACGCCCCGCCCAGTGAAGGCAGCAGACACGTAACAAAGAACAGGTGAGCAGCTTGCTCGGCATGGTGGACACGCCCCCCGTGGTGAATGCAGAAGACATGTAAAGAAAAATAGGTGAGCAGATTGAAAGGCCTGGTGGATAGGCCCACCCGGGGTGAAGGGGAAACACAGGTAACCAGGAACAGGAGAGCGGGTTACTGGGCCTTGTCAATACGCCCCACGGGGTCAAGGCATAAAACGGGTAACAAAGAAAAGGTGAGCAGCTTGCTCAGCCTGGTAGACACACCCCTGGAGTTAAGGCAGCAGACACGTAACAAAGAACAGGTGAGCAGCTTGCTCGGCGGGGTAGACACGCCCCACGGGGTGAAGGCAGAAGACATGTAAAGAAAAATACATGAGCAGCTTGAAAGGCCTGGTAGACAGGCCCACCCGGGTTGAAGGTGAAACACAGGTAACCAGGAACAGGAGAGCGGGTTACTGGGCCTCGTCAATACGCCCCACGGGGTCAAGGCATAAAACGGGTAACAAAGAAAAGGTGAGCAGCTTGCTCAGCCTGGTAGACACGCCCCGCGCAGTGAAGGCAGCAGACACGTAACAAAGAACAGGTGAGCAGCTTGCTCGGCATGGTGGACAAGCCCCCCGTGGTGAATGCAGAAGACATGTAAAGAAAAATAGGTGAGCAGCTTGAAAGGCCGGGTACACAGGCCTCCCGCAGTGAAGGCAGCAGACACGTAACAAAGAACAGGTGAGCAGCTTGCTCGGCAAGGTGGACACTCCCCCTTGGTGAATGCAGAAGACATGTAAAGAAAAATACATGAGCAGCTTGAAAGGCCTGGTAGGCAGGCCCACCCGGGGTGAAGGTGAAACACAGGTAACCAGGAACAGGAGAGCGGGTTACTGGGCCTCGTCAATACGCCCCTCGGGGTCAAGGCATAAAACGGGTAACAAAGAAAAGGTGAGCAGCTTGCTCAGCCTGGTAGACACACCCCGGGGAGTTAAGGCAGCAGACACGTAACAAAGAATAGGTGAGCAGCTTGCTCAGCGGGGTAGACACGCCCCACGGGGTGAAGGCACAAGACAGGTAAGGAAAAAAAGGTGAGCAGCTTGAAAGGCCTGGTAGACAGGCCCACCCGGTGTGAAGGCGAAAGACAGGTAACCAGGAAGAAGGGAGCGGGTTGCTGGGCTTCGTCGATACGAACCACGGGGTCAAGGTATAAAACGGGTAACCAAGAAAAGATGAGCAGCTTGCTCGGCCAGGTAGACACGCCCCCCGCAGTGAAGGCAGCAGACACGTAACAAAGAATAGGTGAGCAGCTTGCGCGGCGGGGTAGACACGCCCCACGGGGTGAAGGCACAAGACAGGTAAGGAAAAATAGGTGAGCAGCTTGAAAGGCCTGGTAGACAGGCCCACCCGGTGTGAAGGCGAAAGACAGGTAACCAGGAAGAAGGGAGCGGGTTGCTGGGCTTCGTCGATACGAACCACGGGGTCAAGGTATAAAACGGGTAACCAAGAAAAGATGAGCAGCTTGCTCGGCCAGGTAGACACGCCCCCCGCAGTGAAGGCAGCAGACACGTAAAAAAGAACAGGTGAGCAGCTTGCTCGGCATGGTGGACACGCCCCCGTGGTGAATGTAGAAGACATGTAAAGAAAAATAGGTGAGCAGCTTGAAAGGCCTGGTAGACAGGCCCACCCGGGGTGAAGGCGAAACACAGGTAACCAGGAAGAAGGGAGCAGGTTGCTGGGCTTCGTCCATACGAACCACGGGGTCAAGGTATAAAACGGGTAACAAAGAAAAGGTGAGCAGCTTGCTCAGCCTGGTAGACACGCCCCCCGCAGTGAAGGCAGCAGACACGTAACAAAGAACAGGTGAGCAGCTTGCTCGGCGGGGGGTAGACAGGCCCCTCGGGGTGAAGGCACAAGACAGGTAAGGAAAAATAGGGGAGCAGCAAGCTCGGCCTGGTAGACAGGCCCACCCGGTGTGAAGGCGAAAGACAGGTAACCAGGAAGAAGGGAGCCGGTTGCTGGGCTTCGTCCATACGAACCACGGGGTCAAGGTATAAAATGGGTAACCAAGAAAAGATGAGCAGCTTGCTCGGCCTGGTAGACACGCCCCCCGCAGTGAAGGCAGCAGACACGTAACAAGGAACAGGTGAGCAGCTTGCTCGGCATGGTGGACACGCCCCCGTGGTGAATGCAGAAGACATGTAAAGAAAAATAGGTGAGCAGATTGAAAGGCCTGGTAGATAGGCCCACCAGGGGTGAAGGGGAAACACAGGTAACCAGGAACAGGAGAGCGGGTTACTGGGCCTCGTCAATACGCCCCACGGGGACAAGGCATAAAACGGGTAACAAAGAAAAGGTGAGCAGCTTGCTCAGCCTGGTAGACACACCCCTGGGAGTTAAGGCAGCAGACACGTAACAAAGAATAGGTGAGCAGCTTGCTGGGCGGGGGGTAGACAGGCCCAACGGGGTCAAGGCACAAGACAGGTAAGGAAAAATAGGGGAGCAGCAAGCTCGGCCTGGTAGACAGGCCCACCCGGTGTGAAGGCGAAAGACAGGTAACCTAGAAGAAGGGAGCCGGTTGCTGGGCTTCCTCCATACGACCCACGGGGTCAAGGTATAAAACGGGTAACCAAGAAAAGATGAGCAGCTAGCTCGGCCTGGTAGACAGGCCCACACGGTTTGAAGGCGAAAGACAGGTAACCAGGAAGAAGGGAGCGGGTTGCTGGGCTTCGTCGATACGAACCACGGAGTCAAGGTATAAAACGGGTAACCAAGAAAAGATGAGCAGCTTGCTCGTCCTGGTAGACACGCCCCGCGCAGTGAAGGCAGCAGACACGTAACAAAGAACAGGTGAGCAGCTTGCTCGGCATGGTGGACACGCCCCCCGTGGTGAATGCAGAAGACATGTAAAGAAAAATAGGTGAGCAGTTTGAAAGGCCGGGTAAACAGGCCTCCCGCAGTGAAGGCAGCAGACACGTAACAAAGAACACGTGAGCAGCTTGCTCGGCAAGGTGGACACTCCCCCATGGTGAATGCAGAAGACATGTAAAGAAAAATACATGAGCAGCTTGAAAGGCCTGGTAGACAGGCCCACCCGGGGTGAAGGTGAAACACAGGTAACCAGGAACAGGAGAGCGGGTTACTGGGCCTCGGCAATACGCCCCACGGGGTCAAGGCATAAAACGGTTAACAAAGAAAAGGTGAGCAGCTTTCTCAGCCTGGTAGACACGCCCCCCGCAGTGAAGGCAGCAGACACGTAACAAAGAACAGGTGAGCAGCTTGCTCGGCGGGGGGTAGACAGGCCCCACGGGGTGAAGGCACAAGACAGGTAAGGAAAAGTAGGGGAGCAGCAAGCTCGGCCTGGTAGACAGGCCCACCCGGTGTGAAGGCGAAAGACAGGTAACCAGGAAGAAGGGAGCCGGTGTCTGGGCTTCGTCCATACGAACCACGGGGTCAAGGTATAAAACGGGTAACCAAGAAAAAATGAGCAGCTTGCTCGGCCTGGTAGACACGCCCCGCGCAGTGAAGGCAGCAGACACGTAACAAAGAACAGGTGAGCAGCTTGCTCGGCATGGTGGACACGCCCCCCTTGGTGAATGCAGAAGACATGTAAAGAAAAATAGGTGAGCAGCTTGAAAGGCCGGGTACACAGGCCTCCCGCAGTGAAGGCAGCAGACACGTAACAAAGAACAGGTGAGCAGCTTGCTCGGCAAGGTGGACACTCCCCCATGGTGAATGCAGAAGACATGTAAAGAAAAATACATGAGCAGCTTGAAAGGCCTGGTAGACACACCCACCCGGGGTGAAGGTGAAACACAGGTAACCAGGAACAGGAGAGCGGGTTACTGGGCCTCGTCAATACGCCCCACGGGGTCAAGGCATAAAACGGGTAACAAACAAAAGGGGGGCAGCTTGCTCAGCCTGGTAGACACACCCCGGGGAGTTAAGGCAGCAGACACGTAACAAAGAACAGGTGAGCAGCTTGCTCGGCGGGGTAGACACGCCCCACGGGGTGAAGGCACAAGACAGGTAAGGAAAAATAGGTGAGCAGCTAGCTCGGCCTGGTAGACAGGCCCACCCGGTGTGAAGGCGAAAGACAGGTAACCAGGAAGAAGGGAGCCGGTTGCTGGGCTTCCTCCATACGAACCACGGGGTCAAGGTATAAAACGGGTAACCAAGAAAAGATGAGCAGATTGCTCGTCCTGGTAGACACGCCCCGCCCAGTGAAGGCAGCAGACACGTAACAAAGAACAGGTGAGCAGCTTGCTCGGCATGGTGGACACGCCCCCCGTGGTGAATGCAGAAGACATGTAAAGAAAAATAGGTGAGCAGCTTGAAAGGCCTGGTAGACAGTCCCACACGTGGTGAAGGCAAAACCCAGGTAACCAGGAACAATAGAGCGGGTTACTGGGCCTCGTCAATACGCCCCACGGGGTCAAGGCATAAAACGGGTAACAAAGAAAAGGTGAGCAGCTTGCTCAGCCTGGTAGACACACCCCTGGGAGTTAAGGCAGCAGACACGTAAGAAAGAATAGGTGAGCAGCTTGCTCGGCGGGGTAGACATGCCCCACGGGGTGAAGGCACAAGACAGGTAAGGAAAAATAGGTGAGCAGCTAGCTCGGCCTGGTAGACAGGCCCACCCGGTGTGAAGGCGAAAGACAGGTAACCAGGAAGAAGGGAGCCGGTTGCTGGGCTTCCTCCATACGAACCACGGGGTCAAGGTATAAAACGGGTAACCAAGAAAAGATGAGCAGCTTGCTCGTCCTGGTAGACACGCACCGCCCAGTGAAGGCAGCAGACACGTAACAAAGAACAGGTGAGCAGCTTGCTCGGCATGGTGGACACGCCCCCGTGGTGAATGCAGAAGACATGTAAAGAAAAATAGGTGAGCAGATTGAAAGTCCAGGTAGATAGGCCCACCCGGGGTGAAGGGGAAACACAGGTAACCAGGAACAGGAGAGCGGGTTACTGGGCCTCGTCAATACGCCCAACGGGGTCAAGGCATAAAACGGGTAACAAAGAAAAGGTGAGGAGCTTGCTCAGCCTGGTAGACACACCCCTGGGAGTTAAGGCAGCAGACACGTAACAAAGAATAGGTGAGCAGCTTGCTCGGCGGGGTAGACACGCCCCACGGGGTGAAGGCACAAGACAGGTAAGGAAAAATAGGTGAGCAGCTAGCTCGGCCTTGTAGACAGGCCCACCCGGTGTGAAGGCGAAAGACAGGTAACCAGGAAGAAGGGAGCCGGTTGCTGGGCTTTGTCCATACGAACCACGGGGTCAAGGTATAAAACGGGTAACCAAGAAAAGATGAGCAGCTTGCTCGTCCTGGTAGACACGCCCCGCGCAGTGAAGGCAGCAGACACGTAATAAAGAACAGGTGAGCAGCTTGCTCGGCATGGTGGACACGCCCCCAGTGGTGATTGCAGAAGACATGTAAAGAAAAATAGGTGAACAGCTTGAAAGGCCGGGTACACAGGCCTCCCGCAGTGAAGGCAGCAGACACGTAACAAAGAACAGGTGAGCAGCTTGCTCGGCAAGGTGGACACTCCCCCATGGTGAATGCAGAAGACATGTAAAGAAAAATACATGAGCAGCTTGAAAGGCCTGGTAGACAGGCCCACCCGGGGTGAAGGTGAAACACAGGTAACCAGGAACAGGAGAGCGGGTTACTGGGCCTCGTCAATACGCCCCACGGTGTCAAGGCATAAAACGGGTAACAAAGAAAAGGTGAGCAGCTTGCTCAGCCTGGTAGACACACCCCGGGGTGTTAAGGCAGCAGACACGTAACAAAGAACAGGTGAGCAGCTTGCTTGGCGGGGGGTAGACAGGCCCCACGGGGTGAAGGCAGAAGACAGGTAAGGAAAAATAGGTGAGCAGCTAGCTCGGCCTGGTAGACAGGCCCACCCGGTGTGAAGGCGAAAGACAGGTAACCAGGAAGAAGGGAGCCGGTTGCTGGGCTTCCTCCATACGAACCACGGGGTCAAGGTATAAAACGGGTAACCAAGAAAAGATGAGCAGCTTGCTCGGCCTGGTAGACACGCTCCCGAAGTGAAGGCAGCAGACAGGTAACAAAGAACAGGTGAGCAGCTTGCTCGGCATGGTGGACACGCCCCCGTGGTGAATGCAGAAGACATGTAAAAAAAATAGGTGAGCAGCTTGAAAGGCCTGGTAGACAGGCCAACCCGGGGTGAAGGCGAAACCCAGGTAACCAGGAACAGGAGAGCGGGTTACTGGGCCTCGTCAATACGCCCCACGGGGTCAAGGCATAAAACGGGTAACAAAGAAAAGGTGAGCAGCTTGCTCAGCCTGGTAGACACACCCCTGGGAGTTAAGGCAGCAGACACGTAAAAAGAATAGGTGAGCAGCTTGCTCGGCGGGGTAGACACGCCCCACGGGGTGAAGGCTCAAGACAGGTAAGGAAAAATGGGTGAGCAGCTAGCTCGGCCTAGTAGACAGGCCCACCCGGTGTGAAGGCGAAAGACAGGTAACCAGGAAGAAGGGAGCCGGTTGCTGGGCTTTGTCCATACGAACCACGGGGTCAAGGTATAAAACGGGTAACCAAGAAAAGATGAGCAGCTTGCTCGTCCTGGTAGACACGCCCCGCGCAGTGAAGGCAGCAGACACGTAACAAAGAACAGGTGAGCAGCTTGCTCGGCATGGTGGACACGCCCCCCGTGGTGATTGCAGAAGACATGTAAAGAAAAATAGGTGAACAGCTTGAAAGGCCGGGTACACAGGCCTCCCGCAGTGAAGGCAGCAGACACGTAACAAAGAACAGGTGAGCAGCTTGCTCGGCAAGGTGGACACTCCCCCATGGTGAATGCAGAAGACATGTAAAGAAAAATACATGAGCAGCTTGAAAGGCCTGGTAGATAGGCCCACCCGGGGTGAAGGGGAAACACAGCTAACCAGGAACAGGAGAGCGGGTTACTGGGCCTCGTCAATACGCCCAACGGGGTCAAGGCATAAAACGGGTAACAAAGAAAAGGTGAGGAGCTTGCTCAGCCTGGTAGACACACCCCTGCGAGTTAAGGCGGCAGACACGTAACAAAGAATAGGTGAGCAGCTTGCTCGGCGGGGTAGACACGCCCCACGGGGTGAAGGCACAAGACAGGTAAGGAAAAATAGGTGAGCAGCTAGCTCGGCCTGGTAGACAGGCCCACCCGGTGTGAAGGCGAAAGACAGGTAACCAGGAAGAAGGGAGCGGGTTGCTGGGCTTCGTCGATACGAACCACGGGGTCAAGGTATAAAACGGGTAACAAAGAAAAGGTGAGCAGCTTACTCAGCCTGGTTGACACGCCCCCCGCAGTGAAGGCAGCAGACACGTAACAAAGAACAGGTGAGCAGCTTGCTCGGCGGGGTGTAGACAGGCCCCACGGGGTGAAGGCACAAGATAGGTAAGGAAAAATAGTGGAGCAGCAAGCTCGGCCTGGTAGACAGGCCGACCCAGGGGGGAAGGCGAAAGACAGGTAACCAGGAAGAAGGGAGCCGGTTGCTGGGCTTCGTCCATACGAACCACGGGGTCAAGGTATAAAACGGGTAACCAAGAAAAGATGAGCAGCTTGCTCGTCCTGGTAGACACGCCCCGCGCAGTGAAGGCAGCAGACACGTAACAAAGAACAGGTGAGCAGCTTGCTCGGCATGGTGGACACGCCCCCCGTGGTGATTGCAGAAGACATGTAAAGAAAAATAGGTGAGCAGCTTGAAAGGCCGGGTACACAGGCCTCCAGCAGTGAAGGCAGCAGACACGTAACAAAGAACAGGTGAGCAGCTTGCTCGGCAAGGTGGACACTCCCCCATGGTGAATGCAGAAGACATGTAAAGAAAAATACATGAGCAGCTTGAAAGGCCTGGTAGACAGGCCCACCCGGGGTGAAGGTGAAACACAGGTAACCAGGAACAGGAGAGCGGGTTACTGGGCCTCGTCAATACGCCCCACGGTGTCAAGGCATAAAACGGGTAACAAAGAAAAGGTGAGCAGCTTGCTCAGCCTGGTAGACACACCCCGTGGAGTTAAGGCAGCAGACACGTAACAAAGAACAGGTGAGCAACTTGCTCGGCGGGGGGTAGACAGGCCCCACGGGGTGAAGGCAGAAGACAGGTAAGGAAAAATGGGTGAGCAGCTAGCTCGGCCTGGTAGACAGGCCCACCCGGTGTGAAGGCGAAAGACAGGTAACCAGGAAGAAGGGAGCGGGTTGGTGGGCTTCGTCGATACGAACCACGGGGTCAAGGTATAAAACGGGTAACCAAGAAAAGATGAGCAGCTTGCTCGGCCTGGTAGACACGCCCCGCCCAGTGAAGGCAGCAGACACGTAACAAAGAACAGGTGAGCAGCTTGCTGGGCATGGTGTACACGCCCCCGTGGTGAATGCAGAAGACATTTAAGGAAAAATAGGTGAGCAGCTTGAAAGGCCTGGTAGACAGGCCCACCCGGGGTGAAGGCGAAACACAGGTAACCAGGAACAGGAGAACGGGTTACTGGGCTTCGTCAATACGCCCCACGGGGTCAAGGCATAAAACGGGTAACAAAGAAAAGGTGAGAAGCTTGCTCAGCCTGGTAGACACACCCCAGGGAGTTATGGCAGCAGACACATAACAAAGAATAGGTGAGCAGCTTGCTCGGCAGGGTAGACACGCCCCACGGGGTGAAGGCACAAGACAGGTAAGGAAAAATGGGTGAGCAGCTAGCTCGGCCTGGTAGACAGGCCCACCCGGTGTGAAGGCGAAAGACAGGTAACCAGTAAGAAGGGAGCGGGTTGCTGGGCTTCGTCGATACGAACCACGGGGTCAAGGTATAAAACGGGTAACCAAGAAAAGATGAGCAGCTTGCTCGGCCTGGTAGACACGCCCCCGGAGTGAAGGCAGCAGACAGGTAACAAAGAACAGGTGAGCAGCTTGCTCGGCATGGTGGACAGGCCCCCGTGGTGAATGCAGAAGACATGTAAAGAAAAATAGGTGAGCAGCTTGAAAGGCCTGGTAGACAGGCCCACCCGGGGTGAAGGCGAAACACAGGTAACCAGGAACAGGAGAGCGGGTTACTGGGCCTCGTCAATACGCCCCACGGGGTCAAGGCATAAAACGGGTAACAAAGAAAAGGTGAGCAGCTTGCTCAGCCTGGTAGACACACCCCGGGGAGTTAAGGCAGCAGACACGTAAAAAAGAACAGGTGAGCAGCTTGCTCGGCGGGGGGTAGACAGGCCCCACGGGGTGAAGGCACAAGACAGGTAAGGAAAAATAGGTGAGCAGCTAGCTCGGCCTGGTAGACAGGCCCACCCGGTGTGAAGGCGAAAGACAGGTAACCAGGAAGAAGGGAGCGGGTTGGTGGGATTCGTCGATACGAACCACGGGGTCAAGGTATAAAACGGGTAACCAAGAAAAGATGAGTAGCTTGCTCGGCCTGGTAGACACGCCCCCGGAGTGAAGGCAGCAGACAGGTAACAAAGAACAGGTGAGCAGCTTGCTCGGCATGGTGGACACGCCCCCGTGGTGAATGCAGAAGACATGTAAAGAAAAATACATGAGCAGCTTGAAAGGCCTGGTATACAGGCCCACCCGGGGTGAAGGCGAAACACAGGTAACCAGGAACAGGAGAGCGGGTTACTGGGCCTCGTCAATACGCCCCACGGGGTCAAGGCATAAAACGGGTAACAAAGAAAAGGTGAGAAGCTTGCTCAGCCTGGTAGACACACCCCCGGGAGTTATGGCAGCAGACACATAACAAAGAATAGGTGAGCAGCTTGCTCGGCAGGGTAGACACGCCCCACGGGGTGAAGGCACAAGACAGGTAAGGAAAAATGGGTGAGCAGCTAGCTCGGCCTGGTAGACAGGCCCACCCGGTGTGAAGGCGAAAGACAGGTAACCAGGAAGAAGGGAGCGGGTTGCTGGGCTTCGTCGATACGAACCACGGGGTCAAGGTATAAAACGGGTAACCAAGAAAAGATGAGCAGCTTGCTCGGCCTGGTAGACACGCCCCCGGAGTGAAGGCAGCAGACAGGTAACAAAGAACAGGTGAGCAGCTTGCTCGGCATGGTGGACAGGCCCCCGTGGTGAATGCAGAAGACATGTAAAGAAAAATAGGTGAGCAGCTTGAAAGGCCTGGTAGACAGGCCCACCCGGGGTGAAGGCGAAACACAGGTAACCAGGAACAGGAGAGCGGGTTACTGGGCCTCGTCAATACGCCCCACGGGGTCAAGGCATAAAACGGGTAACAAAGAAAAGGTGAGTAGCTTGCTCAGCCTGGTAGACACACCCCGGGGAGTTAAGGCAGCAGACACGTAAAAAAGAACAGGTGAGCAGCTTGCTCGGCGGGGTAGACATGCCCCACGGGGTGAAGGCACAAGACAGGTAAGGAAAAATAGGTGAGCAGCTAGCTCGGCCTGGTAGACAGGCCCACCCGGTGTGAAGGCGAAAGACAGGTAACCAGGAAGAAGGGAGCGGGTTGGTGGGATTCGTCGATACGAACCACGGGGTCAAGGTATAAAACGGGTAACCAAGAAAAGATGAGTAGCTTGCTCGGCCTGGTAGACACGCCCCCGGAGTGAAGGCAGCAGACAGGTAACAAAGAACAGGTGAGCAGCTTGCTCGGCATGGTGGACACGCCCCCGTGGTGAATGCAGAAGACATGTAAAGAAAAATACATGAGCAGCTTGAAAGGCCTGGTATACAGGCCCACCCGGGGTGAAGGCGAAACACAGGTAACCAGGAACAGGAGAGCGGGTTACTGGGCCTCGTCAATACGCCCCACGGGGTCAAGGCATAAAACGGGTAACAAAGAAAAGGTGAGAAGCTTGCTCAGCCTGGTAGACACACCCCCGGGAGTTATGGCAGCAGACACATAACAAAGAATAGGTGAGCAGCTTGCTCGGCAGGGTAGACACGCCCCACGGGGTGAAGGCACAAGACAGGTAAGGAAAAATGGGTGAGCAGCTAGCTCGGCCTGGTAGACAGGCCCACCCGGTGTGAAGGCGAAAGACAGGTAACCAGGAAGAAGGGAGCGGGTTGCTGGGCTTCGTCGATACGAACCACGGGGTCAAGGTATAAAACGGGTAACCAAGAAAAGATGAGCAGCTTGCTCGGCCTGGTAGACACGCCCCCGGAGTGAAGGCAGCAGACAGGTAACAAAGAACAGGTGAGCAGCTTGCTCGGCATGGTGGACAGGCCCCCGTGGTGAATGCAGAAGACATGTAAAGAAAAATAGGTGAGCATCTTGAAAGGCCTGGTAGACAGGCCCACCCGGGGTGAAGGCGAAACACAGGAAACCAGGAACAGGAGAGCGGGTTACTGGGCCTCGTCAATACGCCCCACGGGGACAAGGCATAAAACGGGTAACAAAGAAAAGGTGAGCAGCTTGCTCAGCCTGGTAGACACACCCCGGGGAGTTAAAGCAGCAGACACGTAACAAAGAATAGGTGAGCAGCTTGCTCGGCGGGGGGTAGACAGGCCCCACGGGGTGAAGTCACAAGACAGGTAAGGAAAAATAGGGGAGCAGCAAGCTCGCCCTGGTAGACAGGCCCACCCGGTGTGAAGGCGAAAGACAGGTAACCAAGAAGAAGGGAGCCGGTTGCTGGGCTTCGTCCATACGAACCACGGGGTCAAGGTATAAAACGGGTAACCAAGAAAAGATGAGCAGCTTGCTCGGCCTGGTAGACACGCCCCGCGCCGAGAAGGCAGCAGACACGTAACAAAGAACAGGTGAGCAGCTTGCTCGGCATGGTGGACACGCCCCCCGTGGTGAATGCAGAAGACATGTAAAGAAAAATAGGTGAGCAGATTGAAAGGCCTGGTAGATAGGCCCACCCGGGGTGAAGGGGAAACACAGGTAACCAGGAACAGGAGAGCGGGTTACTGGGCCTCGTCAATACGCCCCACGGGGTCAAGGCATAAAACGGGTAACAAAGAAAAGGTGAGCAGCTTGCTCAGCCTGGTAGACACACCCCGGGGAGTTAAGGCAGCAGACACGTAACAAAGAACAGGTGAGCAGCTTGCTCGGCGGGGGGTAGACAGGCCCCATGGGGTGAAGGCACAAGACAGGTAAGGAAAAATAGGTGAGCAGCTAGCTCGGCCTGGTAGACAGGCCCACCCGGTGTGAAGGCGAAAGACAGGTAACCAGGAAGAAGGGAGCGGGTTGCTGCGCTTCGTCGATACGAACCACGGGGTCAAGGTATAAAACGGGTAACCAAGAAAAGATGAGCAGCTTGCTCGGCCTGGTAGACACGCCCCGCGCCGAGAAGGCAGCAGACACGTAACAAAGAACAGGTGAGCAGCTTGCTCGGCATGGTGGACACGCCCCCCGTGGTGAATGCAGAAGACATGTAAAGAAAAATAGGTGAGCAGATTGAAAGGCCTGGTAGATAGGCCCACCCGGGGTGAAGGGGAAACACAGGTAACCAGGAACAGGAGAGCGGGTTACTGGGCCTCGTCAATACGCCCCACGGGGTCAAGGCATAAAACGGGTAACAAAGAAAAGGTGAGCAGCTTGCTCGGGGGGAGGTAGACAGGCCCCACGGGGTGAAGGCACAAGACAGGTTAGGTAAAATAGGGGAGCAGCAAGCTCGGCCTGGTAGACAGGCCCACCCGGTGTGAAGGAGAAAGAGAGGTAACCAGGAAGAAGGGAGCCGGTTGCTTGGCTTCGTCCATACAAACCACGGGGTCAAGGTATAAAACGGGTAACCAAGAAAAGATGAGCAGCTTGCTCGGCCTGGTAGACACGCCCCGCCCAGTGAAGGCAGCAGACACGTAACAAAGAACAGGTGAGCAGCTTGCTCGGCATGGTGGACATGCCCCCCGTGGTGAATGTAGAAGACATGTAAAGAAAAATAGGTGAGCAGCTTGAAAGGCCTGGTAGACAGGACCACCCGGGGTGAAGGGGAAACCCAGGTAACCAGGAACAGGAGAGCGGGTTACTGGGCCTCGTCAATACGCCCCACGGGGTCAAGGCATAAAACGGGTAACAAAGAAAAGGTGAGCAGCTTGCTCAGCCTGGTAGACACACCCCGGGGAGTTAAGGCAGCAGACACGTAACAAAGAACAGGTGAGCAGCTTGCTCGGCGGGGGGTAGACAGGCCCCATGGGGTGAAGGCACAAGACAGGTAAGGAAAAATAGGTGAGCAGCTAGCTCGGCCTGGTACACAGGCCCACCCGGTGTGAAGGCGAAAGACAGGTAACCAGGAAGAAGGGAGCGGGTTGCTGCGCTTCGTCGATACGAACCACGGGGTCAAGGTATAAAACGGGTAACCAAGAAAAGATGAGCAGCTTGCTCGGCCTGGTAGATACGCCCCCGGAGTGAAGGCAGCAGACAGGTAACAGAGAACAGGTGAGCAGCTTGCTCGGCATGGTGGACAGGCCCCCGTGGTGATTGCAGAAGACATGTAAAGAAAAATAGGTGAGCAGCTTGAAAGGCCGGGTACACAGGCCTCCAGCAGTGAAGGCAGCAGACACGTAACAAAGAACAGGTGAGCAGCTTGCTCGGCAAGGTGGACACTCCCCCATGGTGAATGCAGAAGACATGTAAAGAAAAATACATGAGCAGCTTGAAAGGCCTGGTAGACAGGCCCACCCGGGGTGAAGGTGAAACACAGGTAACCAGGAACAGGAGAGCGGGTTACTGGGCCTCGTCAATACGCCCCACGGGGTCAAGGCATAAAACGGGTAACAAAGAAAAGGTGAGCAGCTTGCTCAGCCTGGTAGACACACCCCTGGGAGTTAAGGCAGCAGACACGTAACAAAGAACAGGTGAGCAGCTTGCTCGCCGGGGGGTAGACAGGCCCCACGGGGTGAAGGCAGAAGACAGGTAAGGAAAAATAGGTGAGCAGCTAGCTCGGCCTGGTAGACAGGCCCACCCGGTGTGAAGGCGAAAGACAGGTAACCAGGAAGAAGGGAGCGGGTTGGTGGGCTTCGTCGATACGAACCACGGGGTCAAGGTATAAAACGGGTAACCAAGAAAAGATGAGCAGCTTGCTCGGCCTGGTAGACACGCCCCGCCCAGTGAAGGCAGCAGACACGTAACAAAGAACAGGTGAGCAGCTTGCTCGGCAGGGTAGACACGCCCCACGGGGTGAAGGCACAAGACAGGTAAGGAAAAATGGGTGAGCAGCTAGCTCGGCCTGGTAGACAGGCCCACCCGGTGTGAAGGCGAAAGACAGGTAACCAGGAAGAAGGGAGCGGGTTGCTGGGCTTCGTCGATACGAACCACGGGGTCAAGGTATAAAACGGGTAACCAAGAAAAGATGAGCAGCTTGCTCGGCCTGGTAGACACGCCCCCGGAGTGAAGGCAGCAGACAGGTAACAAAGAACAGGTGAGCAGCTTGCTCGGCATGGTGGACAGGCCCCCGTGGTGAATGCAGAAGACATGTAAAGAAAAATAGGTGAGCAGCTTGAAAGGCCTGGTAGACAGGCCCACCCGGGGTGAAGGCGAAACACAGGTAACCAGGAACAGGAGAGCGGGTTACTGGGCCTCGTCAATACGCCCCACGGGGTCAAGGCATAAAACGGGTAACAAAGAAAAGGTGAGCAGCTTGCTCAGCCTGGTAGACACACCCCGGGGAGTTAAGGCAGCAGACACGTAAAAAAGAACAGGTGAGCAGCTTGCTCGGCGGGGGGTAGACAGGCCCCACGGGGTGAAGGCACAAGACAGGTAAGGAAAAATAGGTGAGCAGCTAGCTCGGCCTGGTAGACAGGCCCACCCGGTGTGAAGGCGAAAGACAGGTAACCAGGAAGAAGGGAGCGGGTTGGTGGGATTCGTCGATACGAACCACGGGGTCAAGGTATAAAACGGGTAACCAAGAAAAGATGAGTAGCTTGCTCGGCCTGGTAGACACGCCCCCGGAGTGAAGGCAGCAGACAGGTAACAAAGAACAGGTGAGCAGCTTGCTCGGCATGGTGGACACGCCCCCGTGGTGAATGCAGAAGACATGTAAAGAAAAATACATGAGCAGCTTGAAAGGCCTGGTAGACAGGCCCACCCGGGGTGAAGGCGAAACACAGGTAACCAGGAACAGGAGAGCGGGTTACTGGGCCTCGTCAATACGCCCCACGGGGTCAAGGCATAAAACGGGTAACAAAGAAAAGGTGAGAAGCTTGCTCAGCCTGGTAGACACACCCCCGGGAGTTATGGCAGCAGACACATAACAAAGAATAGGTGAGCAGCTTGCTCGGCAGGGTAGACACGCCCTACGGGGTGAAGGCACAAGACAGGTAAGGAAAAATGGGTGAGCAGCTAGCTCGGCCTGGTAGACAGGCCCACCCGGTGTGAAGGCGAAAGACAGGTAACCAGGAAGAAGGGAGCGGGTTGCTGGGCTTCGTCGATACGAACCACGGGGTCAAGGTATAAAACGGGTAACCAAGAAAAGATGAGCAGCTTGCTCGGCCTGGTAGACACGCCCCCGGAGTGAAGGCAGCAGACAGGTAACAAAGAACAGGTGAGCAGCTTGCTCGGCATGGTGGACAGGCCCCCGTGGTGAATGCAGAAGACATGTAAAGAAAAATAGGTGAGCATCTTGAAAGGCCTGGTAGACAGGCCCACCCGGGGTGAAGGCGAAACACAGGAAACCAGGAACAGGAGAGCGGGTTACTGGGCCTCGTCAATACGCCCCACGGGGACAAGGCATAAAACGGGTAACAAAGAAAAGGTGAGCAGCTTGCTCAGCCTGGTAGACACACCCCGGGGAGTTAAAGCAGCAGACACGTAACAAAGAATAGGTGAGCAGCTTGCTCGGCGGGGGGTAGACAGGCCCCACGGGGTGAAGTCACAAGAAAGGTAAGGAAAAATAGGGGAGCAGCAAGCTCGCCCTGGTAGACAGGCCCACCCGGTGTGAAGGCGAAAGACAGGTAACCAAGAAGAAGGGAGCCGGTTGCTGGGCTTCGTCCATACGAACCACGGGGTCAAGGTATAAAACGGGTAACCAAGAAAAGATGAGCAGCTTGCTCGGACTGGTAGACACGCCCCGCGCCGAGAAGGCAGCAGACACGTAACAAAGAACAGGTGAGCAGCTTGCTCGGCATGGTGGACACGCCCCCCGTGGTGAATGCAGAAGACATGTAAAGAAAAATAGGTGAGCAGATTGAAAGGCCTGGTAGATAGGCCCACCCGGGGTGAAGGGGAAACACAGGTAACCAGGAACAGGAGAGCGGGTTACTGGGCCTCGTCAATACGCCCCACGGGGTCAAGGCATAAAACGGGTAACAAAGAAAAGGTGAGCAGCTTGCTCGGGGGGAGGTAGACAGGCCCCACGGGGTGAAGGCACAAGACAGGTTAGGTAAAATAGGGGAGCAGCAAGCTCGGCCTGGTAGACAGGCCCACCCGGTGTGAAGGAGAAAGACAGGTAACCAGGAAGAAGGGAGCCGGTTGCTTGGCTTCGTCCATACAAACCACGGGGTCAAGGTATAAAACGGGTAACCAAGAAAAGATGAGCAGCTTGCTCGGCCTGGTAGACACGCCCCGCCCAGTGAAGGCAGCAGACACGTAAAAAAGAACAGGTGAGCAGCTTGCTCGGCATGGTGGACACGCCCCCCGTGGTGAATGCAGAAGACATGTAAAGAAAAATAGGTGAGCAGTTTGAAAGGCCGGGTAAACAGGCCTCCCGCAGTGAAGGCAGCAGACACGTAACAAAGAACACGTGAGCAGCTTGCTCGGCAAGGTGGACACTCCCCCATGGTGAATGCAGAAGACATGTAAAGAAAAATACATGAGCAGCTTGAAAGGCCTGGTAGACAGGCCCACCCGGGGTGAAGGTGAAACACAGGTAACCAGGAACAGGAGAGCGGGTTACTGGGCCTCGGCAATACGCCCCACGGGGTCAAGGCATAAAACGGTTAACAAAGAAAAGGTGAGCAGCTTTCTCAGCCTGGTAGACACGCCCCCCGCAGTGAAGGCAGCAGACACGTAACAAAGAACAGGTGAGCAGCTTGCTCGGCGGGGGGAGACAGGCCCCACGGGGTGAAGGCACAAGACAGGTAAGGAAAAGTAGGGGAGCAGCAAGCTCGGCCTGGTAGACAGGCCCACCCGGTGTGAAGGCGAAAGACAGGTAACCAGGAAGAAGGGAGCCGGTGTCTGGGCTTCGTCCATACGAACCACGGGGTCAAGGTATAAAACGGGTAACCAAGAAAAAATGAGCAGCTTGCTCGGCCTGGTAGACACGCCCCGCGCAGTGAAGGCAGCAGACACGTAACAAAGAACAGGTGAGCAGCTTGCTCGGCATGGTGGACACGCCCCCCTTGGTGAATGCAGAAGACATGTAAAGAAAAATAGGTGAGCAGCTTGAAAGGCCGGGTACACAGGCCTCCCGCAGTGAAGGCAGCAGACACGTAACAAAGAACAGGTGAGCAGCTTGCTCGGCAAGGTGGACACTCCCCCATGGTGAATGCAGAAGACATGTAAAGAAAAATACATGAGCAGCTTGAAAGGCCTGGTAGACACACCCACCCGGGGTGAAGGTGAAACACAGGTAACCAGGAACAGGAGAGCGGGTTACTGGGCCTCGTCAATACGCCCCACGGGGTCAAGGCATAAAACGGGTAACAAACAAAAGGGGGGCAGCTTGCTCAGCCTGGTAGACACACCCCGGGGAGTTAAGGCAGCAGACACGTAACAAAGAACAGGTGAGCAGCTTGCTCGGCGGGGTAGACACGCCCCACGGGGTGAAGGCACAAGACAGGTAAGGAAAAATAGGTGAGCAGCTAGCTCGGCCTGGTAGACAGGCCCACCCGGTGTGAAGGCGAAAGACAGGTAACCAGGAAGAAGGGAGCCGGTTGCTGGGCTTCCTCCATACGAACCACGGGGTCAAGGTATAAAACGGGTAACCAAGAAAAGATGAGCAGATTGCTCGTCCTGGTAGACACGCCCCGCCCAGTGAAGGCAGCAGACACGTAACAAAGAACAGGTGAGCAGCTTGCTCGGCATGGTGGACACGCCCCCCGTGGTGAATGCAGAAGACATGTAAAGAAAAATAGGTGAGCAGCTTGAAAGGCCTGGTAGACAGTCCCACACGTGGTGAAGGCAAAACCCAGGTAACCAGGAACAATAGAGCGGGTTACTGGGCCTCGTCAATACGCCCCACGGGGTCAAGGCATAAAACGGGTAACAAAGAAAAGGTGAGCAGCTTGCTCAGCCTGGTAGACACACCCCTGGGAGTTAAGGCAGCAGACACGTAAGAAAGAATAGGTGAGCAGCTTGCTCGGCGGGGTAGACATGCCCCACGGGGTGAAGGCACAAGACAGGTAAGGAAAAATAGGTGAGCAGCTAGCTCGGCCTGGTAGACAGGCCCACCCGGTGTGAAGGCGAAAGACAGGTAACCAGGAAGAAGGGAGCCGGTTGCTGGGCTTCCTCCATACGAACCACGGGGTCAAGGTATAAAACGGGTAACCAAGAAAAGATGAGCAGCTTGCTCGTCCTGGTAGACACGCCCCGCCCAGTGAAGGCAGCAGACACGTAACAAAGAACAGGTGAGCAGCTTGCTCGGCACGGTGGACACGCCCCCGTGGTGAATGCAGAAGACATGTAAAGAAAAATAGGTGAGCAGATTGAAAGTCCAGGTAGATAGGCCCACCCGGGGTGAAGGGGAAACACAGGTAACCAGGAACAGGAGAGCGGGTTACTGGGCCTCGTCAATACGCCCAACGGGGTCAAGGCATAAAACGGGTAACAAAGAAAAGGTGAGGAGCTTGCTCAGCCTGGTAGACACACCCCTGGGAGTTAAGGCAGCAGACACGTAACAAAGAATAGGTGAGCAGCTTGCTCGGCGGGGTAGACACGCCCCACGGGGTGAAGGCACAAGACAGGTAAGGAAAAATAGGTGAGCAGCTAGCTCGGCCTTGTAGACAGGCCCACCCGGTGTGAAGGCGAAAGACAGGTAACCAGGAAGAAGGGAGCCGGTTGCTGGGCTTTGTCCATACGAACCACGGGGTCAAGGTATAAAACGGGTAACCAAGAAAAGATGAGCAGCTTGCTCGTCCTGGTAGACACGCCCCGCGCAGTGAAGGCAGCAGACACGTAATAAAGAACAGGTGAGCAGCTTGCTCGGCATGGTGGACACGCCCCCCGTGGTGATTGCAGAAGACATGTAAAGAAAAATAGGTGAACAGCTTGAAAGGCCGGGTACACAGGCCTCCCGCAGTGAAGGCAGCAGACACGTAACAAAGAACAGGTGAGCAGCTTGCTCGGCAAGGTGGACACTCCCCCATGGTGAATGCAGAAGACATGTAAAGAAAAATACATGAGCAGCTTGAAAGGCCTGGTAGACAGGCCCACCCGGGGTGAAGGTGAAACACAGGTAACCAGGAACAGGAGAGCGGGTTACTGGGCCTCGTCAATACGCCCCACGGTGTCAAGGCATAAAACGGGTAACAAAGAAAAGGTGAGCAGCTTGCTCAGCCTGGTAGACACACCCCGGGGTGTTAAGGCAGCAGACACGTAACAAAGAACAGGTGAGCAGCTTGCTTGGCGGGGGGTAGACAGGCCCCACGGGGTGAAGGCAGAAGACAGGTAAGGAAAAATAGGTGAGCAGCTAGCTCGGCCTGGTAGACAGGCCCACCCGGTGTGAAGGCGAAAGACAGGTAACCAGGAAGAAGGGAGCCGGTTGCTGGGCTTCCTCCATACGAACCACGGGGTCAAGGTATAAAACGGGTAACCAAGAAAAGATGAGCAGCTTGCTCGGCCTGGTAGACACGCTCCCGAAGTGAAGGCAGCAGACAGGTAACAAAGAACAGGTGAGCAGCTTGCTCGGCATGGTGGACACGCCCCCGTGGTGAATGCAGAAGACATGTAAAAAAAATAGGTGAGCAGCTTGAAAGGCCTGGTAGACAGGCCCACCCGGGGTGAAGGCGAAACCCAGGTAACCAGGAACAGGAGAGCGGGTTACTGGGCCTCGTCAATACGCCCCACGGGGTCAAGGCATAAAACGGGTAACAAAGAAAAGGTGAGCAGCTTGCTCAGCCTGGTAGACACATCCCTGGGAGTTAAGGCAGCAGACACGTAAGAAAGAATAGGTGAGCAGCTTGCTCGGCGGGGTAGACACGCCCCACGGGGTGAAGGCTCAAGACAGGTAAGGAAAAATGGGTGAGCAGCTAGCTCGGCCTAGTAGACAGGCCCACCCGGTGTGAAGGCGAAAGACAGGTAACCAGGAAGAAGGGAGCCGGTTGCTGGGCTTCGTCCATACGAACCACGGGGTCAAGGTATAAAACGGGTAACCAAGAAAAGATGAGCAGCTTGCTCGGCCTTGTAGACACGCCCCGCGCAGATAAGGCAGCAGACACGTAACAAAGAACAGGTGAGCAGCTTGCTCAGCATGGTGGACACGCCCCCCGTGGTGAATGCAGAAGACATGTAAAGAAAAATAGGTGAGCAGATTGAAAGGCCTGGTAGATAGGCCCACCCGGGGTGAAGGGGAAACACAGCTAACCAGGAACAGGAGAGCGGGTTACTGGGCCTCGTCAATACGCCCAACGGGGTCAAGGCATAAAACGGGTAACAAAGAAAAGGTGAGGAGCTTGCTCAGCCTGGTAGACACACCCCTGCGAGTTAAGGCGGCAGACACGTAACAAAGAACAGGTGAGCAGCTTGCTGGGCATGGTGTACACGCCCCCGTGGTGAATGCAGAAGACATTTAAGGAAAAATAGGTGAGCAGCTTGAAAGGCCTGGTAGACAGGCCCACCCGGGGTGAAGGCGAAACACAGGTAACCAGGAACAGGAGAGCGGGTTACTGGGCCTCGTCAATACGCCCCACGGGGTCAAGGCATAAAACGGGTAACAAAGAAAAGGTGAGCAGCTTGCTCAGCCTGGTAGACACACCCCGGGGAGTTAAGGCAGCAGACACGTAACAAAGAACAGGTGAGCAGCTTGCTCGGCGGGGGGTAGACAGGCCCCACGGGGTGAAGGCACAAGACAGGTAAGGAAAAATAGGTGAGCAGCTAGCTCGGCCTGGTAGACAGGCCCACCCGGTGTGAAGGCGAAAGACAGGTAACCAGGAAGAAGGGAGCGGGTTGGTGGGCTTCGTCGATACGAACCACGGGGTCAAGGTATAAAACGGGTAACCAAGAAAAGATGAGTAGCTTGCTCGGCCTGGTAGACACGCCCCCGGAGTGAAGGCAGCAGACAGGTAACAAAGAACAGGTGAGCAGCTTGCTCGGCATGGTGGACACGCCCCCGTGGTGAATGCAGAAGACATGTAAAGAAAAATACATGAGCAGCTTGAAAGGCCTGGTAGACAGGCCCACCCGGGGTGAATGTGAAACACAGGTAACCAGGAACAGGAGAGCGGGTTACTGGGCCTCGTCAATACGCCCCACGGTGTCAAGGCATAAAACGGGTAACAAAGAAAAGGTGAGCAGCTTGCTCAGCCTGGTAGACACACCCCGGGGAGATAAGGCAGCAGACACGTAACAAAGAACAGGTGAGCAGCTTGCTCGGCAGGGGGTAGACAGGCCCCACGGGGTGAAGGCAGAAGACAGGTAAGGAAAAATAGGTGAGCAGCTAACTCGGCCTGGTAGACAGGCCCACCCGGTGTGAAGGCGAAAGACAGGTAACCAGGAAGAAGGGAGCGGGTTGGTGGGCTTCGTCGATACGAACCACGGGGTCAAGGTATAAAACGGGTAACCAAGAAAAGATGAGCAGCTTGCTCGGCCTCGTAGACACGCGCCGCCCAGTGAAGGCAGCAGACACGTAACAAAGAACAGGTGAGCAGCTTGCTGGGCATGGTGTACACGCCCCCGTGGTGAATGCAGAGGACATTTAAGGAAAAATAGGTGAGCAGCTTGAAAGGCCTGGTAGACAGGCCCACCCGGGGTGAAGGCGAAACACAGGTAACCAGGAACAGGAGAGCGGGTTACTGGGCCTCGTCAATACGCCCCACGGGGTCAAGGCATAAAACGGGTAACAAACAAAAGGTGAGAAGATTGCTCAGCCTGGTAGACACACCCCCGGGAGTTATGGCAGCAGACACATAACAAAGAATAGGTGAGCAGCTTGCTCGGCAGGGTAGACACGCCCCACGGGGTGAAGGCACAAGACAGGTAAGGAAAAATGGGTGAGCAGCTAGCTCGGCCTGGTAGACAGGCCCACCCGGTGTGAAGGCGAAAGACAGGTAACCAGGAAGAAGGGAGCGGGTTGCTGGGCTTCGTCGATACGAACCACGGGGTCAAGGTATAAAACGGGTAACCAAGAAAAGATGAGCAGCTTGCTCGGCCTGGTAGACACGCCCCCGGAGTGAAGGCAGCAGACAGGTAACAAAGAACAGGTGAGCAGCTTGCTCGGCATGGTGGACACGCCCCCGTGGTGAATGCAGAAGACATGTAAAGAAAAATAGGTGAGCACCTTGAAAGGCCTGGTAGACAGGACCACCCGGGGTGAAGGGGAAACCCAGGTAACCAGGAACAGGAGAGCGGGTTACTGGGCCTCGTCAATACGCCCCACGGGGTCAAGGCATAAAACGGGTAACAAAGAAAAGGTGAGCAGCTTTCTCAGCCTGGTAGACACACCCCTGGGAGTTAAGGCAGCAGACACGTAACAAAGAATAGGTGAGCAGCTTGCTCGGCGGGGTAGACACGCCCCACGGGGTGAAGGCACAAGACAGGTAAGGAAAAATAGGTGAGCAGCTAGCTCGGCCTGGTAGACAGGCCCACCCGGTGTGAAGGCGAAAGACAGGTAACCAGGAAGAAGGGAGCGGGTTGCTGGGCTTCGTCGATACGAACCACGGGTTCAAGGTATAAAACGGGTAACCAAGAAAAGATGAACAGCATGCTCGGCCTGGTAGACACGCCCCCCGCAGTGAAGGCAGCAGACACGTAACAAAGAACAGGTGAGCAGCTTGCTGGGCATAGTGTACACGCCCCCGTGGTGAATGCAGAAGACATTTAAGGGAAAATAGGTGAGCAGCTTGAAAGGCCTGGTAGACAGGCCCACCCGGGGTGAAGGTGAAACACAGGTAACCAGGAACAGGAGAGAGGGTTACTGGGCCTCGTCAATACGCCCCACGGGGTCAAGGCATAAAACGGGTAACAAAGAAAAGGTGAGAAGCTTGCTCAGCCTGGTAGACACACCCCCGGGAGTTATGGAAGCAGACACATAACAAAGAATAGGTGAGCAGTTTGCTCGGCAGGGTAGACACGCCACACGGGGTGAAGGCACAAGACAGGTAAGGAAAAATGGGTGAGCAGCTAGCTCGGCCTGGTAGACAGGCCCACCCGGTGTGAAGGCGAAAGACAGGTAACCAGGAAGAAGGGAGCGGGTTGCTGGGCTTCGTCGATACGAACCACGGGGTCAAGGTATAAAACGGGTAACCTAGAAAAGATGAGCAGCTTGCTCGGCCTGGCAGACACGCCCCCGGAGTGAAGGCAGCAGACAGGTAACAAAGAACAGGTGAGCAGCTTGCTCGGCATGGTGGACAGGCCCCCGTGGTGAATGCAGAAGACATGTAAAGAAAAATAGGTGAGCATCTTGAAAGGCCTGGTAGACAGGCCCACCCGGGGTGAAGGCGAAACACAGGAAACCAGGAAAAGGAGAGCGGGTTACTGGGCCTCGTCAATACGCCCCACGGGGTCAAGGCATAAAACGGGTAACAAAGAAAAGGTGAGCAGCTTGCTCGGGGGGAGGTAGACAGGCCCCACGGGGTGAAGGCACAAGACAGGTTAGGTAAAATAGGGGAGCAGCAAGCTCGGCCTGGTAGACAGGCCCACCCGGTGTGAAGGAGAAAGACAGGTAACCAGGAAGAAGGGAGCCGGTTGCTTGGCTTCGTCCATACAAACCACGGGGTCAAGGTATAAAACGGGTAACCAAGAAAAGATGAGCAGCTTGCTCGGCCTGGTAGACACGCCCCGCCCAGTGAAGGCAGCAGACACGTAACAAAGAACAGGTGAGCAGCTTGCTCGGCATGGTGGACATGCCCCCCGTGGTGAATGTAGAAGACATGTAAAGAAAAATAGGTGAGCAGATTGAAAGGCCTGGTAGATAGGCCCACCAGGGGTGAAGGGGAAACACAGGTAACCAGGAACAGGAGAGCGGGTTACTGGGCCTCGTCAATACGCCCCACGGGGACAAGGCATAAAACGGGTAACAAAGAAAAGGTGAGCAGCTTGCTCAGCCTGGTAGACACACCCCTGGGAGTTAAGGCAGCAGACACGTAACAAAGAATAGGTGAGCAGCTTGCTCGGCGGGGGGTAGACAGGCCCAACGGGGTGAAGGCACAAGACAGGTAAGGAAAAATAGGGGAGCAGCAAGCTCGGCCTGGTAGACAGGCCCACCCGGTGTGAAGGCGAAAGACAGGTAACCAAGAAGAAGGGAGCCGGTTGCTGGGCTTCCTCCATACGACCCACGGGGTCAAGGTATAAAACGGGTAACCAAGAAAAGATGAGCAGCTAGCTCGGCCTGGTAGACAGGCCCACACGGTTTGAAGGCGAAAGACAGGTAACCAGGAAGAAGGGAGCGGGTTGCTGGGCTTCGTCGATACGAACCACGGAGTCAAGGTATAAAACGGGTAACCAAGAAAAGATGAGCAGCTTGCTCGGCCTGGTAGACACGCCCCGCGCAGTGAAGGCAGCAGACACGTAACAAAGAACAGGTGAGCAGCTTGCTCGGCATGGTGGACACGCCCCCCGTGGTGAATGCAGAAGACATGTAAAGAAAAATAGGTGAGCAGTTTGAAAGGCCGGGTAAACAGGCCTCCCGCAGTGAAGGCAGCAGACACGTAACAAAGAACACGTGAGCAGCTTGCTCGGCAAGGTGGACACTCCCCCATGGTGAATGCAGAAGACATGTAAAGAAAAATACATGAGCAGCTTGAAAGGCCTGGTAGACAGGCCCACCCGGGGTGAAGGTGAAACACAGGTAACCAGGAACAGGAGAGCGGGTTACTGGGCCTCGGCAATACGCCCCACGGGGTCAAGGCATAAAACGGTTAACAAAGAAAAGGTGAGCAGCTTTCTCAGCCTGGTAGACACGCCCCCCGCAGTGAAGGCAGCAGACACGTAACAAAGAACAGGTGAGCAGCTTGCTCGGCGGGGGGTAGACAGGCCCCACGGGGTGAAGGCACAAGACAGGTAAGGAAAAGTAGGGGAGCAGCAAGCTCGGCCTGGTAGACAGGCCCACCCGGTGTGAAGGCGAAAGACAGGTAACCAGGAAGAAGGGAGCCGGTGTCTGGGCTTCGTCCATACGAACCACGGGGTCAAGGTATAAAACGGGTAACCAAGAAAAGATGAGCAGCTTGCTCGGCCTGGTAGACACGCCCCGCGCAGTGAAGGCAGCAGACACGTAACAAAGAACAGGTGAGCAGCTTGCTCGGCATGGTGGACACGCCCCCCTTGGTGAATGCAGAAGACATGTAAAGAAAAATAGGTGAGCAGCTTGAAAGGCCGGGTACACAGGCCTCCCGCAGTGAAGGCAGCAGACACGTAACAAAGAACAGGTGAGCAGCTTGCTCGGCATGGTGGACACGCCCCCCGTGGTGAATGCAGAAGACATGTAAAGAAAAATAGGTGAGCAGCTTGAAAGGCCTGGTAGACAGGCCCACACGTGGTGAAGGCAAAACCCAGGTAACCAGGAACAATAGAGCGGGTTACTGGGCCTCGTCAATACGCCCCACGGGGTCAAGGCATAAAACGGGTAACAAAGAAAAGGTGAGCAGCTTGCTCAGCCTGGTAGACACACCCCTGGGAGTTAAGGCAGCAGACACGTAAGAAAGAATAGGTGAGCAGCTTGCTCGGCGGGGTAGACATGCCCCACGGGGTGAAGGCACAAGACAGGTAAGGAAAAATAGGTGAGCAGCTAGCTCGGCCTGGTAGACAGGCCCACCCGGTGTGAAGGCGAAAGACAGGTAACCAGGAAGAAGGGAGCCGGTTGCTGGGCTTCCTCCATACGAACCACGGGGTCAAGGTATAAAACGGGTAACCAAGAAAAGATGAGCAGCTTGCTCGTCCTGGTAGACACGCCCCGCCCAGTGAAGGCAGCAGACACGTAACAAAGAACAGGTGAGCAGCTTGCTGGGCATGGTGTACACGCCCCCGTGGTGAATGCAGAAGACATTTAAGGAAAAATAGGTGAGCAGCTTGAAAGGCCTGGTAGACAGGCCCACCCGGGGTGAAGGCGAAACACAGGTAACCAGGAACAGGAGAGCGGGTTACTGGGCCTCGTCAATACGCCGCACGGGGTCAAGGCATAAAACGGGTAACAAAGAAAAGGTGAGCAGCTTGCTCAGCCTGGTAGACACACCCCGGGGAGTTAAGGCAGCAGACACGTAACAAAGAACAGGTGAGCAGCTTGCTCGGCGGGGGGTAGACAGGCCCCACGGGGTGAAGGCACAAGACAGGTAAGGAAAAATAGGTGAGCAGCTAGCTCGGCCTGGTAGACAGGCCCACCCGGTGTGAAGGCGAAAGACAGGTAACCAGGAAGAAGGGAGCGGGTTGGTGGGCTTCGTCGATACGAACCACGGGGTCAAGGTATAAAACGGGTAACCAAGAAAAGATGAGTAGCTTGCTCGGCCTGGTAGACACGCCCCCGGAGTGAAGGCAGCAGACAGGTAACAAAGAACAGGTGGGCAGCTTGCTCGGCATGGTGGACACGCCCCCGTGGTGAATGCAGAAGACATGTAAAGAAAAATAGGTGAGCAGCTTGAAAGGCCTGGTAGACAGGACCACCCGGGGTGAAGGGGAAACCCAGGTAACCAGGAAGAGGAGAGCGGGTTACTGGCCCTCGTCAATACGCCCCACGGGGTCAAGGCATAAAACGGGTAACAAAGAAAAGGTGAGCAGCTTGCTCAGCCTGGTAGACACACCCCTGGGAGTTAAGGCAGCAGACACGTAACAAAGAATAGGTGAGCAGCTTGCTCGGCGGGGTAGACACGCCCCACGGGGTGAAGGCACAAGACAGGTAAGGAAAAATAGGTGAGTAGCTAGCTCGGCCTGGTAGACAGGCCCACCCGGTGTGAAGGCGAAAGACAGGTAACCAGGAAGAAGGGAGCGGGTTGCTGGGCTTCGTCGATACGAACCACGGGGTCAAGGTATAAAACGGGTAACCAAGAAAAGATGAACAGCATGCTCGGCCTGGTAGACACGCCCCCCGCAGTGAAGGTAGCAGACACGTAACAAAGAGCAGGTGAGCAGCTTGCTGGGCATGGTGTACACGCCCCCGTGGTGAATGCAGAAGACATTTAAGGAAAAATAGGTGAGCAGCTTGAAAGGCCTGGTAGACAGGCCCACCCGGGGTGAAGGCGAAACACAGGTAACCAGGAACAGGAGAGCGGGTTACTGGGCCTCGTCAATACGCCCCACGGGGTCAAGGCATAAAACGGGTAACAAAGAAAAGGTGAGAAGCTTGCTCAGCCTGGTAGACACACCCCCGGGAGTTATGGCAGCAGACACATAACAAAGAATAGGTGAGCAGCTTGCTCGGCAGGGTAGACACGCCCCACGGGGTGAAGGCACAAGACAGGTAAGGAAAAATGGGTGAGCAGCTAGCTCGGCCTGGTAGACAGGCCCACCCGGTGTGAAGGCGAAAGACAGGTAACCAGGAAGAAGGGAGCGGGTTGCTGCGCTTCGTCGATACGAACCACGGGGTCAAGGTATAAAACGGGTAACCAAGAAAAGATGAGTAGCTTGCTCGGCCTGGTAGACACGCCCCCGGAGTGAAGGCAGCAGACAGGTAACAGAGAACAGGTGAGCAGCTTGCTCGGCATGGTGGACAGGCCCCAGTGGTGAATGCAGAAGACATGTAAAGAAAAATAGGTGAGCAGCTTGAAAGGCCTGGTAGACAGGACCACCAGGGGTGAAGGCGAAACACAGCTAACCAGGAACAGGAGAGCGGGTTACTGGGCCTCGTCAATACGCCCAACGGGGTCAAGGCATAAAACGGGTAACAAAGAAAAGGTGAGGAGCTTGCTCAGCCTGGTAGACACACCCCTGCGAGTTAAGGCGGCAGACACGTAACAAAGAACAGGTGAGCAGCTTGCTGGGCATGGTGTACACGCCCCCGTGGTGAATGCAGAAGACATTTAAGGAAAAATAGGTGAGCAGCTTGAAAGGCCTGGTAGACAGGCCCACCCGGGGTGAAGGCGAAACACAGGTAACCAGGAACAGGAGAGCGGGTTACTGGGCCTCGTCAATACGCCCCACGGGGTCAAGGCATAAAACGGGTAACAAAGAAAAGGTGAGCAGCTTGCTCAGCCTGGTAGACACACCCCGGGGAGTTAAGGCAGCAGACACGTAACAAAGAACAGGTGAGCAGCTTGCTCGGCGGGGGGTAGACAGGCCCCACGGGGTGAAGGCACAAGACAGGTAATGAAAAATAGGTGAGCAGCTAGCTCGGCCTGGTAGACAGGCCCACCCGGTGTGAAGGCGAAAGACAGGTAACCAGGAAGAAGGGAGCGGGTTGGTGGGCTTCGTCGATACGAACCACGGGGTCAAGGTATAAAACGGGTAACCAAGAAAAGATGAGTAGCTTGCTCGGCCTGGTAGACACGCCCCCGGAGTGAAGGCAGCAGACAGGTAACAAAGAACAGGTGAGCAGCTTGCTCGGCATGGTGGACACGCCCCCGTGGTGAATGCAGAAGACATGTAAAGAAAAATACATGAGCAGCTTGAAAGGCCTGGTAGACAGGCCCACCCGGGGTGAATGTGAAACACAGGTAACCAGGAACAGGAGAGCGGGTTACTGGGCCTCGTCAATACGCCCCACGGTGTCAAGGCATAAAACGGGTAACAAAGAAAAGGTGAGCAGCTTGCTCAGCCTGGTAGACACACCCCGGGGAGATAAGGCAGCAGACACGTAACAAAGAACAGGTGAGCAGCTTGCTCGGCAGGGGGTAGACAGGCCCCACGGGGTGAAGGCAGAAGACAGGTAAGGAAAAATAGGTGAGCAGCTAACTCGGCCTGGTAGACAGGCCCACCCGGTGTGAAGGCGAAAGACAGGTAACCAGGAAGAAGGGAGCGGGTTGGTGGGCTTCGTCGATACGAACCACGGGGTCAAGGTATAAAACGGGTAACCAAGAAAAGATGAGCAGCTTGCTCGGCCTCGTAGACACGCGCCGCCCAGTGAAGGCAGCAGACACGTAACAAAGAACAGGTGAGCAGCTTGCTGGGCATGGTGTACACGCCCCCGTGGTGAATGCAGAAGACATTTAAGGAAAAATAGGTGAGCAGCTTGAAAGGCCTGGTAGACAGGCCCACCCGGGGTGAAGGCGAAACACAGGTAACCAGGAACAGGAGAGCGGGTTACTGGGCCTCGTCAATACGCCCCACGGGGTCAAGGCATAAAACGGGTAACAAACAAAAGGTGAGAAGATTGCTCAGCCTGGTAGACACACCCCCGGGAGTTATGGCAGCAGACACATAACAAAGAATAGGTGAGCAGCTTGCTCGGCAGGGTAGACACGCCCCACGGGGTGAAGGCACAAGACAGGTAAGGAAAAATGGGTGAGCAGCTAGCTCGGCCTGGTAGACAGGCCCACCCGGTGTGAAGGCGAAAGACAGGTAACCAGGAAGAAGGGAGCGGGTTGCTGGGCTTCGTCGATACGAACCACGGGGTCAAGGTATAAAACGGGTAACCAAGAAAAGATGAGCAGCTTGCTCGGCCTGGTAGACACGCCCCCGGAGTGAAGGCAGCAGACAGGTAACAAAGAACAGGTGAGCAGCTTGCTCGGCATGGTGGACACGCCCCCGTGGTGAATGCAGAAGACATGTAAAGAAAAATAGGTGAGCACCTTGAAAGGCCTGGTAGACAGGACCACCCGGGGTGAAGGGGAAACCCAGGTAACCAGGAACAGGAGAGCGGGTTACTGGGCCTCGTCAATACGCCCCACGGGGTCAAGGCATAAAACGGGTAACAAAGAAAAGGTGAGCAGCTTTCTCAGCCTGGTAGACACACCCCTGGGAGTTAAGGCAGCAGACACGTAACAAAGAATAGGTGAGCAGCTTGCTCGGCGGGGTAGACACGCCCCACGGGGTGAAGGCACAAGACAGGTAAGGAAAAATAGGTGAGCAGCTAGCTCGGCCTGGTAGACAGGCCCACCCGGTGTGAAGGCGAAAGACAGGTAACCAGGAAGAAGGGAGCGGGTTGCTGGGCTTCGTCGATACGAACCACGGGTTCAAGGTATAAAACGGGTAACCAAGAAAAGATGAACAGCATGCTCGGCCTGGTAGACACGCCCCCCGCAGTGAAGGCAGCAGACACGTAACAAAGAACAGGTGAGCAGCTTGCTGGGCATAGTGTACACGCCCCCGTGGTGAATGCAGAAGACATTTAAGGGAAAATAGGTGAGCAGCTTGAAAGGCCTGGTAGACAGGCCCACCCGGGGTGAAGGTGAAACACAGGTAACCAGGAACAGGAGAGAGGGTTACTGGGCCTCGTCAATACGCCCCACGGGGTCAAGGCATAAAACGGGTAACAAAGAAAAGGTGAGAAGCTTGCTCAGCCTGGTAGACACACCCCCGGGAGTTATGGAAGCAGACACATAACAAAGAATAGGTGAGCAGTTTGCTCGGCAGGGTAGACACGCCACACGGGGTGAAGGCACAAGACAGGTAAGGAAAAATGGGTGAGCAGCTAGCTCGGCCTGGTAGACAGGCCCACCCGGTGTGAAGGCGAAAGACAGGTAACCAGGAAGAAGGGAGCGGGTTGCTGGGCTTCGTCGATACGAACCACGGGGTCAAGGTATAAAACGGGTAACCTAGAAAAGATGAGCAGCTTGCTCGGCCTGGCAGACACGCCCCCGGAGTGAAGGCAGCAGACAGGTAACAAAGAACAGGTGAGCAGCTTGCTCGGCATGGTGGACAGGCCCCCGTGGTGAATGCAGAAGACATGTAAAGAAAAATAGGTGAGCATCTTGAAAGGCCTGGTAGACAGGCCCACCCGGGGTGAAGGCGAAACACAGGAAACCAGGAAAAGGAGAGCGGGTTACTGGGCCTCGTCAATACGCCCCACGGGGTCAAGGCATAAAACGGGTAACAAAGAAAAGGTGAGCAGCTTGCTCGGGGGGAGGTAGACAGGCCCCACGGGGTGAAGGCACAAGACAGGTTAGGTAAAATAGGGGAGCAGCAAGCTCGGCCTGGTAGACAGGCCCACCCGGTGTGAAGGAGAAAGACAGGTAACCAGGAAGAAGGGAGCCGGTTGCTTGGCTTCGTCCATACAAACCACGGGGTCAAGGTATAAAACGGGTAACCAAGAAAAGATGAGCAGCTTGCTCGGCCTGGTAGACACGCCCCGCCCAGTGAAGGCAGCAGACACGTAACAAAGAACAGGTGAGCAGCTTGCTCGGCATGGTGGACATGCCCCCCGTGGTGAATGTAGAAGACATGTAAAGAAAAATAGGTGAGCAGATTGAAAGGCCTGGTAGATAGGCCCACCAGGGGTGAAGGGGAAACACAGGTAACCAGGAACAGGAGAGCGGGTTACTGGGCCTCGTCAATACGCCCCACGGGGACAAGGCATAAAACGGGTAACAAAGAAAAGGTGAGCAGCTTGCTCAGCCTGGTAGACACACCCCTGGGAGTTAAGGCAGCAGACACGTAACAAAGAATAGGTGAGCAGCTTGCTCGGCGGGGGGTAGACAGGCCCAACGGGGTGAAGGCACAAGACAGGTAAGGAAAAATAGGGGAGCAGCAAGCTCGGCCTGGTAGACAGGCCCACCCGGTGTGAAGGCGAAAGACAGGTAACCAAGAAGAAGGGAGCCGGTTGCTGGGCTTCCTCCATACGACCCACGGGGTCAAGGTATAAAACGGGTAACCAAGAAAAGATGAGCAGCTAGCTCGGCCTGGTAGACAGGCCCACACGGTTTGAAGGCGAAAGACAGGTAACCAGGAAGAAGGGAGCGGGTTGCTGGGCTTCGTCGATACGAACCACGGAGTCAAGGTATAAAACGGGTAACCAAGAAAAGATGAGCAGCTTGCTCGGCCTGGTAGACACGCCCCGCGCAGTGAAGGCAGCAGACACGTAACAAAGTACAGGTGAGCAGCTTGCTCGGCATGGTGGACACGCCCCCCGTGGTGAATGCAGAAGACATGTAAAGAAAAATAGGTGAGCAGTTTGAAAGGCCGGGTAAACAGGCCTCCCGCAGTGAAGGCAGCAGACACGTAACAAAGAACACGTGAGCAGCTTGCTCGGCAAGGTGGACACTCCCCCATGGTGAATGCAGAAGACATGTAAAGAAAAATACATGAGCAGCTTGAAAGGCCTGGTAGACAGGCCCACCCGGGGTGAAGGTGAAACACAGGTAACCAGGAACAGGAGAGCGGGTTACTGGGCCTCGGCAATACGCCCCACGGGGTCAAGGCATAAAACGGTTAACAAAGAAAAGGTGAGCAGCTTTCTCAGCCTGGTAGACACGCCCCCCGCAGTGAAGGCAGCAGACACGTAACAAAGAACAGGTGAGCAGCTTGCTCGGCGGGGGGTAGACAGGCCCCACGGGGTGAAGGCACAAGACAGGTAAGGAAAAGTAGGGGAGCAGCAAGCTCGGCCTGGTAGACAGGCCCACCCGGTGTGAAGGCGAAAGACAGGTAACCAGGAAGAAGGGAGCCGGTGTCTGGGCTTCGTCCATACGAACCACGGGGTCAAGGTATAAAACGGGTAACCAAGAAAAGATGAGCAGCTTGCTCGGCCTGGTAGACACGCCCCGCGCAGTGAAGGCAGCAGACACGTAACAAAGAACAGGTGAGCAGCTTGCTCGGCATGGTGGACACGCCCCCCTTGGTGAATGCAGAAGACATGTAAAGAAAAATAGGTGAGCAGCTTGAAAGGCCGGGTACACAGGCCTCCCGCAGTGAAGGCAGCAGACACGTAACAAAGAACAGGTGAGCAGCTTGCTCGGCATGGTGGACACGCCCCCCGTGGTGAATGCAGAAGACATGTAAAGAAAAATAGGTGAGCAGCTTGAAAGGCCTGGTAGACAGGCCCACACGTGGTGAAGGCAAAACCCAGGTAACCAGGAACAATAGAGCGGGTTACTGGGCCTCGTCAATACGCCCCACGGGGTCAAGGCATAAAACGGGTAACAAAGAAAAGGTGAGCAGCTTGCTCAGCCTGGTAGACACACCCCTGGGAGTTAAGGCAGCAGACACGTAAGAAAGAATAGGTGAGCAGCTTGCTCGGCGGGGTAGACATGCCCCACGGGGTGAAGGCACAAGACAGGTAAGGAAAAATAGGTGAGCAGCTAGCTCGGCCTGGTAGACAGGCCCACCCGGTGTGAAGGCGAAAGACAGGTAACCAGGAAGAAGGGAGCCGGTTGCTGGGCTTCCTCCATACGAACCACGGGGTCAAGGTATAAAACGGGTAACCAAGAAAAGATGAGCAGCTTGCTCGTCCTGGTAGACACGCCCCGCCCAGTGAAGGCAGCAGACACGTAACAAAGAACAGGTGAGCAGCTTGCTGGGCATGGTGTACACGCCCCCGTGGTGAATGCAGAAGACATTTAAGGAAAAATAGGTGAGCAGCTTGAAAGGCCTGGTAGACAGGCCCACCCGGGGTGAAGGCGAAACACAGGTAACCAGGAACAGGAGAGCGGGTTACTGGGCCTCGTCAATACGCCGCACGGGGTCAAGGCATAAAACGGGTAACAAAGAAAAGGTGAGCAGCTTGCTCAGCCTGGTAGACACACCCCGGGGAGTTAAGGCAGCAGACACGTAACAAAGAACAGGTGAGCAGCTTGCTCGGCGGGGGGTAGACAGGCCCCACGGGGTGAAGGCACAAGACAGGTAAGGAAAAATAGGTGAGCAGCTAGCTCGGCCTGGTAGACAGGCCCACCCGGTGTGAAGGCGAAAGACAGGTAACCAGGAAGAAGGGAGCGGGTTGGTGGGCTTCGTCGATACGAACCACGGGGTCAAGGTATAAAACGGGTAACCAAGAAAAGATGAGTAGCTTGCTCGGCCTGGTAGACACGCCCCCGGAGTGAAGGCAGCAGACAGGTAACAAAGAACAGGTGGGCAGCTTGCTCGGCATGGTGGACACGCCCCCGTGGTGAATGCAGAAGACATGTAAAGAAAAATAGGTGAGCAGCTTGAAAGGCCTGGTAGACAGGACCACCCGGGGTGAAGGGGAAACCCAGGTAACCAGGAAGAGGAGAGCGGGTTACTGGCCCTCGTCAATACGCCCCACGGGGTCAAGGCATAAAACGGGTAACAAAGAAAAGGTGAGCAGCTTGCTCAGCCTGGTAGACACACCCCTGGGAGTTAAGGCAGCAGACACGTAACAAAGAATAGGTGAGCAGCTTGCTCGGCGGGGTAGACACGCCCCACGGGGTGAAGGCACAAGACAGGTAAGGAAAAATAGGTGAGTAGCTAGCTCGGCCTGGTAGACAGGCCCACCCGGTGTGAAGGCGAAAGACAGGTAACCAGGAAGAAGGGAGCGGGTTGCTGGGCTTCGTCGATACGAACCACGGGGTCAAGGTATAAAACGGGTAACCAAGAAAAGATGAACAGCATGCTCGGCCTGGTAGACACGCCCCCCGCAGTGAAGGTAGCAGACACGTAACAAAGAGCAGGTGAGCAGCTTGCTGGGCATGGTGTACACGCCCCCGTGGTGAATGCAGAAGACATTTAAGGAAAAATAGGTGAGCAGCTTGAAAGGCCTGGTAGACAGGCCCACCCGGGGTGAAGGCGAAACACAGGTAACCAGGAACAGGAGAGCGGGTTACTGGGCCTCGTCAATACGCCCCACGGGGTCAAGGCATAAAACGGGTAACAAAGAAAAGGTGAGAAGCTTGCTCAGCCTGGTAGACACACCCCCGGGATTTATGGCAGCAGACACATAACAAAGAATAGGTGAGCAGCTTGCTCGGCAGGGTAGACACGCCCCACGGGGTGAAGGCACAAGACAGGTAAGGAAAAATGGGTGAGCAGCTAGCTCGGCCTGGTAGACAGGCCCACCCGGTGTGAAGGCGAAAGACAGGTAACCAGGAAGAAGGGAGCGGGTTGCTGCGCTTCGTCGATACGAACCACGGGGTCAAGGTATAAAACGGGTAACCAAGAAAAGATGAGTAGCTTGCTCGGCCTGGTAGACACGCCCCCGGAGTGAAGGCAGCAGACAGGTAACAGAGAACAGGTGAGCAGCTTGCTCGGCATGGTGGACAGGCCCCAGTGGTGAATGCAGAAGACATGTAAAGAAAAATAGGTGAGCAGCTTGAAAGGCCTGGTAGACAGGACCACCAGGGGTGAAGGCGAAACACAGGTAACCAGGAACAGGAGAGCGGGTTACTGGGCCTCGTCAATACGCCCCACGGGGTCAAGGCATAAAACGGGTAACAAAGAAAAGGTGAGCAGCTTGCTCAGCCTGGTAGACACACCCCGGGGAGTTAAGGCAGCAGACATGTAACAAAGAACAGGTGAGCAGCTTGCTCGGCGGGGGGTAGACAGGCCCCACGGGGTGAAGGCACAAGACAGGTAAGGAAAAATAGGAGAGCAGCTAGCTCGGCCTGGTAGACAGGCCCACCCGGTGTGAAGGCGAAAGACAGGTAACCAGGAAGAAGGGAGCGGGTTGGTGGGCTTCGTCGATACGAACCACGGGGTCAAGGTATAAAACGGGTAACCAAGAAAAGATGAGTAGCTTGCTCGGCCTGGTAGACACGCCCCCGGAGTGAAGGCAGCAGACAGGTAACAAAGAACAGGTGAGCAGCTTGCTCGGCATGGTGGACACGCCCCCGTGGTGAATGCAGAAGACATGTAAAGAAAAATAGGTGAGCAGCTTGAAAGGCCTGGTAGACAGGACCACCCGGGGTGAAGGGGAAACCCAGGTAACCAGGAACAGGAGAGCGGGTTACTGGGCCTCGTCAATACGCCCCACGGGGTCAAGGCATAAAACGGGTAACAAAGAAAAGGTGAGCAGCTTGCTCAGCCTGGTAGACACACCCCTGGGAGTTAAGGCAGCAGACACGTAACAAAGAATAGGTGAGCAGCTTGCTCGGCGGGGGGTAGACAGGCCCCACGGGGTGAAGGCACAAGACAGGTAAGGAAAAATAGGTGAGCAGCTAGCTCGGCCTGGTAGACAGGCCCACCCGGTGTGAAGGCGAAAGACAGGTAACCAGGAAGAAGGGAGCGGGTTGGTGGGCTTCGTCGATACGAACCACGGGGTCAAGGTATAAAACGGGTAACCAAGAAAAGATGAGTAGCTTGCTCGGCCTGGTAGACACGCCCCCGGAGTGAAGGCAGCAGACAGGTAACAAAGAACAGGTGGGCAGCTTGCTCGGCATGGTGGACACGCCCCCGTGGTGAATGCAGAAGACATGTAAAGAAAAATAGGTGAGCAGCTTGAAAGGCCTGGTAGACAGGACCACCCGGGGTGAAGGGGAAACCCAGGTAACCAGGAAGAGGAGAGCGGGTTACTGGCCCTCGTCAATACGCCCCACGGGGTCAAGGCATAAAACGGGTAACAAAGAAAAGGTGAGCAGCTTGCTCAGCCTGGTAGACACACCCCTGGGAGTTAAGGCAGCAGACACGTAACAAAGAATAGGTGAGCAGCTTGCTCGGCGGGGTAGACACGCCACACGGGGTGAAGGCACAAGACAGGTAAGGAAAAATAGGTGAGTAGCTAGCTCGGCCTGGTAGACAGGCCCACCCGGTGTGAAGGCGAAAGACAGGTAACCAGGAAGAAGGGAGCGGGTTGCTGGGCTTCGTCGATACGAACCACGGGGTCAAGGTATAAAACGGGTAACCAAGAAAAGATGAACAGCATGCTCGGCCTGGTAGACACGCCCCCCGCAGTGAAGGTAGCAGACACGTAACAAAGAGCAGGTGAGCAGCTTGCTGGGCATGGTGTACACGCCCCCGTGGTGAATGCAGAAGACATTTAAGGAAAAATAGGTGAGCAGCTTGAAAGGCCTGGTAGACAGGCCCACCCGGGGTGAAGGCGAAACACAGGTAACCAGGAACAGGAGAGCGGGTTACTGGGCCTCGTCAATACGCCCCACGGGGTCAAGGCATAAAACGGGTAACAAAGAAAAGGTGAGAAGCTTGCTCAGCCTGGTAGACACACCCCCGGGAGTTATGGCAGCAGACACATAACAAAGAATAGGTGAGCAGCTTGCTCGGCAGGGTAGACACGCCCCACGGGGTGAAGGCACAAGACAGGTAAGGAAAAATGGGTGAGCAGCTAGCTCGGCCTGGTAGACAGGCCCACCCGGTGTGAAGGCGAAAGACAGGTAACCAGGAAGAAGGGAGCGGGTTGCTGCGCTTCGTCGATACGAACCACGGGGTCAAGGTATAAAACGGGTAACCAAGAAAAGATGAGTAGCTTGCTCGGCCTGGTAGACACGCCCCCGGAGTGAAGGCAGCAGACAGGTAACAGAGAACAGGTGAGCAGCTTGCTCGGCATGGTGGACAGGCCCCAGTGGTGAATGCAGAAGACATGTAAAGAAAAATAGGTGAGCAGCTTGAAAGGCCTGGTAGACAGGCCCACCCGGGGTGAAGGCGAAACACAGGTAACCAGGAACAGGAGAGCGGGTTACTGGGCCTCGTCAATACGCCCCACGGGGTCAAGGCATAAAACGGGTAACAAAGAAAAGGTGAGCAGCTTGCTCAGCCTGGTAGACACACCCCGGGGAGTTAAGGCAGCAGACATGTAACAAAGAACAGGTGAGCAGCTTGCTCGGCGGGGGGTAGACAGGCCCCACGGGGTGAAGGCACAAGACAGGTAAGGAAAAATAGGAGAGCAGCTAGCTCGGCCTGGTAGACAGGCCCACCCGGTGTGAAGGCGAAAGACAGGTAACCAGGAAGAAGGGAGCGGGTTGGTGGGCTTCGTCGATACGAACCACGGGGTCAAGGTATAAAACGGGTAACCAAGAAAAGATGAGTAGCTTGCTCGGCCTGGTAGACACGCCCCCGGAGTGAAGGCAGCAGACAGGTAACAAAGAACAGGTGAGCAGCTTGCTCGGCATGGTGGACACGCCCCCGTGGTGAATGCAGAAGACATGTAAAGAAAAATAGGTGAGCAGCTTGAAAGGCCTGGTAGACAGGACCACCCGGGGTGAAGGGGAAACCCAGGTAACCAGGAACAGGAGAGCGGGTTACTGGGCCTCGTCAATACGCCCCACGGGGTCAAGGCATAAAACGGGTAACAAAGAAAAGGTGAGCAGCTTGCTCAGCCTGGTAGACACACCCCTGGGAGTTAAGGCAGCAGACACGTAACAAAGAATAGGTGAGCAGCTTGCTCGGCGGGGGGTAGACAGGCCCCACGGGGTGAAGGCACAAGACAGGTAAGGAAAAATAGGTGAGCAGCTAGCTCGGCCTGGTAGACAGGCCCACCCGGTGTGAAGGCGAAAGACAGGTAACCAGGAAGAAGGGAGCGGGTTGCTGGGCTTCGTCGATACGAACCACGGGGTCAAGGTATAAAACGGGTAACAAAGAAAAGGTGAGCAGCTTACTCAGCCTGGTTGACACGCCCCCCGCAGTGAAGGCAGCAGACACGTAACAAAGAACAGGTGAGCAGCTTGCTGGGCATGGTGTACACGCCCCCGTGGTGAATGCAGAAGACATTTAAGGAAAAATAGGTGAGCAGCTTGAAAGGCCTGGTAGACAGGCCCACCCGGGGTGAAGGCGAAACACAGGTAACCAGGAACAGGAGAGCGGGTTACTGGGCCTCGTCAATACGCCCCACGGGGTCAAGGCATAAAACGGGTAACAAAGAAAAGGTGAGCAGCTTGCTCAGCCTGGTAGACACACCCCCGGGAGTTATGGCAGCAGACACATAACAAAGAATAGGTGAGCAGCTTGCTCGGCAGGGTAGACACGCCCCACGGGGTGAAGGCACAAGACAGGTAAGGAAAAATGGGTGAGCAGCTAGCTCGTCCTGGTAGACAGGCCCACCCGGTGTGAAGGCGAAAGACAGGTAACCAGGAAGAAGGGAGCGGGTCGCTGCGCTTCGTCGATACGAACCACGGGGTCAAGGTATAAAACGGGTAACCAAGAAAAGATGAGTAGCTTGCTCGGCCTGGTAGACACGCCCCCGGAGTGAAGGCAGCAGACAGGTAACAGAGAACAGGTGAGCAGCTTGCTCGGCATGGTGGACAGGCCCCCGTGGTGAATGCAGAAGACATGTAAAGAAAAATAGGTGAGCAGCTTGAAAGGCCTGGTAGACAGGCCCACCCGGGGTGAAGGCGAAACACAGGTAACCAGGAACAGGAGAGCGGGTTACTGGGCCTCGTCAATACGCCCCACGGGGTCAAGGCATAAAACGGGTAACAAAGAAAAGGTGAGCAGCTTGCTCAGCCTGGTAGACACACCCCGGGGAGTTAAGGCAGCAGACACGTAACAAAGAACAGGTGAGCAGCTTGCTCGGCGGGGGGTAGACAGGCCCCACGGGGTGAAGGCACAAGACAGGTAAGGAAAAATAGGTGAGCAGCTAGCTCGGCCTGGTAGACAGGCCCACCCGGTGTGAAGGCGAAAGACAGGTAACCAGGAAGAAGGGAGCGGGTTGGTGGGCTTCGTCGATACGAACCACGGGGTCAAGGTATAAAACGGGTAACCAAGAAAAGATGAGTAGCTTGCTCGGCCTGGTAGACACGCCCCCGGAGTGAAGGCAGCAGACAGGTAACAAAGAACAGGTGAGCAGCTTGCTCGGCATGGTGGACACGCCCCCGTGGTGAATGCAGAAGACATGTAAAGAAAAATAGGTGAGCAGCTTGAAAGGCCTGGTAGACAGGACCACCCGGGGTGAAGGGGAAACACAGGTAACCAGGAACAGGAGAGCGGGTTACTGGGCCTCGTCAATACGCCCCACGGGGTCAAGGCATAAAACGGGTAACAAAGAAAAGGTGAGCAGCTTGCTCAGCCTGGTAGACACACCCCTGGGAGTTAAGGCAGCAGACACGTAACAAAGAATAGGTGAGCAGCTTGCTCGGCGGGGTAGACACGCCCCACGGGGTGAAGGCACAAGACAGGTAAGGAAAAATAGGTGAGCAGCTAGCTCGGCCTGGTAGACAGGCCCACCCGGTGTGAAGGCGAAAGACAGGTAACCAGGAAGAAGGGAGCGGGTTGCTGGGCTTCGTCGATACGAACCACGGGGTCAAGGTATAAAACGGGTAACCAAGAAAAGATGAACAGCATGCTCGGCCTGGTAGACACGCCCCCCGCAGTGAAGGCAGCAGACACGTAACAAAGAACAGGTGAGCAGCTTGCTGGGCATGGTGTACACGCCCCCGTGGTGAATGCAGAAGACATTTAAGGAAAAATAGGTGAGCAGCTTGAAAGGCCTGGTAGACAGGCCCACCCGGGGTGAAGGCGAAACACAGGTAACCAGGAACAGGAGAGCGGGTTACTGGGCCTCGTCAATACGCCCCACGGGGTCAAGGCATAAAACGGGTAACAAAGAAAAGGTGAGAAGCTTGCTCAGCCTGGTAGACACACCCCCGGGAGTTATGGAAGCAGACACATAACAAAGAATAGGTGAGCAGTTTGCTCGGCAGGGTAGACACGCCCCACGGGGTGAAGGCACAAGACAGGTAAGGAAAAATGGGTGAGCAGCTAGCTCGGCCTGGTAGACAGGCCCACCCGGTGTGAAGGCGAAAGACAGGTAACCAGGAAGAAGGGAGCGGGTTGCTGGGCTTCGTCGATACGAACCACGGGGTCAAGGTATAAAACGGGTAACCTAGAAAAGATGAGCAGCTTGCTCGGCCTGGCAGACACGCCCCCGGAGTGAAGGCAGCAGACAGGTAACAAAGAACAGGTGAGCAGCTTGCTCGGCATGGTGGACAGGCCCCCGTGGTGAATGCAGAAGACATGTAAAGAAAAATAGGTGAGCATCTTGAAAGGCCTGGTAGACAGGCCCACCCGGGGTGAAGGCGAAACACAGGAAACCAGGAACAGGAGAGCGGGTTACTGGGCCTCGTCAATACGCCCCACGGGGTCAAGGCATAAAACGGGTAACAAAGAAAAGGTGAGCAGCTTGCTCGGGGGGAGGTAGACAGGCCCCACGGGGTGAAGGCACAAGACAGGTTAGGTAAAATAGGGGAGCAGCAAGCTCGGCCTGGTAGACAGGCCCACCCGGTGTGAAGGAGAAAGACAGGTAACCAGGAAGAAGGGAGCCGGTTGCTTGGCTTCGTCCATACAAACCACGGGGTCAAGGTATAAAACGGGTAACCAAGAAAAGATGAGCAGCTTGCTCGGCCTGGTAGACACGCCCCGCCCAGTGAAGGCAGCAGACACGTAACAAAGAACAGGTGAGCAGCTTGCTCGGCATGGTGGACATGCCCCCCGTGGTGAATGTAGAAGACATGTAAAGAAAAATAGGTGAGCAGATTGAAAGGCCTGGTAGATAGGCCCACCCGGGGTGAAGGGGAAACACAGGTAACCAGGAACAGGAGAGCGGGTTACTGGGCCTCGTCAATACGCCCCACGGGGACAAGGCATAAAACGGGTAACAAAGAAAAGGTGAGCAGCTTGCTCAGCCTGGTAGACACACCCCTGGGAGTTAAGGCAGCAGACACGTAACAAAGAATAGGTGAGCAGCTTGCTCGGCGGGGGGTAGACAGGCCCAACGGGGTGAAGGCACAAGACAGGTAAGGAAAAATAGGGGAGCAGCAAGCTCGGCCTGGTAGACAGGCCCACCCGGTGTGAAGGCGAAAGACAGGTAACCAAGAAGAAGGGAGCCGGTTGCTGGGCTTCCTCCATACGACCCACGGGGTCAAGGTATAAAACGGGTAACCAAGAAAAGATGAGCAGCTAGCTCGGCCTGGTAGACAGGCCCACACGGTTTGAAGGCGAAAGACAGGTAACCAGGAAGAAGGGAGCGGGTTGCTGGGCTTCGTCGATACGAACCACGGAGTCAAGGTATAAAACGGGTAACCAAGAAAAGATGAGCAGCTTGCTCGGCCTGGTAGACACGACCCGCGCAGTGAAGGCAGCAGACACGTAACAAAGAACAGGTGAGCAGCTTGCTCGGCATGGTGGACACGCCCCCCGTGGTGAATGCAGAAGACATGTAAAGAAAAATAGGTGAGCAGTTTGAAAGGCCGGGTAAACAGGCCTCCCGCAGTGAAGGCAGCAGACACGTAACAAAGAACACGTGAGCAGCTTGCTCGGCAAGGTGGACACTCCCCCATGGTGAATGCAGAAGACATGTAAAGAAAAATACATGAGCAGCTTGAAAGGCCTGGTAGACAGGCCCACCCGGGGTGAAGGTGAAAAAGAGGTAACCAGGAACAGGAGAGCGGGTTACTAGGCCTCGGCAATACGCCCCACGGGGTCAAGGCATAAAACGGTTAACAAAGAAAAGGTGAGCAGCTTTCTCAGCCTGGTTGACACGCCCCCCGCAGTGAAGGCAGCAGACACGTAACAAAGAACAGGTGAGCAGCTTGCTCGGCGGGGGGTAGACAGGCCCCACGGGGTGAAGGCACAAGACAGGTAAGGAAAAGTAGGGGAGCAGCAAGCTCGGCCTGGTAGACAGGCCCACCCGGTGTGAAGGCGAAAGACAGGTAACCAGGAAGAAGGGAGCCGGTGTCTGGGCTTCGTCCATACGAACCACGGGGTCAAGGTATAAAACGGGTAACCAAGAAAAGATGAGCAGCTTGCTCGGCCTGGTAGACACGCCCCGCGCAGTGAAGGCAGCAGACACGTAACAAAGAACAGGTGAGCAGCTTGCTCGGCATGGTGGACACGCCCCCCTTGGTGAATGCAGAAGACATGTAAAGAAAAATAGGTGAGCAGCTTGAAAGGCCGGGTACACAGGCCTCCCGCAGTGAAGGCAGCAGACACGTAACAAAGAACAGGTGAGCAGCTTGCTCGGCATGGTGGACACGCCCCCCGTGGTGAATGCAGAAGACATGTAAAGAAAAATAGGTGAGCAGCTAGAAAGGCCTGGTAGACAGGCCCACACGTGGTGAAGGCAAAACCCAGGTAACCAGGAACAATAGAGCGGGTTACTGGGCCTCGTCAATACGCCCCACGGGGTCAAGGCATAAAACGGGTAACAAAGAAAAGGTGAGCAGCTTGCTCAGCCTGGTAGACACACCCCTGGGAGTTAAGGCAGCAGACACGTAAGAAAGAATAGGTGAGCAGCTTGCTCGGCGGGGTAGACATGCCCCACGGGGTGAAGGCACAAGACAGGTAAGGAAAAATAGGTGAGCAGCTAGCTCGGCCTGGTAGACAGGCCCACCCGGTGTGAAGGCGAAAGACAGGTAACCAGGAAGAAGGGAGCCGGTTGCTGGGCTTCCTCCATACGAACCACGGGGTCAAGGTATAAAACGGGTAACCAAGAAAAGATGAGCAGCTTGCTCGTCCTGGTAGACACGCCCCGCCCAGTGAAGGCAGCAGACACGTAACAAAGAACAGGTGAGCAGCTTGCTCGGCATGGTGGACACGCCCCCGTGGTGAATGCAGAAGACATGTAAAGAAAAATAGGTGAGCAGATTGAAAGTCCTGGTAGATAGGCCCACCCGGGGTGAAGGGGAAACACAGGTAACCAGGAACAGGAGAGCGGGTTACTGGGCCTCGTCAATACGCCCCACGGTGTCAAGGCATAAAACGGGTAACAAAGAAAAGGTGAGCAGCTTGCTCAGCCTGGTAGACACACCCCGGGGAGTTAAGGCAGCAGACACGTAACAAAGAACAGGTGAGCAGCTTGCTTGGCGGGGGGTAGACAGGCCCCACGGGGTGAAGGCAGAAGACAGGTAAGGAAAAATAGGTGAACAGCTAGCTCGGCCTGGTAGACAGGCCCACCCGGTGTGAAGGCGAAAGACAGGTAACCAGGAAGAAGGGAGCCGGTTGCTGGGCTTCCTCCATACGAACCACGGGGTCAAGGTATAAAACGGGTAACCAAGAAAAGATGAGCAGCTTGCTCGGCCTGGTAGACACGCTCCTGAAGTGAAGGAAGCAGACAGGTAACAAAGAACAGGTGAGCAGCTTGCTCGGCATGGTGGACACGCCCCCGTGGTGAATGCAGAAGACATGTAAAAAAAATAGGTGAGCAGCTTGAAAGGCCTGGTAGACAGGCCCACCCGGGGTGAAGGCGAAACCCAGGTAACCAGGAACAGGAGAGCGGGTTACTGGGCCTCGTCAATACGCCCCACGGGGTCAAGGCATAAAACGGGTAACAAAGAAAAGGTGAGCAGCTTGCTCAGCCTGGTAGACACACCCCGGGGAGTTAAGGCAGCAGACACGTAACAAAGAACAGGTGAGCAGCTTGCTCGGCGGGGGGTAGACAGGCCCCACGGGATGAAGGCACAAGACAGGTAAGGAAAAATAGGTGAGCAGCTAGCTCGGCCTGGTAGACAGGCCCACCCGGTGTGAAGGCGAAAGACAGGTAACCAGGAAGAAGGGAGCGGGTTGGTGGGCTTCGTCGATACGAACCACGGGGTCAAGGTATAAAACGGGTAACCAAGAAAAGATGAGTAGCTTGCTCGGCCTGGTAGACACGCCCCCGGAGTGAAGGCAGCAGACAGGTAACAAAGAACAGGTGAGCAGCTTGCTCGGCATGGTGGACACGCCCCCGTGGTGAATGCAGAAGACCTGTAAAGAAAAATACATGAGCAGCTTGAAAGGCCTGGTAGACAGGCCCACCCGGGGTGAATGTGAAACACAGGTAACCAGGAACAGGAGAGCGGGTTACTGGGCCTCGTCAATACGCCCCACGGTGTCAAGGCATAAAACGGGTAACAAAGAAAAGGTGAGCAGCTTGCTCAGCCTGGTAGACACACCCCGGGGAGTTAAGGCAGCAGACACGTAACAAAGAACAGGTGAGCAGCTTGCTCGGCAGGGGGTAGACAGGCCCCACGGGGTGAAGGCAGAAGACAGGTAAGGAAAAATAGGTGAGCAGCTAACTCGGCCTGGTAGACAGGCCCACCCGGTGTGAAGGCGAAAGACAGGTAACCAGGAAGAAGGGAGCGGGTTGGTGGGCTTCGTCGATACGAACCACGGGGTCAAGGTATAAAACGGGTAACCAAGAAAAGATGAGCAGCTTGCTCGGCCCTCTAGACACGCCCCGCCCAGTGAAGGCAGCAGACACGTAACAAAGAACAGGTGAGCAGCTTGCTGGGCATAGTGTACACGCCCCCGTGGTGAATGCAGAAGACATTTAAGGGAAAATAGGTGAGCAGCTTGAAAGGCCTGGTAGACAGGCCCACCCGGGGTGAAGGTGAAACACAGGTAACCAGGAACAGGAGAGCGGGTTACTGGGCCTCGTCAATACGCCCCACGGGGTCAAGGCATAAAACGGGTAACAAAGAAAAGGTGAGAAGCTTGCTCAGCCTGGTAGACACACCCCCGGGAGTTATGGCAGCAGACACATAACAAAGAATAGGTGAGCAGTTTGCTCGGCAGGGTAGACACGCCCCACGGGGTGAAGGCACAAGACAGGTAAGGAAAAATGGGTGAGCAGCTAGCTCGGCCTGGTAGACAGGCCCACCCGGTGTGAAGGCGAAAGACAGGTAACCAGGAAGAAGGGAGCGGGTTGCTGGGCTTCGTCGATACGAACCACGGGGTCAAGGTATAAAACGGGTAACCTAGAAAAGATGAGCAGCTTGCTCGGCCTGGCAGACACGCCCCCGGAGTGAAGGCAGCAGACAGGTAACAAAGAACAGGTGAGCAGCTTGCTCGGCATGGTGGACAGGCCCCCGTGGTGAATGCAGAAGACATGTAAAGAAAAATAGGTGAGCATCTTGAAAGGCCTGGTAGACAGGCCCACCCGGGGTGAAGGCGAAACACAGGAAACCAGGAACAGGAGAGCGGGTTACTGGGCCTCGTCAATACGCCCCACGGGGTCAAGGCATAAAACGGGTAACAAAGAAAAGGTGAGCAGCTTGCTCGGGGGGAGGTAGACAGGCCCCACGGGGTGAAGGCACAAGACAGGTTAGGTAAAATAGGGGAGCAGCAAGCTCGGCCTGGTAGACAGGCCCACCCGGTGTGAAGGAGAAAGACAGGTAACCAGGAAGAAGGGAGCCGGTTGCTTGGCTTCGTCCATACAAACCACGGGGTCAAGGTATAAAACGGGTAACCAAGAAAAGATGAGCAGCTTGCTCGGCCTGGTAGACACGCGCCGCCCAGTGAAGGCAGCAGACACGTAACAAAGAACAGGTGAGCAGCTTGCTCGGCATGGTGGACATGCCCCCCGTGGTGAATGTAGAAGACATGTAAAGAAAAATAGGTGAGCAGATTGAAAGGCCTGGTAGATAGGCCCACCCGGGGTGAAGGGGAAACACAGGTAACCAGGAACAGGAGAGCGGGTTACTGGGCCTCGTCAATACGCCCCACGGGGACAAGGCATAAAACGGGTAACAAAGAAAAGGTGAGCAGCTTGCTCAGCCTGGTAGACACACCCCTGGGAGTTAAGGCAGCAGACACGTAACAAAGAATAGGTGAGCAGCTTGCTCGGCGGGGGGTAGACAGGCCCAACGGGGTGAAGGCACAAGACAGGTAAGGAAAAATAGGGGAGCAGCAAGCTCGGCCTGGTAGACAGGCCCACCCGGTGTGAAGGCGAAAGACAGGTAACCAAGAAGAAGGGAGCCGGTTGCTGGGCTTCCTCCATACGACCCACGGGGTCAAGGTATAAAACGGGTAACCAAGAAAAGATGAGCAGCTAGCTCGGCCTGGTAGACAGGCCCACACGGTTTGAAGGCGAAAGACAGGTAACCAGGAAGAAGGGAGCGGGTTGCTGGGCTTCGTCGATAGGAACCACGGAGTCAAGGTATAAAACGGGTAACCAAGAAAAGATGAGCAGCTTGCTCGGCCTGGTAGACACGACCCGCGCAGTGAAGGCAGCAGACACGTAACAAAGAACAGGTGAGCAGCTTGCTCGGCATGGTGGACACGCCCCCCGTGGTGAATGCAGAAGACATGTAAAGAAAAATAGGTGAGCAGTTTGAAAGGCCGGGTAAACAGGCCTCCCGCAGTGAAGGCAGCAGACACGTAACAAAGAACACGTGAGCAGCTTGCTCGGCAAGGTGGACACTCCCCCATGGTGAATGCAGAAGACATGTAAAGAAAAATACATGAGCAGCTTGAAAGGCCTGGTAGACAGGCCCACCCGGGGTGAAGGTGAAACACAGGTAACCAGGAACAGGAGAGCGGGTTACTAGGCCTCGGCAATACGCCCCACGGGGTCAAGGCATAAAACGGTTAACAAAGAAAAGGTGAGCAGCTTTCTCAGCCTGGTTGACACGCCCCCCGCAGTGAAGGCAGCAGACACGTAACAAAGAACAGGTGAGCAGCTTGCTCGGCGGCGGGTAGACAGGCCCCACGGGGTGAAGGCACAAGACAGGTAAGGAAAAGTAGGGGAGCAGCAAGCTCGGCCTGGTAGACAGGCCCACCCGGTGTGAAGGCGAAAGACAGGTAACCAGGAAGATGGGAGCCGGTGTCTGGGCTTCGTCCATACGAACCACGGGGTCAAGGTATAAAACGGGTAACCAAGAAAAGATGAGCAGCTTGCTCGGCCTGGTAGACACGCCCCGCGCAGTGAAGGCAGCAGACACGTAACAAAGAACAGGTGAGCAGCTTGATCGGCATGGTGGACACGCCCCCCTTGGTGAATGCAGAAGACATGTAAAGAAAAATAGGTGAGCAGCTTGAAAGGCCGGGTACACAGGCCTCCCGCAGTGAAGGCAGCAGACACGAAACAAAGAACAGGTGAGCAGCTTGCTCGGTAAGGTGGACACTCCCCCATGGTGAATGCAGAAGACATGTAAAGAAAAATACATGAGCAGCTTGAAAGGCCTGGTAGACAGACCCACCCGGGGTGAAGGTGAAACACAGGTAACCAGGAACAGGAGAGCGGGTTACTGGGCCTCGTCAATACGCCCCACGGGGTCAAGGCATAAAACGGGTAACAAACAAAAGGGGGGCAGCTTGCTCAGCCTGGTAGACACACCCCGGGGAGTTAAGGCAGCAGACACGTAACAAAGAACAGGTGAGCAGCTTGCTCGGCGGGGTAGACACGCCCCACGGTGTGAAGGCACAAGACAGGTAAGGAAAAATAGGTGAGCAGCTAGCTCGGCCTGGTAGACAGGCCCACCCGGTGTGAAGGCGAAAGACAGGTAACCAGGAAGAAGGGAGCCGGTTGCTGGGCTTCCTCCATTCGAACCACGGGGTCAAGGTATAAAACGGGTAACCAAGAAAAGATGAGCAGCTTGCTCGTCCTGGTAGACACGCCCCGCCCAGTGAAGGCAGCAGACACGTAACAAATAACAGGTGAGCAGCTTGCTCGGCATGGTGGACACGCCCCCCGTGGTGAATGCAGAAGACATGTAAAGAAAAATAGGTGAGCAGCTTGAAAGGCCTGGTAGACAGGCCCACACGTGGTGAAGGCAAAACCCAGGTAACCAGGAACAATAGAGCGGGTTACTGGGCCTCGTCAATACGCCCCACGGGGTCAAGGCATAAAACGGGTAACAAAGAAAAGGTGAGCAGCTTCCTCAGCCTGGTAGACACACCCCTGGGAGTTAAGGCAGCAGACACGTAAGAAAGAATAGGTGAGCAGCTTGCTCGGCGGGGTAGACATGCCCCACGGGGTGAAGGCACAAGACAGGTAAGGAAAAATAGGTGAGCAGCTAGCTCGGCCTGGTAGACAGGCCCACCCGGTGTGAAGGCGAAAGACAGGTAACCAGGAAGAAGGGAGCCGGTTGCTGGGCTTCCTCCATACGAACCACGGGGTCAAGGTATAAAACGGGTAACCAAGAAAAGATGAGCAGCTTGCTCGTCCTGGTAGACACGCCCCGCCCAGTGAAGGCAGCAGACACGTAACAAAGAACAGGTGAGCAGCTTGCTCGGCATGGTGGACACGCCCCCGTGGTGAATGCAGAAGACATGTAAAGAAAAATAGGTGAGCAGATTGAAAGTCCTGGTAGATAGGCCCACCCGGGGTGAAGGGGAAACACAGGTAACCAGGAACAGGAGAGCGGGTTACTGGGCCTCGTCAATACGCCCAACGGGGTCAAGGCATAAAACGGGTAACAAAGAAAAGGTGAGGAGCTTGCTCAGCCTGGTAGACACACCCCTGGGAGTTAAGGCAGCAGACACGTAACAAAGAATAGGTGAGCAGCTTGCTCGGCGGGGTAGACACGCCCCACGGGGTGAAGGCACAAGACAGGTAAGGAAAAATAGGTGAGCAGCTAGCTCGGCCTTGTAGACAGGCCCACCCGGTGTGAAGGCGAAAGACAGGTAACCAGGAAGAAGGGAGCCGGTTGCTGGGCTTTGTCCATACGAACCACGGGGTCAAGGTATAAAACGGGTAACCAAGAAAAGATGAGCAGCTTGCTCGTCCTGGTAGACACGCCCCGCGCAGTGAAGGCAGCAGACACGTAACAAAGAACAGGTGAGCAGCTTGCTCGGCAAGGTGGACACTCCCCCATGGTGAATGCAGAAGACATGTAAAGAAAAATACATGAGCAGCTTGAAAGGCCTGGTAGACAGGCCCACCCGGGGTGAAGGTGAAACACAGGTAACCAGGAACAGGAGAGCGGGTTACTGGGCCTCGTCAATACGCCCCACGGTGTCAAGGCATAAAACGGGTAACAAAGAAAAGGTGAGCAGCTTGCTCAGCCTGGTAGACACACCCCGGGGAGTTAAGGCAGCAGACACGTAACAAAGAACAGGTGAGCAGCTTGCTTGGCGGGGGGTAGACAGGCCCCACGGGGTGAAGGCAGAAGACAGGTAAGGAAAAATAGGTGAGCAGCTAGCTCGGCCTGGTAGACAGGCCCACCCGGTGTGAATGCGAAAGACAGGTAACCAGGAAGAAGGGAGCCGGTTGCTGGGCTTCCTCCATACGAACCACGGGGTCAAGGTATAAAACGGGTAACCAAGAAAAGATGAGCAGCTTGCTCGGCCTGGTAGACACGCTCCCGAAGTGAAGGCAGCAGACAGGTAACAAAGAACAGGTGAGCAGCTTGCTCGGCATGGTGGACACACCCCCGTGGTGAATGCAGAAGACATGTAAAAAAAATAGGTGAGCAGCTTGAAAGGCCTGGTAGACAGGCCCACCCGGGGTGAAGGCGAAACCCAGGTAACCAGGAACAGGAGAGCGGGTTACTGGGCCTCGTCAATACGCCCCACGGGGTCAAGGCATAAAACGGGTAACAAAGAAAAGGTGAGCAGCTTGCTCAGCCTGGTAGACACACCCCTGGGAGTTAAGGCAGCAGACACGTAAGAAAGAATAGGTGAGCAGCTTGCTCTGCGGGGTAGACACGCCCCACGGGGTGAAGGCACAAGACAGGTAAGGAAAAATGGGTGAGCAGCTAGCTCGGCCTAGTAGACAGGCCCACCCGGTGTGAAGGCGAAAGACAGGTAACCAGGAAGAAGGGAGCCGGTTGCTGGGCTTCGTCCATACGAACCACGGGGTCAAGGTATAAAACGGGTAACCAAGAAAAGATGAGCAGCTTGCTCGGCCTTGTAGACACGCCCCGCGCAGATAAGGCAGCAGACACGTAACAAAGAACAGGTGAGCAGCTTGCTCGGCATGGTGGACACGCCCCCCGTGGTGAATGCAGAAGACATGTAAAGAAAAATAGGTGAGCAGATTGAAAGGCCTGGTAGATAGGCCCACCCGGGGTGAAGGGGAAACACAGCTAACCAGGAACAGGAGAGCGGGTTACTGGGCCTCGTCAATACGCCCAACGGGGTCAAGGCATAAAACGGGTAACAAAGAAAAGGTGAGGAGCTTGCTCAGCCTGGTAGACACACCCCTGCGAGTTAAGGCGGCAGACACGTAACAAAGAATAGGTGAGCAGCTTGCTCGGCGGGGTAGACACGCCCCACGGGGTGAAGGCACAAGACAGGTAAGGAAAAATAGGTGAGCAGCTAGCTCGGCCTGGTAGACAGGCCCACCCGGTGTGAAGGCGAAAGACAGGTAACCAGGAAGAAGGGAGCGGGTTGCTGGGCTTCGTCGATACGAACCACGGGGTCAAGGTATAAAACGGGTAACAAAGAAAAGGTGAGCAGCTTACTCAGCCTGGTTGACACGCCCCCCGCAGTGAAGGCAGCAGACACGTAACAAAGAACAGGTGAGCAGCTTGCTCGGCGGGGTGTAGACAGGCCACACGGGGTGAAGGCACAAGACAGGTAAGGAAAAATAGTGGAGCAGCAAGCTCGGCCTGGTAGACAGGCCGACCCAGGGGGGAAGGCGAAAGACAGGTAACCAGGAAGAAGGGAGCCGGTTGCTGGGCTTCGTCCATACGAAAAACGGGGTCAAGGTATAAAACGGGTAACCAAGAAAAGATGAGCAGCTTGCTCGTCCTGGTAGACACGCCCCGCGCAGTGAAGGCAGCAGACACGTAACAAAGAACAGGTGAGCAGCTTGCTCGGCATGGTGGACACGCCCCCCGTGGTGATTGCAGAAGACATGTAAAGAAAAATAGGTGAGCAGCTTGAAAGGCCGGGTACACAGGCCTCCAGCAGTGAAGGCAACAGACACGTAACAAAGAACAGGTGAGCAGCTTGCTCGGCAAGGTGGACACTCCCCCATGGTGAATGCAGAAGACATGTAAAGAAAAATACATGAGCAGCTTTAAAGGCCTGGTAGACAGGCCCACCCGGGGTGAAGGTGAAACACAGGTAACCAGGAACAGGAGAGCGGGTTACTGGGCCTCGTCAATACGCACCACGGTGTCAAGGCATAAAACGGGTAACAAAGAAAAGGTGAGCAGCTTGCTCAGCCTGGTAGACACACCCCGGGGAGTTAAGGCAGCAGACACGTAACAAAGAACAGGTGAGCAACTTGCTCGGCGGGGGATAGACAGGCCCCACGGGGTGAAGGCAGAAGACAGGTAAGGAAAAATGGTTGAGCAGCTAGCTCGGCCTGGTAGACAGGCCCACGCGGTGTGAAGGCGAAAGACAGGTAACCAGGAAGAAGGGAGCGGGTTGGTGGGCTTCGTCGATACGAACCACGGGGTCAAGGTATAAAACGGGTAACCAAGAAAAGATGAGCAGCTTGCTCGGCCTGGTAGACACGCCCCGCCCAGTGAAGGCAGCAGACACGTAACAAAGAACAGGTGAGCAGCTTGCTGGGCATGGTGTACACGCCCCCGTGGTGAATGCAGAAGACATTTAAGGAAAAATAGGTGAGCAGCTTGAAAGGCCTGGTAGACAGGCCCACCCGGGGTGAAGGCGTAACACAGGTAACCAGGAACAGGAAAACGGGTTACTGGGCTTCGTCAATACGCCCCACGGGGTCAAGGCATAAAACGGGTAACAAAGAAAAGGTGAGAAGCTTGCTCAGCCTGGTAGACACACCCCCGGGAGTTATGGCAGCAGACACATAACAAAGAATAGGTGAGCAGCTTGCTCGGCAGGGTAGACACGCCCCACGGGGTGAAGGCACAAGACAGGTAAGGAAAAATGGGTGAGCAGCTAGCTCGGCCTGGTAGACAGGCCCACCCGGTGTGAAGGCGAAAGACAGGTAACCAGTAAGAAGGGAGCGGGTTGCTGGGCTTCGTCGATAGGAACCACGGGGTCAAGGTATAAAACGGGTAACCAAGAAAAGATGAGCAGCTTGCTCGGCCTGGTAGACACGCCCCCGGAGTGAAGGCAGCAGACAGGTAACAAAGAACAGGTGAGCAGCTTGCTCGGCATGGTGGACAGGCCCCCGTGGTGAATGCAGAAGACATGTAAAGAAAAATAGGTGAGCAGCTTGAAAGGCCTGGTAGACAGGCCCACCCGGGGTGAAGGCGAAACACAGGTAACCAGGAACAGGAGAGCGGGTTACTGGGCCTCGTCAATACGCCCCACGGTGTCAAGGCATAAAACGGGTAACAAAGAAAAGGTGAGCAGCTTGCTCAGCCTGGTAGACACACCCCGGGGAGTTAAGGCAGCAGACACGTAAAAAAGAACAGGTGAGCAGCTTGCTCGGCGGGGGGTAGACAGGCCCCACGGGGTGAAGGCACAAGACAGGTAAGGAAAAATAGGTGAGCAGCTAGCTCGGCCTGGTAGACAGGCCCACCCGGTGTGAAGGCGAAAGACAGGTAACCAGGAAGAAGGGAGCGGGTTGGTGGGATTCGTCGATACGAACCACGGGGTCAAGGTATAAAACGGGTAACCAAGAAAAGATGAGTAGCTTGCTCGGCCTGGTAGACACGCCCCCGGAGTGAAGGCAGCAGACAGGTAACAAAGAACAGGTGAGCAGCTTGCTCGGCATGGTGGACACGCCCCCGTGGTGAATGCAGAAGACATGTAAAGAAAAATACATGAGCAGCTTGAAAGGCCTGGTAGACAGGCCCACCCGGGGTGAAGGCGAAACACAGGTAACCAGGAACAGGAGAGCGGGTTACTGGGCCTCGTCAATACGCCCCACGGGGTCAAGGCAGAAAACGGGTAACAAAGAAAAGGTGAGAAGCTTGCTCAGCCTGGTAGACACACCCCCGGGAGTTATGGCAGCAGACACATAACAAAGAATAGGTGAGCAGCTTTCTCGGCAGGGTAGACACGCCCCACGGGGTGAAGGCACAAGACAGGTAAGGAAAAATGGGTGAGCAGCTAGCTCGTCCTGGTAGACAGGCCCACCCGGTGTGAAGGCGAAAGACAGGTAACCAGGAAGAAGGGAGCGGGTTGCTGGGCTTCGTCGATACGAACCACGGGGTCAAGGTATAAAACGGGTAACCAAGAAAAGATGAGCAGCTTGCTCAGCCTGGTAGACACGCCCCCGGAGTGAAGGCAGCAGACAGGTAACAAAGAACAGGTGAGCAGCTTGCTCGGCATGGTGGACAGGCCCCCGTGGTGAATGCAGAAGACATGTAAAGAAAAATAGGTGAGCATCTTGAAAGGCCTGGTAGACAGGCCCACCCGGGGTGAAGGCGAAACACAGGAAACCAGGAACAGGAGAGCGGGTTACTGGGCCTCGTCAATACGCCCCACGGGGACAAGGCATAAAACGGGTAACAAAGAAAAGGTGAGCAGCTTGCTCAGCCTGGTAGACACACCCCGGGGAGTTAAAGCAGCAGACACGTAACAAAGAATAGGTGAGCAGCTTGCTCGGCGGGGGGTAGACAGGCCCCACGGGGTGAAGTCACAAGACAGGTAAGGAAAAATAGGGGAGCAGCAAGCTCGCCCTGGTAGACAGGCCCACCCGGTGTGAAGGCGAAAGACAGGTAACCAAGAAGAAGGGAGCCGGTTGCTGGGCTTCGTCCATACGAACCACGGGGTCCAGGTATAAAACGGGTAACCAAGAAAAGATGAGGAGCTTGCTCGGCCTGGTAGACACGCCCCGTGCCGAGAAGGCAGCAGACACGTAACAAAGAACAGGTGAGCAGCTTGCTCGGCATGGTGGACACGCCCCCCGTGGTGAATGCAGAAGACATGTAAAGAAAAATAGGTGAGCAGATTGAAAGGCCTGGTAGATAGGCCCACCCGGGGTGAAGGGGAAACACAGGTAACCAGGAACAGGAGAGCGGGTTACTGGGCCTCGTCAATACGCCCCACGGGGTCAAGGCATAAAACGGGTAACAAAGAAAAGGTGAGCAGCTTGCTCGGGGGGAGGTAGAGAGGCCCCACGGGGTGAAGGCACAAGACAGGTTAGGTAAAATAGGGGAGCAGCAAGCTCGGCCTGGTAGACAGGCCCACCCGGTGTGAAGGAGAAAGACATGTAACCAGGAAGAAGGGAGCCGGTTGCTTGGCTTCGTCCATACAAACCACGGGGTCAAGGTATAAAACGGGTAACCAAGAAAAGATGAGCAGCTTGCTCGGCCTGGTAGACACGCCCCGCCCAGTGAAGGCAGCAGACACGTAACAAAGAACAGGTGAGCAGCTTGCTCGCCATGGTGGACATGCCCCCCGTGGTGAATGTAGAAGACATGTAAAGAAAAATAGGTGAGCAGCTTGAAAGGCCTGGTAGACAGGACCACCCGGGGTGAAGGGGAAACCCAGGTAACCAGGAACAGGAGAGCGGGTTACTGGGCCTCGTCAATACGCCCCACGGGGTCAAGGCATAAAACGGGTAACAAAGAAAAGGTGAGCAGCTTTCTCAGCCTGGTAGACACACCCCCGGGAGTTAAGGCAGCAGACACGTAACAAAGAATAGGTGAGCAGCTTGCTCGGCGGGGTAGACACGCCCCACGGGGTGAAGGCACAAGACAGGTAAGGAAAAATAGGTGAGCAGCTAGCTCGGCCTGGTAGACAGGCCCACCCGGTGTGAAGGCGAAAGACAGGTAACCAGGAAGAAGGGAGCGGGTTGCTGGGCTTCGTCGATACGAACCACGGGGTCAAGGTATAAAACGGGTAACCAAGAAAAGATGAACAGCATGCTCGGCCTGGTAGACACGCCCCCCGCAGTGAAGGCAGCAGACACGTAACAAAGAACAGGTGAGCAGCTTGCTGGGCATGGTGTACACGCCCCCGTGGTGAATGCAGAAGACATTTAAGGGAAAATAGGTGAGCAGCTTGAAAGGCCTGGTAGACAGGCCCACCCGGGGTGAAGGCGAAACACAGGTAACCAGGAACAGGAGAGCGGGTTACTGGGCCTCGTCAATACGCCCCACGGGGTCAAGGCATAAAACGGGTAACAAAGAAAAGGTGAGAAGCTTGCTCATCCTGGTAGACACACCCCCGGGAGTTATGGCAGCAGACACATAACAAAGAATAGGTGAGCAGCTTGCTCGGCAGGGTAGACACGCTCCACGGGGTGAAGGCACAAGACAGGTAAGGAAAAATGGGTGAGCAGCTAGCTCGGCCTGGTAGACAGGCCCACCCGGTGTGAAGGCGAAAGACAGGTAACCAGGAAGAAGGGAGCGGGTTGCTGGGCTTCGTCGATAGGAACCACGGGGTCAAGGTATAAAACGGGTAACCAAGAAAAGATGAGCAGCTTGCTCGGCCTGGTAGACACGCCCCCGGAGTGAAGGCAGCAGACAGGTAACAAAGAACAGGTGAGCAGCTTGCTCGGCATGGTGGACAGGCCCCCGTGGTGAATGCAGAAGACATGTAAAGAAAAATAGGTGAGCATCTTGAAAGGCCTGGTAGACAGGCCCACCCGGGGTGAAGGCGAAACACAGGAAACCAGGAACAGGAGAGCGGGTTACTGGGCCTCGTCAATACGCCCCACGGGGACAAGGCATAAAACGGGTAAAAAAAGAAAAGGTGAGCAGCTTGCTCAGCCTGGTAGACACACCCCGGGGAGTTAAAGCAGCAGACACGTAACAAAGAATAGGTGAGCAGCTTGCTCGGCGGGGGGTAGACAGGCCCCACGGGGTGAAGTCACAAGACAGGTAAGGAAAAATAGGGGAGCAGCAAGCTCGCCCTGGTAGACAGGCCCACCCGGTGTGAAGGCGAAAGACAGGTAACCAAGAAGAAGGGAGCCGGTTGCTGGGCTTCGTCCATACGAACCACGGGGTCAAGGTATAAAACGGGTAACCAAGAAAAGATGAGCAGCTTGCTCGGCCTGGTAGACACGCCCCGCGCCGGGAAGGCAGCAGACACGTAACAAAGAACAGGTGAGCAGCTTGCTCGGCATGGTGGACACGCCCCCCGTGGTGAATGCAGAAGACATGTAAAGAAAAATAGGTGAGCAGATTGAAAGGCCTGGTAGATAGGCCCACCCGGGGTGAAGGGGAAACACAGGTAACCAGGAACAGGAGAGCGGGTTAATGGGCCTCGTCAATACGCCCCACGGGGTCAAGGCATAAAACGGGTAACAAAGAAAAGGTGAGCAGCTTGCTCGGGGGGAGGTAGACAGGCCCCACGGGGTGAAGGCACAAGACAGGTTAGGTAAAATAGGGGAGCAGCAAGCTCGGCCTGGTAGACAGGCCCACCCGGTGTGAAGGAGAAAGACAGGTAACCAGGAAGAAGGGAGCCGGTTGCTTGGCTTCGTCCATACAAACCACGGGGTCAAGGTATAAAACGGGTAACCAAGAAAAGATGAGCAGCTTGCTCGGCCTGGTAGACACGCCCCGCCCAGTGAAGGCAGCAGACACGTAACAAAGAACAGGTGAGCAGCTTGCTAGGCATGGTGGACATGCCCCCCGTGGTGAATGTAGAAGACATGTAAAGAAAAATAGGTGAGCAGATTGAAAGGCCTGGTAGATAGGCCCACCCGGGGTGAAGGGGAAACACAGGTAACCAGGAACAGGAGAGCGGGTTACTGGGCCTCGTCAATACGCCCCACGGAGACAAGGCATAAAACGGGTAACAAAGAAAAGGTGAGCAGCTTGCTCAGCCTGGTAGACACACCCCTGGGAGTTAAGGCAGCAGACACGTAACAAAGAATAGGTGAGCAGCTTGCTCGGCGGGAGGTAGACAGGCCCACCCGGTGTGAAGGCGAAAGACAGGTAACCAAGAAGAAGGGAGCCGGTTGCTGGGCTTCCTCCATACGACCCACGGGGTCAAGGTATAAAACGGGTAACCAAGAAAAGATGAGCAGCTTGCTCGGCCTGGTAGACACGCCCCGCCCAGTGAAGGCAGCAGACACGTAACAAAGAACAGGTGAGCAGCTTGCTCGGCATGGTGGACACGCCCCCCGTGGTGAATGCAGAAGACATGTAAAGAAAAATAGGTGAGCAGATTGAAAGGCCTGGTAGATAGGCCCACCCGGGGTGAAGGCGAAACACAGGTAACCAGAAACAGGAGAGCGGGTTACTGGGCCTTGTCAATACGCCCCACGGGGTCAAGGCATAAAACGGGTAACAAAGAAAAGGTGAGCAGCTTGCTCAGCCTGATAGACACACCCCTGGGAGTTAAGGCAGCAGACACGTAACAAAGAATAGGTGAGCAGCTTGCTCGGCGGGGTAGACACGCCCCACGGGGTGAAGGCACAAGACAGGTAAGGAAAAATAGGTGAGCAGCTAGGTCGGCCTGGTAGACAGGCCCACACGGTGTGAAGGCGAAAGACAGGTAACCAGGAAGAAGGGAGCCGGTTGCTGGGCTTCGTCGATACGAACCACGGGGTCAAGGTATAAAACGGGTAACCAAGAAAAGATGAGCAGCTTGCTCGGCCTGGTAGACACGCCCCGCGCAGTGAAGGCAGCAGACACGTAACAAAGAACAGGTGAGCAGCTTGCTCGGCATGGTGGACACGCCCCCCGTGGTGAATGCAGAAGACATGTAAAGAAAAATAGGTGAGCAGTTTGAAAGGCCGGGTAAACAGGCCTCCCGCAGTGAAGGCAGCAGACACGTAACAAAGAACAGGTGAGCAGCTTGCTCGGCAAGGTGGACACTCCCCCATGGTGAATGCAGAAGACATGTAAAGAAAAATACATGAGCAGCTTGAAAGGCCTGGTAGACAGGCCCACCCGGGATGAAGGTGAAACACAGGTAACCAGGAACAGGAGAGCAGGTTACTGGGCCTCGGCAATACGCCCCACGGGGTCAAGGCATAAAACGGTTAACAAAGAAAAGGTGAGCAGCTTGCTCAGCCTGGTAGACACGCCCCCCGCAGTGAAGGCAGCAGACACGTAACAAAGAACAGGTGAGCAGCTTGCTCGGCGGGGGGTAGACATGCCCCACGGGGTGAAGGCACAAGACAGGTCAGGAAAAATAGGGGAGCAGCAAGCTCGGCCTGGTAGACAGGCCCACCCGGTGTGAAGGCGAAAGACAGGTAACCAGGAAGAAGGGAGCCGGTTGCTGGGCTTCGTCCATACGAACCACGGGGTCAAGGTATAAAACGGGTAACCAAGAAAAGATGAGCAGCTTGCTCGGCCTGGTAGACACGCTCCCGAAGTGAAGGCAGCAGACAGGTAACAAAGAACAGGTGAGCAGCTTGCTCGGCATGGTGGACACACCCCCGTGGTGAAAGCAGAAGACATGTAAAAAAAATAGGTGAGCAGCTTGAAAGGCCTGGTAGACAGGCCCACCCGGGGTGAAGGCGAAACCCAGGTAACCAGGAACAGGAGAGCGGGTTACTGGGCCTCGTCAATACGCCCCACGGGGTCAAGGCATAAAACGGGTAACAAAGAAAAGGTGAGCAGCTTGCTCAGCCTGGTAGACACACCCCTGGGAGTTAAGGCAGCAGACACGTAAGAAAGAATAGGTGAGGAGCTTGCTCGGCGGGGTAGACACGCCCCACGGGGTGAAGGCACAAGACAGGTAAGGAAAAATGGGTGAGCAGCTAGCTCGGCCTAGTAGACAGGCCCACCCGGTGTGAAGGCGAAAGACAGGTAACCAGGAAGAAGGGAGCCGGTTGCTGGGCTTCGTCCATACGAACCACGGGGTCAAGGTATAAAACGGGTAACCAAGAAAAGATGAGCAGCTTGCTCGGCCTTGTAGACACGCCCCGCGCAGATAAGGCAGCAGACACGTAACAAAGAACAGGTGAGCAGCTTGCTCAGCATGGTGGACACGCCCCCCGTGGTGAATGCAGAAGACATGTAAAGAAAAATAGGTGAGCAGATTGAAAGGCCTGGTAGATAGGCCCACCCGGGGTGAAGGGGAAACACAGCTAACCAGGAACAGGAGAGCGGGTTACTGGGCCTCGTCAATACGCCCAACGGGGTCAAGGCATAAAACGGGTAACAAAGAAAAGGTGAGGAGCTTGCTCAGCCTGGTAGACACACCCCTGCGAGTTAAGGCGGCAGACACGTAACAAAGAATAGGTGAGCAGCTTGCTCGGCGGGGTAGACACGCCCCACGGGGTGAAGGCACAAGACAGGTAAGGAAAAATAGGTGAGCAGCTAGCTCGGCCTGGTAGACAGGCCCACCCGGTGTGAAGGCGAAAGACAGGTAACCAGGAAGAAGGGAGCGGGTTGCTGGGCTTCGTCGATACGAACCACGGGGTCAAGGTATAAAACGGGTAACAAAGAAAAGGTGAGCAGCTTACTCAGCCTGGTTGACACGCCCCCCGTAGTGAAGGCAGCAGACACGTAACAAAGAACAGGTGAGAAGCTTGCTCGGCGGGGTGTAGACAGGCCACACGGGGTGAAGGCACAAGACAGGTAAGGAAAAATAGTGGAGCAGCAAGCTCGGCCTGGTAGACAGGCCGACCCAGGGGGGAAGGCGAAAGACAGGTAACCAGGAAGAAGGGAGCCGGATGCTGGGCTTCGTCCATACGAACCACGGGGTCAAGGTATAAAACGGGTAACCAAGAAAAGATGAGCAGCTTGCTCGTCCTGGTAGACACGCCCCGCGCAGTGAAGGCGGCAGACACGTAACAAAGAACAGGTGAGCAGCTTGCTCGGCATGGTGGACACGCCCCCCGTGGTGATTGCAGAAGACATGTAAAGAAAAATAGGTGAGCAGCTTGAAAGGCCGGGTACACAGGCCTCCAGCAGTGAAGGCAGCAGACACGTAACAAAGAACAGGTGAGCAGCTTGCTCGGCAAGGTGGACACTCCCCCATGGTGAATGCAGAAGACATGTAAAGAAAAATACATGAGCAGCTTGAAAGGCCTGGTAGACAGGCCCACCCGGGGTGAAGGTGAAACACAGGTAACCAGGAACAGGAGAGCGGGTTACTGGGCCTCGTCAATACGCCCCACGGTGTCAAGGCATAAAACGGGTAACAAAGAAAAGGTGAGCAGCTTGCTCAGCCTGGTAGACACACCCCGGGGAGTTAAGGCAGCAGACACGTAACAAAGAACAGGTGAGCAACTTGCTCGGCGGGGGGTAGACAGGCCCCACGGGGTGAAGGCAGAAGACAGGTAAGGAAAAATGGGTGAGCAGCTAGCTCGGCCTGGTAGACAGGCCCACCCGGTGTGAAGGCGAAAGACAGGTAACCAGGAAGAAGGGAGCGGGTTGGTGGGCTTCGTCGATACGAACCACGGGGTCAAGGTATAAAACGGGTAACCAAGAAAAGATGAGCAGCTTGCTTGGCCTGGTAGACACGCCCCGCCCAGTGAAGGCAGCAGACACGTAACAAAGAACAGGTGAGCAGCTTGCTGGGCATGGTGTACACGCCCCCGTGGTGAATGCAGAAGACATTTAAGGAAAAATAGGTGAGCAGCTTGAAAGGCCTGGTAGACAGGCCCACCCGGGGTGAAGGCGAAACACAGGTAACCAGGAACAGGAAAACGGGTTACTGGGCTTCGTCAATACGCCCCACGGGGTCAAGGCATAAAACGGGTAACAAAGAAAAGGTGAGAAGCTTGCTCAGCCTGGTAGACACACCCCCGGGAGTTATGGCAGCAGACACATAACAAAGAATAGGTGAGCAGCTTGCTCGGCAGGGTAGACACGCCCCACGGGGTGAAGGCACAAGACAGGTAAGGAAAAATGGGTGAGCAGCTAGCTCGGCCTGGTAGACAGGCCCACCCGGTGTGAAGGCGAAAGACAGGTAACCAGTAAGAAGGGAGCGGGTTGCTGGGCTTCGTCGATAGGAACCACGGGGTCAAGGTATAAAACGGGTAACCAAGAAAAGATGAGCAGCTTGCTCGGCCTGTAGACACGCCCCCGGAGTGAAGGCAGCAGACAGGTAACAAAGAACAGGTGAGCAGCTTGCTCGGCATGGTGGACAGGCCCCCGTGGTGAATGCAGAAGACATGTAAAGAAAAATAGGTGAGCAGCTTGAAAGGCCTGGTAGACAGGCCCACCCGGGGTGAAGGCGAAACACAGGTAACCAGGAACAGGAGAGCGGGTTACTGGGCCTCGTCAATACGCCCCACGGGGTCAAGGCATAAAACGGGTAACAAAGAAAAGGTGAGCAGCTTGCTCATCCTGGTAGACACACCCCGGGGAGTTAAGGCAGCAGACACGTAAAAAAGAACAGGTGAGCAGCTTGCTCGGGGGGGGGGGGGTAGACAGGCCCAACGGGGTGAAGGCACAAGACAGGTAAGGAAAAATAGGGGAGCAGCAAGCTCGGCCTGGTAGACAGGCGCACGCGGTGTGAAGGCGAAAGACAGGTAACCAGGAAGAAGGGAGCCGGTTGCTGGGCTTCGTCCATACGAACCACGGGGTCAAGGTATAAAACGGGTAACCAAGAAAAGATGAGCAGCTTGTTCGGCCTGGTAGACACGAACCCGGAGTGAAGGCAGCAGACACGTAACAAAGAACAGGTGAGCAGCTTGCTCGGCATGGTGGACACGCCCCCGTGGTGAATGCAGAAGACATGTAAAGAAAAATAGGTGAGCAGCTTGAAAGCCCTGGTAGACAGGCCCACCCGGGGTGAAGGCGAAACACAGGTAACCAGGAACAGGAGAGCGGGTTACTGGGCCTCGTCTATACGCCCCACGGTGTCAAGGCATAAAACGGGTACCAATGAAAAGGTGAGCAGCTTGCTCAGCCTGGTAGACACACCCCTGGGAGTTAAGGCAGCAGACACGTAACAAAGAATAGGTGAGCAGCTTGCTCGGCGGGGTAGACACGCCCCACGGGGTGAAGGCACAAGACAGGTAAGGAAAAATAGGTGAGCAGCTAGCTCGGCCTGGTAGACAGGCCCACCCGGGGTGAAGGCGAAACACAGGTAACCAGGAAGAAGGGAGCAGGTTGCTGGGCTTCGTCCATACGAACCACGGGGTCAAGGTATAAAATGGGTAACAAAGAAAAGATGAGCAGCTTGCTCGACCTGGTAGACAGGCCCCCCGCAGTGAAGGCAGCAGGCACGTAACAAAAAACAGGTGAGCAGCTTGCTCGGCATGGTGGACACGCCCCCACTGGTGAATGCAGAAGACATGTAAAGAAAAATCGGTGAGCAGATTGAAAGGCCTGGTAGATAGGCCCACCCGGGGTGAAAGCGAAACACAGGTAACCAGGAACAGGAGAGCGGGTTACTGGGCCTCGTCAATACGCCCCACGGGGTCAAGGCATAAAACGGGTAACAAAGAAAAGGTGAGCAGCTTGCTCAGCCTGGTAGACACACCCCGGGGAGTTAAGGCAGCAGACACGTAACAAAGAACAGGTGAGCCGCTTGCTCGGCGAGGGGTAGACAGGCCCCACGGGGTGAAGGCACAAGACAGGTAAGGAAAAATAGGGGAGCAGCAAGCTCGGCCTGGTAGACAGGCCCACCCGGTGTGAAGGCGAAAGACAGGTAACCAGGAAGAAGGGAGCCGGTTGCTTGGCTTCGTCCATACGAACCACGGGGTCAATTTATAAAACGGGTAACCAAGAAAAGATGAGCTGCTTGCTCGGCCTGGTAGACACGCCCCGCGCAGTGAAGGCAGCAGACACGTAACAAAGAACAGGTGAGCAGCTTGCTCGGCATGGTGGACACGCCCCCCGTGGTGAATGCAGAAGACATGTAAAGAAAAATAGGTGAGCAGATTGAAAGGCCTGGTAGATAGGCCCACCCGGGGTGAAGGGGAAACACAGGTAACCAGGAACAGGAGAGCGGGTTACTGGGCCTCGTCAATACGCCCCACGGGGTCAAGGCATAAAACGGGTAACAAAGAAAAGGTGAGCAGCTTGCTCAGCCTGGTAGACACACCCCTGGGAGTTAAGGCAGCAGACACGTAACAAAGAATAGGTGAGCAGCTTGCTCAGCCTGGTAGACACACCCCGGGGAGTTAAGGCAGCAGACACGTAACAAAGAACAGGTGAGCAGCTTGCTCGACGGGGGGTAGACAGGCCCCACGGGGTGAAGGCACAAGACAGGTAAGGAGAAATAGGGGAGCAGCAAGCTCGGACTGGTAGACAGGCCCACCCGGTGTGAAGGCGAAAGACAGGTAACCAGAGAGAAGGGAGCCGGTTGCTGGGCTTCGTCCATACGAACCACGGGGTCAAGGTATAAAACGGGTAACCAAGAAAAGATGAGCAGCTTGCTCGGCCTGGTAGACACGCCCCGCGCAGTGAAGGCAGCAGACACGTAACAAAGAACAGGTGAGGAGCTTGCTCGGCATGGTGGACACGCCCCCCGTGGTGAATGCAGAAGACATGTAAAGAAAAATAGGTGAGCAGATTGAAAGCCCTGGTAGACAGGCCCACCCGGGGTGAAGGCGAAAGACAGGTAACCAGGAAGAAGGGAGCCGGTTGCTAGGTTTCTTCGATACGAACAACGGGATCAAGATATAAAACGGTTAACCAAGAAAAGATGAGCAGCTTGCTCGGCCTGGTAGACACGAACCGGGAGTGAAGGCAGCAGACACGTAACAAAGAACAGGTGAGCAGCTTGCTCGGCATGGTGGACACGCCCCCGTGGTGAATGCAGAAGACATGTAAAGAAAAATAGGTGAGCAGCTTGAAAGCCCTGGTAGACAGGCCCACCCGGGGTGAAGGCGAAACACAGGACCAGGAACAGGAGAGCGGGTTACTGGGCCTCGTCAATAAGCCCCATGGGGTCAAGGCATAAAACGGGTACCAAAGAAAAGGTGAGCAGCTTGCTCAGCCTGGTAGACACACCCCTGGGAGTTAAGGCAGCAGACACGTAACAAAGAACAGGTGAGCAGCTTGCTCGACGGGGGGTAGACAGGCCCCACGGGGTGAAGGCACAAGACAGGTCAGGAAAAATAGGGGAGCAGCAAGCTCGGCCTGGTAGACAGGCCCACCCGGTGTGAAGGCGAAACACAGGTAACCAGGAAGAAGGGAGCTGGTTGCTGGGCTTCGTCCATACGAACCACGGGGTCAAGGTATAAAACGGGTAACCAAGAAAAGATGAGCAGCTTGCTCGGCCTGGTAGACACGACCCGCGCAGTGAAGGCAGCAGACACGTAACAAAGAACAGGTGAGCAGCTTGCTCGGCATGGTGGACATGCCCCCCGTGGTGAATGCAGAAGACATGTAAAGAAAAATAGGTGAGCAGATTGAAAGGCCTGGTAGATAGGCCCACCCGGGGTGAAGGGGAAACACAGGTAACCAGGAACAGGAGAGCGGGTTACTGGGCCTCGTCAATACGCCCCACGGGGTCAAGGCATAAAACGGGTAACAAAGAAAAGGTGAGCAGCTTGCTCGGGGGGGGGGGGTAGACAGGCCCCACGGGGTGAAGGCACAAGACAGGTAAGGAAAAATAGGTGAGCAGCTAGCTCGGCCTGGTAGACAGGCCCACCCGGGGTGAAGGGGAAACACAGGTAACCAGGAACAGGATAGCGGGTTACTGGGCCTCGTCAATACGCCCCACGGGGTCAAGGCATAAAACGGGTAACAAAGAAAAGGTGAGCAGCTTGCTCGGGGGGGGGGGTAGACAGGCCCCACGGGGTGAAGGCACAAGACAGGTAAGGAAAAATAGGGGAGCAGCAAGCTCGGCCTGGTAGACAGGCGCACGCGGTGTGAAGGCGAAAGACAGGTAACCAGGAAGAAGGGAGCCGGTTGCTGGGCTTCGTCCATACGAACCACGGGGTCAAGGTATAAAACGGGTAACCAAGAAAAGATGAGCAGCTTGTTCGGCCTGGTAGACACGAACCCGGAGTGAAGGCAGCAGACACGTAACAAAGAACAGGTGAGCAGCTTGCTCGGCATGGTGGACACGCCCCCGTGGTGAATGCAGAAGACATGTAAAGAAAAATAGGTGAGCAGCTTGAAAGCCCTGGTAGACAGGCCCACCCGGGGTGAAGGCGAAACACAGGTAACCAGGAACAGGAGAGCGGGTTACTGGGCCTCGTCTATACGCCCCACGGTGTCAAGGCATAAAACGGGTACCAATGAAAAGGTGAGCAGCTTGCTCAGCCTGGTAGACACACCCCTGGGAGTTAAGGCAGCAGACACGTAACAAAGAATAGGTGAGCAGCTTGCTCGGCGGGGTAGACACGCCCCACGGGGTGAAGGCACAAGACAGGTAAGGAAAAATAGGTGAGCAGCTAGCTCGGCCTGGTAGACAGGCCCACCCGGGGTGAAGGCGAAACACAGGTAACCAGGAAGAAGGGAGCAGGTTGCTGGGCTTCGTCCATACGAACCACGGGGTCAAGGTATAAAATGGGTAACAAAGAAAAGATGAGCAGCTTGCTCGACCTGGTAGACAGGCCCCCCGCAGTGAAGGCAGCAGGCACGTAACAAAAAACAGGTGAGCAGCTTGCTCGGCATGGTGGACACGCCCCCACTGGTGAATGCAGAAGACATGTAAAGAAAAATCGGTGAGCAGATTGAAAGGCCTGGTAGATAGGCCCACCCGGGGTGAAAGCGAAACACAGGTAACCAGGAACAGGAGAGCGGGTTACTGGGCCTCGTCAATACGCCCCACGGGGTCAAGGCATAAAACGGGTAACAAAGAAAAGGTGAGCAGCTTCCTCAGCCTGGTAGACACACCCCTGGGAGTTAAGGCAGCAGACACGTAAGAAAGAATAGGTGAGCAGCTTGCTCGGCGGGGTAGACATGCCCCACGGGGTGAAGGCACAAGACAGGTAAGGAAAAATAGGTGAGCAGCTAGCTCGGCCTGGTAGACAGGCCCACCCGGTGTGAAGGCGAAAGACAGGTAACCAGGAAGAAGGGAGCCGGTTGCTGGGCTTCCTCCATACGAACCACGGGGTCAAGGTATAAAACGGGTAACCAAGAAAAGATGAGCAGCTTGCTCGTCCTGGTAGACACGCCCCGCCCAGTGAAGGCAGCAGACACGTAACAAAGAACAGGTGAGCAGCTTGCTCGGCATGGTGGACACGCCCCCGTGGTGAATGCAGAAGACATGTAAAGAAAAATAGGTGAGCAGATTGAAAGTCCTGGTAGATAGGCCCACCCGGGGTGAAGGGGAAACACAGGTAACCAGGAACAGGAGAGCGGGTTACTGGGCCTCGTCAATACGCCCAACGGGGTCAAGGCATAAAACGGGTAACAAAGAAAAGGTGAGGAGCTTGCTCAGCCTGGTAGACACACCCCTGGGAGTTAAGGCAGCAGACACGTAACAAAGAATAGGTGAGCAGCTTGCTCGGCGGGGTAGACACGCCCCACGGGGTGAAGGCACAAGACAGGTAAGGAAAAATAGGTGAGCAGCTAGCTCGGCCTTGTAGACAGGCCCACCCGGTGTGAAGGCGAAAGACAGGTAACCAGGAAGAAGGGAGCCGGTTGCTGGGCTTTGTCCATACGAACCACGGGGTCAAGGTATAAAACGGGTAACCAAGAAAAGATGAGCAGCTTGCTCGTCCTGGTAGACACGCCCCGCGCAGTGAAGGCAGCAGACACGTAACAAAGAACAGGTGAGCAGCTTGCTCGGCAAGGTGGACACTCCCCCATGGTGAATGCAGAAGACATGTAAAGAAAAATACATGAGCAGCTTGAAAGGCCTGGTAGACAGGCCCACCCGGGGTGAAGGTGAAACACAGGTAACCAGGAACAGGAGAGCGGGTTACTGGGCCTCGTCAATACGCCCCACGGTGTCAAGGCATAAAACGGGTAACAAAGAAAAGGTGAGCAGCTTGCTCAGCCTGGTAGACACACCCCGGGGAGTTAAGGCAGCAGACACGTAACAAAGAACAGGTGAGCAGCTTGCTTGGCGGGGGGTAGACAGGCCCCACGGGGTGAAGGCAGAAGACAGGTAAGGAAAAATAGGTGAGCAGCTAGCTCGGCCTGGTAGACAGGCCCACCCGGTGTGAATGCGAAAGACAGGTAACCAGGAAGAAGGGAGCCGGTTGCTGGGCTTCCTCCATACGAACCACGGGGTCAAGGTATAAAACGGGTAACCAAGAAAAGATGAGCAGCTTGCTCGGCCTGGTAGACACGCTCCCGAAGTGAAGGCAGCAGACAGGTAACAAAGAACAGGTGAGCAGCTTGCTCGGCATGGTGGACACACCCCCGTGGTGAATGCAGAAGACATGTAAAAAAAATAGGTGAGCAGCTTGAAAGGCCTGGTAGACAGGCCCACCCGGGGTGAAGGCGAAACCCAGGTAACCAGGAACAGGAGAGCGGGTTACTGGGCCTCGTCAATACGCCCCACGGGGTCAAGGCATAAAACGGGTAACAAAGAAAAGGTGAGCAGCTTGCTCAGCCTGGTAGACACACCCCTGGGAGTTAAGGCAGCAGACACGTAAGAAAGAATAGGTGAGCAGCTTGCTCTGCGGGGTAGACACGCCCCACGGGGTGAAGGCACAAGACAGGTAAGGAAAAATGGGTGAGCAGCTAGCTCGGCCTAGTAGACAGGCCCACCCGGTGTGAAGGCGAAAGACAGGTAACCAGGAAGAAGGGAGCCGGTTGCTGGGCTTCGTCCATACGAACCACGGGGTCAAGGTATAAAACGGGTAACCAAGAAAAGATGAGCAGCTTGCTCGGCCTTGTAGACACGCCCCGCGCAGATAAGGCAGCAGACACGTAACAAAGAACAGGTGAGCAGCTTGCTCGGCATGGTGGACACGCCCCCCGTGGTGAATGCAGAAGACATGTAAAGAAAAATAGGTGAGCAGATTGAAAGGCCTGGTAGATAGGCCCACCCGGGGTGAAGGGGAAACACAGCTAACCAGGAACAGGAGAGCGGGTTACTGGGCCTCGTCAATACGCCCAACGGGGTCAAGGCATAAAACGGGTAACAAAGAAAAGGTGAGGAGCTTGCTCAGCCTGGTAGACACACCCCTGCGAGTTAAGGCGGCAGACACGTAACAAAGAATAGGTGAGCAGCTTGCTCGGCGGGGTAGACACGCCCCACGGGGTGAAGGCACAAGACAGGTAAGGAAAAATAGGTGAGCAGCTAGCTCGGCCTGGTAGACAGGCCCACCCGGTGTGAAGGCGAAAGACAGGTAACCAGGAAGAAGGGAGCGGGTTGCTGAGCTTCGTCGATACGAACCACGGGGTCAAGGTATAAAACGGGTAACAAAGAAAAGGTGAGCAGCTTACTCAGCCTGGTTGACACGCCCCCCGCAGTGAAGGCAGCAGACACGTAACAAAGAACAGGTGAGCAGCTTGCTCGGCGGGGTGTAGACAGGCCACACGGGGTGAAGGCACAAGACAGGTAAGGAAAAATAGTGGAGCAGCAAGCTCGGCCTGGTAGACAGGCCGACCCAGGGGGGAAGGCGAAAGACAGGTAACCAGGAAGAAGGGAGCCGGTTGCTGGGCTTCGTCCATACGAAAAACGGGGTCAAGGTATAAAACGGGTAACCAAGAAAAGATGAGCAGCTTGCTCGTCCTGGTAGACACGCCCCGCGCAGTGAAGGCAGCAGACACGTAACAAAGAACAGGTGAGCAGCTTGCTCGGCATGGTGGACACGCCCCCCGTGGTGATTGCAGAAGACATGTAAAGAAAAATAGGTGAGCAGCTTGAAAGGCCGGGTACACAGGCCTCCAGCAGTGAAGGCAACAGACACGTAACAAAGAACAGGTGAGCAGCTTGCTCGGCAAGGTGGATACTCCCCCATGGTGAATGCAGAAGACATGTAAAGAAAAATACATGAGCAGCTTGAAAGGCCTGGTAGACAGGCCCACCCGGGGTGAAGGTGAAACACAGGTAACCAGGAACAGGAGAGCGGGTTACTGGGCCTCGTCAATACGCACCACGGTGTCAAGGCATAAAACGGGTAACAAAGAAAAGGTGAGCAGCTTGCTCAGCCTGGTAGACACACCCCGGGGAGTTAAGGCAGCAGACACGTAACAAAGAACAGGTGAGCAACTTGCTCGGCGGGGGATAGACAGGCCCCACGGGGTGAAGGCAGAAGACAGGTAAGGAAAAATGGTTGAGCAGCTAGCTCGGCCTGGTAGACAGGCCCACGCGGTGTGAAGGCGAAAGACAGGTAACCAGGAAGAAGGGAGCGGGTTGGTGGGCTTCGTCGATACGAACCACGGGGTCAAGGTATAAAACGGGTAACCAAGAAAAGATGAGCAGCTTGCTCGGCCTGGTAGACACGCCCCGCCCAGTGAAGGCAGCAGACACGTAACAAAGAACAGGTGAGCAGCTTGCTGGGCATGGTGTACACGCCCCCGTGGTGAATGCAGAAGACATTTAAGGAAAAATAGGTGAGCAGCTTGAAAGGCCTGGTAGACAGGCCCACCCGGGGTGAAGGCGTAACACAGGTAACCAGGAACAGGAAAACGGGTTACTGGGCTTCGTCAATACGCCCCACGGGGTCAAGGCATAAAACGGGTAACAAAGAAAAGGTGAGAAGCTTGCTCAGCCTGGTAGACACACCCCCGGGAGTTATGGCAGCAGACACATAACAAAGAATAGGTGAGCAGCTTGCTCGGCAGGGTAGACACGCCCCACGGGGTGAAGGCACAAGACAGGTAAGGAAAAATGGGTGAGCAGCTAGCTCGGCCTGGTAGACAGGCCCACCCGGTGTGAAGGCGAAAGACAGGTAACCAGTAAGAAGGGAGCGGGTTGCTGGGCTTCGTCGATAGGAACCACGGGGTCAAGGTATAAAACGGGTAACCAAGAAAAGATGAGCAGCTTGCTCGGCCTGGTAGACACGCCCCCGGAGTGAAGGCAGCAGACAGGTAACAAAGAACAGGTGAGCAGCTTGCTCGGCATGGTGGACAGGCCCCCGTGGTGAATGCAGAAGACATGTAAAGAAAAATAGGTGAGCAGCTTGAAAGGCCTGGTAGACAGGCCCACCCGGGGTGAAGGCGAAACACAGGTAACCAGGAACAGGAGAGCGGGTTACTGGGCCTCGTCAATACGCCCCACGGTGTCAAGGCATAAAACGGGTAACAAAGAAAAGGTGAGCAGCTTGCTCAGCCTGGTAGACACACCCCGGGGAGTTAAGGCAGCAGACACGTAAAAAAGAACAGGTGAGCAGCTTGCTCGGCGGGGGGTAGACAGGCCCCACGGGGTGAAGGCACAAGACAGGTAAGGAAAAATAGGTGAGCAGCTAGCTCGGCCTGGTAGACAGGCCCACCCGGTGTGAAGGCGAAAGACAGGTAATCAGGAAGAAGGGAGCGGGTTGGTGGGATTCGTCGATACGAACCACGGGGTCAAGGTATAAAACGGGTAACCAAGAAAAGATGAGTAGCTTGCTCGGCCTGGTAGACACGCCCCCGGAGTGAAGGCAGCAGACAGGTAACAAAGAACAGGTGAGCAGCTTGCTCGGCATGGTGGACACGCCCCCGTGGTGAATGCAGAAGACATGTAAAGAAAAATACATGAGCAGCTTGAAAGGCCTGGTAGACAGGCCCACCCGGGGTGAAGGCGAAACACAGGTAACCAGGAACAGGAGAGCGGGTTACTGGGCCTCGTCAATACGCCCCACGGGGTCAAGGCAGAAAACGGGTAACAAAGAAAAGGTGAGAAGCTTGCTCAGCCTGGTAGACACACCCCCGGGAGTTATGGCAGCAGACACATAACAAAGAATAGGTGAGCAGCTTTCTCGGCAGGGTAGACACGCCCCACGGGGTGAAGGCACAAGACAGGTAAGGAAAAATGGGTGAGCAGCTAGCTCGTCCTGGTAGACAGGCCCACCCGGTGTGAAGGCGAAAGACAGGTAACCAGGAAGAAGGGAGCGGGTTGCTGGGCTTCGTCGATACGAACCACGGGGTCAAGGTATAAAACGGGTAACCAAGAAAAGATGAGCAGCTTGCTCAGCCTGGTAGACACGCCCCCGGAGTGAAGGCAGCAGACAGGTAACAAAGAACAGGTGAGCAGCTTGCTCGGCATGGTGGACAGGCCCCCGTGGTGAATGCAGAAGACATGTAAAGAAAAATAGGTGAGCATCTTGAAAGGCCTGGTAGACAGGCCCACCCGGGGTGAAGGCGAAACACAGGAAACCAGGAACAGGAGAGCGGGTTACTGGGCCTCGTCAATACGCCCCACGGGGACAAGGCATAAAACGGGTAACAAAGAAAAGGTGAGCAGCTTGCTCAGCCTGGTAGACACACCCCGGGGAGTTAAAGCAGCAGACACGTAACAAAGAATAGGTGAGCAGCTTGCTCGGCGGGGGGTAGACAGGCCCCACGGGGTGAAGTCACAAGACAGGTAAGGAAAAATAGGGGAGCAGCAAGCTCGCCCTGGTAGACAGGCCCACCCGGTGTGAAGGCGAAAGACAGGTAACCAAGAAGAAGGGAGCCGGTTGCTGGGCTTCGTCCATACGAACCACGGGGTCCAGGTATAAAACGGGTAACCAAGAAAAGATGAGGAGCTTGCTCGGCCTGGTAGACACGCCCCGTGCCGAGAAGGCAGCAGACACGTAACAAAGAACAGGTGAGCAGCTTGCTCGGCATGGTGGACACGCCCCCCGTGGTGAATGCAGAAGACATGTAAAGAAAAATAGGTGAGCAGATTGAAAGGCCTGGTAGATAGGCCCACCCGGGGTGAAGGGGAAACACAGGTAACCAGGAACAGGAGAGCGGGTTACTGGGCCTCGTCAATACGCCCCACGGGGTCAAGGCATAAAACGGGTAACAAAGAAAAGGTGAGCAGCTTGCTCGGGGGGAGGTAGAGAGGCCCCACGGGGTGAAGGCACAAGACAGGTTAGGTAAAATAGGGGAGCAGCAAGCTCGGCCTGGTAGACAGGCCCACCCGGTGTGAAGGAGAAAGACATGTAACCAGGAAGAAGGGAGCCGGTTGCTTGGCTTCGTCCATACAAACCACGGGGTCAAGGTATAAAACGGGTAACCAAGAAAAGATGAGCAGCTTGCTCGGCCTGGTAGACACGCCCCGCCCAGTGAAGGCAGCAGACACGTAACAAAGAACAGGTGAGCAGCTTGCTCGCCATGGTGGACATGCCCCCCGTGGTGAATGTAGAAGACATGTAAAGAAAAATAGGTGAGCAGCTTGAAAGGCCTGGTAGACAGGACCACCCGGGGTGAAGGGGAAACCCAGGTAACCAGGAACAGGAGAGCGGGTTACTGGGCCTCGTCAATACGCCCCACGGGGTCAAGGCATAAAACGGGTAACAAAGAAAAGGTGAGCAGCTTTCTCAGCCTGGTAGACACACCCCCGGGAGTTAAGGCAGCAGACACGTAACAAAGAATAGGTGAGCAGCTTGCTCGGCGGGGTAGACACGCCCCACGGGGTGAAGGCACAAGACAGGTAAGGAAAAATAGGTGAGCAGCTAGCTCGGCCTGGTAGACAGGCCCACCCGGTGTGAAGGCGAAAGACAGGTAACCAGGAAGAAGGGAGCGGGTTGCTGGGCTTCGTCGATACGAACCACGGGGTCAAGGTATAAAACGGGTAACCAAGAAAAGATGAACAGCATGCTCGGCCTGGTAGACACGCCCCCCGCAGTGAAGGCAGCAGACACGTAACAAAGAACAGGTGAGCAGCTTGCTGGGCATGGTGTACACGCCCCCGTGGTGAATGCAGAAGACATTTAAGGGAAAATAGGTGAGCAGCTTGAAAGGCCTGGTAGACAGGCCCACCCGGGGTGAAGGCGAAACACAGGTAACCAGGAACAGGAGAGCGGGTTACTGGGCCTCGTCAATACGCCCCACGGGGTCAAGGCATAAAACGGGTAACAAAGAAAAGGTGAGAAGCTTGCTCATCCTGGTAGACACACCCCCGGGAGTTATGGCAGCAGACACATAACAAAGAATAGGTGAGCAGCTTGCTCGGCAGGGTAGACACGCTCCACGGGGTGAAGGCACAAGACAGGTAAGGAAAAATGGGTGAGCAGCTAGCTCGGCCTGGTAGACAGGCCCACCCGGTGTGAAGGCGAAAGACAGGTAACCAGGAAGAAGGGAGCGGGTTGCTGGGCTTCGTCGATACGAACCACGGGGTCAAGGTATAAAACGGGTAACCAAGAAAAGATGAGCAGCTTGCTCGGCCTGGTAGACACGCCCCCGGAGTGAAGGCAGCAGACAGGTAACAAAGAACAGGTGAGCAGCTTGCTCGGCATGGTGGACAGGCCCCCGTGGTGAATGCAGAAGACATGTAAAGAAAAATAGGTGAGCATCTTGAAAGGCCTGGTAGACAGGCCCACCCGGGGTGAAGGCGAAACACAGGAAACCAGGAACAGGAGAGCGGGTTACTGGGCCTCGTCAATACGCCCCACGGGGACAAGGCATAAAACGGGTAAAAAAAGAAAAGGTGAGCAGCTTGCTCAGCCTGGTAGACACACCCCGGGGAGTTAAAGCAGCAGACACGTAACAAAGAATAGGTGAGCAGCTTGCTCGGCGGGGGGTAGACAGGCCCCACGGGGTGAAGTCACAAGACAGGTAAGGAAAAATAGGGGAGCAGCAAGCTCGCCCTGGTAGACAGGCCCACCCGGTGTGAAGGCGAAAGACAGGTAACCAAGAAGAAGGGAGCCGGTTGCTGGGCTTCGTCCATACGAACCACGGGGTCAAGGTATAAAACGGGTAACCAAGAAAAGATGAGCAGCTTGCTCGGCCTGGTAGACACGCCCCGCGCCGGGAAGGCAGCAGACACGTAACAAAGAACAGGTGAGCAGCTTGCTCGGCATGGTGGGCACGCCCCCCGTGGTGAATGCAGAAGACATGTAAAGAAAAATAGGTGAGCAGATTGAAAGGCCTGGTAGATAGGCCCACCCGGGGTGAAGGGGAAACACAGGTAACCAGGAACAGGAGAGCGGGTTAATGGGCCTCGTCAATACGCCCCACGGGGTCAAGGCATAAAACGGGTAACAAAGAAAAGGTGAGCAGCTTGCTCGGGGGGAGGTAGACAGGCCCCACGGGGTGAAGGCACAAGACAGGTTAGGTAAAATAGGGGAGCAGCAAGCTCGGCCTGGTAGACAGGCCCACCCGGTGTGAAGGAGAAAGACAGGTAACCAGGAAGAAGGGAGCCGGTTGCTTGGCTTCGTCCATACAAACCACGGGGTCAAGGTATAAAACGGGTAACCAAGAAAAGATGAGCAGCTTGCTCGGCCTGGTAGACACGCCCCGCCCAGTGAAGGCAGCAGACACGTAACAAAGAACAGGTGAGCAGCTTGCTAGGCATGGTGGACATGCCCCCCGTGGTGAATGTAGAAGACATGTAAAGAAAAATAGGTGAGCAGATTGAAAGGCCTGGTAGATAGGCCCACCCGGGGTGAAGGGGAAACACAGGTAACCAGGAACAGGAGAGCGGGTTACTGGGCCTCGTCAATACGCCCCACGGAGACAAGGCATAAAACGGGTAACAAAGAAAAGGTGAGCAGCTTGCTCAGCCTGGTAGACACACCCCTGGGAGTTAAGGCAGCAGACACGTAACAAAGAATAGGTGAGCAGCTTGCTCGGCGGGAGGTAGACAGGCCCACCCGGTGTGAAGGCGAAAGACAGGTAACCAAGAAGAAGGGAGCCGGTTGCTGGGCTTCCTCCATACGACCCACGGGGTCAAGGTATAAAACGGGTAACCAAGAAAAGATGAGCAGCTTGCTCGGCCTGGTAGACACGCCCCGCCCAGTGAAGGCAGCAGACACGTAACAAAGAACAGGTGAGCAGCTTGCTCGGCATGGTGGACACGCCCCCCGTGGTGAATGCAGAAGACATGTAAAGAAAAATAGGTGAGCAGATTGAAAGGCCTGGTAGATAGGCCCACCCGGGGTGAAGGCGAAACACAGGTAACCAGAAACAGGAGAGCGGGTTACTGGGCCTTGTCAATACGCCCCACGGGGTCAAGGCATAAAACGGGTAACAAAGAAAAGGTGAGCAGCTTGCTCAGCCTGATAGACACACCCCTGGGAGTTAAGGCAGCAGACACGTAACAAAGAATAGGTGAGCAGCTTGCTCGGCGGGGTAGACACGCCCCACGGGGTGAAGGCACAAGACAGGTAAGGAAAAATAGGTGAGCAGCTAGGTCGGCCTGGTAGACAGGCCCACACGGTGTGAAGGCGAAAGACAGGTAACCAGGAAGAAGGGAGCCGGTTGCTGGGCTTCGTCGATACGAACCACGGGGTCAAGGTATAAAACGGGTAACCAAGAAAAGATGAGCAGCTTGCTCGGCCTGGTAGACACGCCCCGCGCAGTGAAGGCAGCAGACACGTAACAAAGAACAGGTGAGCAGCTTGCTCGGCATGGTGGACACGCCCCCCGTGGTGAATGCAGAAAACATGTAAAGAAAAATAGGTGAGCAGTTTGAAAGGCCGGGTAAACAGGCCTCCCGCAGTGAAGGCAGCAGACACGTAACAAAGAACAGGTGAGCAGCTTGCTCGGCAAGGTGGACACTCCCCCATGGTGAATGCAGAAGACATGTAAAGAAAAATACATGAGCAGCTTGAAAGGCCTGGTAGACAGGCCCACCCGGGGTGAAGGTGAAACACAGGTAACCAGGAACAGGAGAGCAGGTTACTGGGCCTCGGCAATACGCCCCACGGGGTCAAGGCATAAAACGGTTAACAAAGAAAAGGTGAGCAGCTTGCTCAGCCTGGTAGACACGCCCCCCGCAGTGAAGGCAGCAGACACGTAACAAAGAACAGGTGAGCAGCTTGCTCGGCGGGGGGTAGACAGGCCCCACGGGGTGAAGGCACAAGACAGGTAAGGAAAAATAGGGGAGCAGCAAGCTCGGCCTGGTAGACAGGCCCACCCGGTGTGAAGGCGAAAGACAGGTAACCAGGAAGAAGGGAGCCGGTTGCTGGGCTTCGTCCATACGAACCACGGGGTCAAGGTATAAAACGGGTAACCAAGAAAAGATGAGCAGCTTGCTCGGCCTGGTAGACACGCTCCCGAAGTGAAGGCAGCAGACAGGTAACAAAGAACAGGTGAGCAGCTTGCTCGGCATGGTGGACACACCCCCGTGGTGAATGCAGAAGACATGTAAAAAAAATAGGTGAGCAGCTTGAAAGGCCTGGTAGACAGGCCCACCCGGGGTGAAGGCGAAACCCAGGTAACCAGGAACAGGAGAGCGGGTTACTGGGCCTCGTCAATACGCCCCACGGGGTCAAGGCATAAAACGGGTAACAAAGAAAAGGTGAGCAGCTTGCTCAGCCTGGTAGACACACCCCTGGGAGTTAAGGCAGCAGACACGTAAGAAAGAATAGGTGAGCAGCTTGCTCGGCGGGGTAGACACGCCCCACGGGGTGAAGGCACAAGACAGGTAAGGAAAAATGGGTGAGCAGCTAGCTCGGCCTAGTAGACAGGCCCACCCGGTGTGAAGGCGAAAGACAGGTAACCAGGAAGAAGGGAGCCGGTTGCTGGGCTTCGTCCATACGAACCACGGGGTCAAGGTATAAAACGGGTAACCAAGAAAAGATGAGCAGCTTGCTCGGCCTTGTAGACACGCCCCGCGCAGATAAGGCAGCAGACACGTAACAAAGAACAGGTGAGCAGCTTGCTCAGCATGGTGGACACGCCCCCCGTGGTGAATGCAGAAGACATGTAAAGAAAAATAGGTGAGCAGATTGAAAGGCCTGGTAGATAGGCCCACCCGGGGTGAAGGGGAAACACAGCTAACCAGGAACAGGAGAGCGGGTTACTGGGCCTCGTCAATACGCCCAACGGGGTCAAGGCATAAAACGGGTAACAAAGAAAAGGTGAGGAGCTTGCTCAGCCTGGTAGACACACCCCTGCGAGTTAAGGCGGCAGACACGTAACAAAGAATAGGTGAGCAGCTTGCTCGGCGGGGTAGACACGCCCCACGGGGTGAAGGCACAAGACAGGTAAGGAAAAATAGGTGAGCAGCTAGCTCGGCCTGGTAGACAGGCCCACCCGGTGTGAAGGCGAAAGACAGGTAACCAGGAAGAAGGGAGCGGGTTGCTGGGCTTCGTCGATACGAACCACGGGGTCAAGGTATAAAACGGGTAACAAAGAAAAGGTGAGCAGCTTACTCAGCCTGGTTGACACGCCCCCCGTAGTGAAGGCAGCAGACACGTAACAAAGAACAGGTGAGCAGCTTGCTCGGCGGGGTGTAGACAGGCCACACGGGGTGAAGGCACAAGACAGGTAAGGAAAAATAGTGGAGCAGCAAGCTCGGCCTGGTAGACAGGCCGACCCAGGGGGGAAGGCGAAAGACAGGTAACCAGGAAGAAGGGAGCCGGATGCTGGGCTTCGTCCATACGAACCACGGGGTCAAGGTATAAAACGGGTAACCAAGAAAAGATGAGCAGCTTGCTCGTCCTGGTAGACACGCCCCGCGCAGTGAAGGCGGCAGACACGTAACAAAGAACAGGTGAGCAGCTTGCTCGGCATGGTGGACACGCCCCCCGTGGTGATTGCAGAAGACATGTAAAGAAAAATAGGTGAGCAGCTTGAAAGGCCGGGTACACAGGCCTCCAGCAGTGAAGGCAGCAGACACGTAACAAAGAACAGGTGAGCAGCTTGCTCGGCAAGGTGGACACTCCCCCATGGTGAATGCAGAAGACATGTAAAGAAAAATACATGAGCAGCTTGAAAGGCCTGGTAGACAGGCCCACCCGGGGTGAAGGTGAAACACAGGTAACCAGGAACAGGAGAGCGGGTTACTGGGCCTCGTCAATACGCCCCACGGTGTCAAGGCATAAAACGGGTAACAAAGAAAAGGTGAGCAGCTTGCTCAGCCTGGTAGACACACCCCGGGGAGTTAAGGCAGCAGACACGTAACAAAGAACAGGTGAGCAACTTGCTCGGCGGGGGGTAGACAGGCCCCACGGGGTGAAGGCAGAAGACAGGTAAGGAAAAATGGGTGAGCAGCTAGCTCGGCCTGGTAGACAGGCCCACCCGGTGTGAAGGCGAAAGACAGGTAACCAGGAAGAAGGGAGCGGGTTGGTGGGCTTCGTCGATACGAACCACGGGGTCAAGGTATAAAACGGGTAACCAAGAAAAGATGAGCAGCTTGCTCGACCTGGTAGACACGCCCCGCCCAGTGAAGGCAGCAGACACGTAACAAAGAACAGGTGAGCAGCTTGCTGGGCATGGTGTACACGCCCCCGTGGTGAATGCAGAAGACATTTAAGGAAAAATAGGTGAGCAGCTTGAAAGGCCTGGTAGACAGGCCCACCCGGGGTGAAGGCGAAACACAGGTAACCAGGAACAGGAAAACGGGTTACTGGGCTTCGTCAATACGCCCCACGGGGTCAAGGCATAAAACGGGTAACAAAGAAAAGGTGAGAAGCTTGCTCAGCCTGGTAGACACACCCCCGGGAGTTATGGCAGCAGACACATAACAAAGAATAGGTGAGCAGCTTGCTCGGCAGGGTAGACACGCCCCACGGGGTGAAGGCACAAGACAGGTAAGGAAAAATGGGTGAGCAGCTAGCTCGGCCTGGTAGACAGGCCCACCCGGTGTGAAGGCGAAAGACAGGTAACCAGTAAGAAGGGAGCGGGTTGCTGGGCTTCGTCGATAGGAACCACGGGGTCAAGGTATAAAACGGGTAACCAAGAAAAGATGAGCAGCTTGCTCGGCCTGTAGACACGCCCCCGGAGTGAAGGCAGCAGACAGGTAACAAAGAACAGGTGAGCAGCTTGCTCGGCATGGTGGACAGGCCCCCGTGGTGAATGCAGAAGACATGTAAAGAAAAATAGGTGAGCAGCTTGAAAGGCCTGGTAGACAGGCCCACCCGGGGTGAAGGCGAAACACAGGTAACCAGGAACAGGAGAGCGGGTTACTGGGCCTCGTCAATACGCCCCACGGGGTCAAGGCATAAAACGGGTAACAAAGAAAAGGTGAGCAGCTTGCTCATCCTGGTAGACACACCCCGGGGAGTTAAGGCAGCAGACACGTAAAAAAGAACAGGTGAGCAGCTTGCTCGGCGGGCGGTAGACAGGCCCCACGGGGTGAAGGCACAAGACAGGTAAGGAAAAATAGGGGAGCAGCAAGCTCGCCCTGGTAGACAGGCCCACCCGGTGTGAAGGCGAAAGACAGGTAACCAAGAAGAAGGGAGCCGGTTGCTGGGCTTCGTCCATACGAACCACGGGGTCAAGGTATAAAACGGGTAACCAAGAAAAGATGAGCAGCTTGCTCGGCCTGGTAGACACGCCCCGTGCCGAGAAGGCAGCAGACACGTAACAAAGAACAGGTGAGCAGCTTGCTCGGCATGGTGGACAGGCCCCCCGTGGTGAATGCAGAAGACATGTAAAGAAAAATAGGTGAGCAGATTGAAAGGCCTGGTAGATAGGCCCACCCGGGGTGAAGGGGAAACACAGGTAACCAGGAACAGGAGAGCGGGTTACTGGGCCTCGTCAATACGCCCCACGGGGTCAAGGCATAAAACGGGTAACAAAGAAAAGGTGAGCAGCTTGGTCGGGGGGAGGTAGAGAGGCCCCACGGGGTGAAGGCACAAGACAGGTTAGGTAAAATAGGGGAGCAGCAAGCTCGGCCTGGTAGACAGGCCCACCCGGTGTGAAGGCGAAAGACAGGTAACCAGGAAGAAGGGAGCCGGTTGCTTGGCTTCGTCCATACAAACCACGGGGTCAAGGTATAAAACGGGTAACCAAGAAAAGATGAGCAGCTTGCTCGGCCTGGTAGACACGCCCCGCCCAGTGAAGGCAGCAGACACGTAACAAAGAACAGGTGAGCAGCTTGCTCGGCATGGTGGACATGCCCCCCGTGGTGAATGTAGAAGACATGTAAAGAAAAATAGGTGAGCAGCTTGAAAGGCCTGGTAGACAGGACCACCCGGGGTGAAGGGGAAACACAGGTAACCAGGAACAGGAGAGCGGGTTACTGGGCCTCGTCAATACGCCCCACGGGGTCAAGGCATAAAACGGGTAACAAAGAAAAGGTGAGCAGCTTTCTCAGCCTGGTAGACACACCCCTGGGAGTTAAGGCAGCAGACACGTAACAAAGAATAGGTGAGCAGCTTGCTCGGCGGGGTAGACACGCCCCACGGGGTGAAGGCACAAGACAGGTAAGGAAAAATAGGTGAGCAGCTAGCTCGGCCTGGTAGACAGGCCCACCCGGTGTGAAGGCGAAAGACAGGTAACCAGGAAGAAGGGAGCGGGTTGCTGGGCTTCGTCGATACGAACCACGGGGTCAAGGTATAAAACGGGTAACCAAGAAAAGATGAACAGCATGCTCGGCCTGGTAGACACGCCCCCCGCAGTGAAGGCAGCAGACACGTAACAAAGAACAGGTGAGCAGCTTGCTGGGCATGGTGTACACGCCCCCGTGGTGAATGCAGAAGACATTTAAGGGAAAATAGGTGAGCAGCTTGAAAGGCCTGGTAGACAGGCCCACCCGGGGTGAAGGCGAAACACAGGTAACCAGGAACAGGAGAGCGGGTTACTGGGCCTCGTCAATACGCCCCACGGGGACAAGGCATAAAACGGGTAACAAAGAAAAGGTGAGCAGCTTGCTCAGCCTGGTAGACACACCCCTGGGAGTTAAGGCAGCAGACACGTAACAAAGAATAGGTGAGCAGCTTGCTCGGCGGGGGGTAGACAGGCCCAACGGGGTGAAGGCACAAGACAGGTAAGGAAAAATAGGGGAGCAGCAAGCTCGGCCTGGTAGACAGGCCCACCCGGTGTGAAGGCGAAAGACAGGTAACCAAGAAGAAGGGAGCCGGTTGCTGGGCTTCCTCCATACGACCCACGGGGTCAAGGTATAAAACGGGTAACCAAGAAAAGATGAGCAGCTTGCTCGGCCTGGTAGACACGCCCCGCCCAGTGAAGGCAGCAGACACGTAACAAAGAACAGGTGAGCAGCTTGCTCGGCATGGTGGACACGCCCCCCGTGGTGAATGCAGAAGACATGTAAAGAAAAATAGGTGAGCAGATTGAAAGGCCTGGTAGATAGGCCCACCCGGGGTGAAGGCGAAACACAGGTAACCAGAAACAGGAGAGCGGGTTACTGGGCCTTGTCAATACGCCCCACGGGGTCAAGGCATAAAACGGGTAACAAAGAAAAGGTGAGCAGCTTGCTCAGCCTGATAGACACACCCCTGGGAGTTAAGGCAGCAGACACGTAACAAAGAATAGGTGAGCAGCTTGCTCGGCGGGTTAGACACGCCCCACGGGGTGAAGGCACAAGACAGGTAAGGAAAAATAGGTGAGCAGCTAGGTCGGCCTGGTAGACAGGCCCACACGGTGTGAAGGCGAAAGACAGGTAACCAGGAAGAAGGGAGCCGGTTGCTGGGCTTCGTCGATACGAACCACGGGGTCAAGGTATAAAACGGGTAACCAAGAAAAGATGAGCAGCTTGCTCGGCCTGGTAGACACTCCCCGCGCAGTGAAGGCAGCACACACGTAACAAAGAACAGGTGAGCAGCTTGCTCGGCATGGTGGACACGCCCCCCGTGGTGAATGCAGAAGACATGTAAAGAAAAATAGGTGAGCAGTTTGAAAGGCCGGGTAAACAGGCCTCCCGCAGTGAAGGCAGCAGACACGTAACAAAGAACACGTGAGCAGCTTGCTCGGCAAGGTGGACACTCCCCCATGGTGAATGCAGAAGACATGTAAAGAAAAATACATGAGCAGCTTGAAAGGCCTGGTAGACAGGCCCACCCGGGGTGAAGGTGAAACACAGGTAACCAGGAACAGGAGAGCAGGTTACTGGGCCTCGGCAATACGCCCCACGGGGTCAAGGCATAAAACGGTTAACAAAGAAAAGGTGAGCAGCTTGCTCAGCCTGGTAGACACGCCCCCCGCAGTGAAGGCAGCAGACACGTAACAAAGAACAGGTGAGCAGCTTGCTCGGCGGGGGGTAGACAGGCCCCACGGGGTGAAGGCACAAGACAGGTAAGGAAAAGTAGGGGAGCAACAAGCTCGGCCTGGTAGACAGGCCCACCCGGTGTGAAGGCGAAAGACAGGTAACCAGGAAGAAGGGAGCCGGTTGCTGGGCTTCGTCCATACGAACCACGGGGTCAAGATATAAAACGGGTAACCAAGAAAAGATAATCAGCTTGCTCGGCCTGGTAGACATGCCCCGCGCAGTGAAGGCAGCAGACACATAACAAAGAACAGGTGAGCAGCTTGCTCGGCATGGTGGACACGCCCACCGTGGTGAATGCAGAAGACATTTAAAGAAAAATAGGTTAGCAGTTTGAAAGGCCGGGTACACAGGCCTCCCGCAGTGAAGGCAGCAGACACGTAAGAAAGAACACGTGAGCAGCTTGCTCGGCAAGGTGGACACTCCCCCATGGTGAATGCAGAAGACATGTAAAGAAAAATACATGAGCAGCTTGAAAGGCCTGGTAGACAGGCCCACCCGGGGTGAAGGTGAAACACAGGTAACCAGGAACAGGAGGGCGGGTTACTGGGCCTCATCAATACGCCCCACGGGGTCAAGGCATAAAACGGTTAACAAAGAAAAGGTGAGCAGCTTTCTCAGCCTGGTAGACACACCCCGGGGAGTTAAGGCAGCAGACACGTAACAAAGAGCAGGTGAGCAGCTTGCTCGGCGGGGGGTAGACAGGCCCCACGGGGTGAAGGCAGAAGACAGGTAAGGAAAAATACGTGAGCAGCTAGCTCGGCCTGGTAGACAGGCCCACCCTGTGTGAAGGCGAAAGACAGGTAACCAAGAAGAAGGGAGCCGGTTGCTGGGCTTCCTCCATACGACCCAGGGGGTCAAGGTATAAAACGGGTAACCAAGAAAAGATGAGCAGCTTGCTCGGCCTGGTAGACACGCCCCGCCCAGTGAAGGCAGCAGACACGTAACAAAGAACAGGTGAGCAGCTTGCTCGGCATGGTGGACACGCCCCCCGTGGTGAATGCAGAAGACATGTAAAGAAAAATAGGTGAGCAGATTGAAAGGCCTGGTGGATAGGCCCACCCGGGGTGAAGGGGAAACACAGGTAACCAGGAACAGGAGAGCGGGTTACTGGGCCTTGTCAATACGCCCCACGGGGTCAAGGCATAAAACGGGTAACAAAGAAAAGGTGAGCAGCTTGCTCAGCCTGGTAGACACACCCCTGGAGTTAAGGCAGCAGACACGTAACAAAGAACAGGTGAGCAGCTTGCTCGGCGGGGTAGACACGCCCCACGGGGTGAAGGCAGAAGACATGTAAAGAAAAATACATGAGCAGCTTGAAAGGCCTGGTAGACAGGCCCACCCGGGTTGAAGGTGAAACACAGGTAACCAGGAACAGGAGAGCGGGTTACTGGGCCTCGTCAATACGCCCCACGGGGTCAAGGCATAAAACGGGTAACAAAGAAAAGGTGAGCAGCTTGCTCAGCCTGGTAGACACGCCCCGCGCAGTGAAGGCAGCAGACACGTAACAAAGAACAGGTGAGCAGCTTGCTCGGCATGGTGGACAAGCCCCCCGTGGTGAATGCAGAAGACATGTAAAGAAAAATAGGTGAGCAGCTTGAAAGGCCGGGTACACAGGCCTCCCGCAGTGAAGGCAGCAGACACGTAACAAAGAACAGGTGAGCAGCTTGCTCGGCAAGGTGGACACTCCCCCTTGGTGAATGCAGAAGACATGTAAAGAAAAATACATGAGCAGCTTGAAAGGCCTGGTAGGCAGGCCCACCCGGGGTGAAGGTGAAACACAGGTAACCAGGAACAGGAGAGCGGGTTACTGGGCCTCGTCAATACGCCCCTCGGGGTCAAGGCATAAAACGGGTAACAAAGAAAAGGTGAGCAGCTTGCTCAGCCTGGTAGACACACCCCGGGGAGTTAAGGCAGCAGACACGTAACAAAGAATAGGTGAGCAGCTTGCGCGGCGGGGTAGACACGCCCCACGGGGTGAAGGCACAAGACAGGTAAGGAAAAATAGGTGAGCAGCTTGAAAGGCCTGGTAGACAGGCCCACCCGGTGTGAAGGCGAAAGACAGGTAACCAGGAAGAAGGGAGCGGGTTGCTGGGCTTCTTCGATACGAACCACGGGGTCAAGGTATAAAACGGGTAACCAAGAAAAGATGAGCAGCTTGCTCGGCCAGGTAGACACGCCCCCCGCAGTGAAGGCAGCAGACACGTAAAAAAGAACAGGTGAGCAGCTTGCTCGGCATGGTGGACACGCCCCCGTGGTGAATGTAGAAGACATGTAAAGAAAAATAGGTGAGCAGCTTGAAAGGCCTGGTAGACAGGCCCACCCGGGGTGAAGGCGAAACACAGGTAACCAGGAAGAAGGGAGCAGGTTGCTGGGCTTCGTCCATACGAACCACGGGGTCAAGGTATAAAACGGGTAACAAAGAAAAGGTGAGCAGCTTGCTCAGCCTGGTAGACACGCCCCCCGCAGTGAAGGCAGCAGACACGTAACAAAGAACAGGTGAGCAGCTTGCTCGGCGGGGGGTAGACAGGCCCCTCGGGGTGAAGGCACAAGACAGGTAAGGAAAAATAGGGGAGCAGCAAGCTCGGCCTGGTAGACAGGCCCACCCGGTGTGAAGGCGAAAGACAGGTAACCAGGAAGAAGGGAGCCGGTTGCTGGGCTTCGTCCATACGAACCACGGGGTCAAGGTATAAAATGGGTAACCAAGAAAAGATGAGCAGCTTGCTCGGCCTGGTAGACACGCCCCCCGCAGTGAAGGCAGCAGACACGTAACAAGGAACAGGTGAGCAGCTTGCTCGGCATGGTGGACACGCCCCCGTGGTGAATGCAGAAGACATGTAAAGAAAAATAGGTGAGCAGATTGAAAGGCCTGGTAGATAGGCCCACCAGGGGTGAAGGGGAAACACAGGTAACCAGGAACAGGAGAGCGGGTTACTGGGCCTCGTCAATACGCCCCACGGGGACAAGGCATAAAACGGGTAACAAAGAAAAGGTGAGCAGCTTGCTCAGCCTGGTAGACACACCCCTGGGAGTTAAGGCAGCAGACACGTAACAAAGAATAGGTGAGCAGCTTGCTCGGCGGGGGGTAGACAGGCCCAACGGGGTCAAGGCACAAGACAGGTAAGGAAAAATAGGGGAGCAGCAAGCTCGGCCTGGTAGACAGGCCCACCCGGTGTGAAGGCGAAAGACAGGTAACCTAGAAGAAGGGAGCCGGTTGCTGGGCTTCCTCCATACGACCCACGGGGTCAAGGTATAAAACGGGTAACCAAGAAAAGATGAGCAGCTAGCTCGGCCTGGTAGACAGGCCCACACGGTTTGAAGGCGAAAGACAGGTAACCAGGAAGAAGGGAGCGGGTTGCTGGGCTTCGTCGATACGAACCACGGAGTCAAGGTATAAAACGGGTAACCAAGAAAAGATGAGCAGCTTGCTCGTCCTGGTAGACACGCCCCGCGCAGTGAAGGCAGCAGACACGTAACAAAGAACAGGTGAGCAGCTTGCTCGGCATGGTGGACACGCCCCCCGTGGTGAATGCAGAAGACATGTAAAGAAAAATAGGTGAGCAGTTTGAAAGGCCGGGTAAACAGGCCTCCCGCAGTGAAGGCAGCAGACACGTAACAAAGAACACGTGAGCAGCTTGCTCGGCAAGGTGGACACTCCCCCATGGTGAATGCAGAAGACATGTAAAGAAAAATACATGAGCAGCTTGAAAGGCCTGGTAGACAGGCCCACCCGGGGTGAAGGTGAAACACAGGTAACCAGGAACAGGAGAGCGGGTTACTGGGCCTCGGCAATACGCCCCACGGGGTCAAGGCATAAAACGGTTAACAAAGAAAAGGTGAGCAGCTTTCTCAGCCTGGTAGACACGCCCCCCGCAGTGAAGGCAGCAGACACGTAACAAAGAACAGGTGAGCAGCTTGCTCGGCGGGGGGTAGACAGGCCCCACGGGGTGAAGGCACAAGACAGGTAAGGAAAAGTAGGGGAGCAGCAAGCTCGGCCTGGTAGACAGGCCCACCCGGTGTGAAGGCGAAAGACAGGTAACCAGGAAGAAGGGAGCCGGTGTCTGGGCTTCGTCCATACGAACCACGGGGTCAAGGTATAAAACGGGTAACCAAGAAAAAATGAGCAGCTTGCTCGGCCTGGTAGACACGCCCCGCGCAGTGAAGGCAGCAGACACGTAACAAAGAACAGGTGAGCAGCTTGCTCGGCATGGTGGACACGCCCCCCTTGGTGAATGCAGAAGACATGTAAAGAAAAATAGGTGAGCAGCTTGAAAGGCCGGGTACACAGGCCTCCCGCAGTGAAGGCAGCAGACACGTAACAAAGAACAGGTGAGCAGCTTGCTCGGCAAGGTGGACACTCCCCCATGGTGAATGCAGAAGACATGTAAAGAAAAATACATGAGCAGCTTGAAAGGCCTGGTAGACACACCCACCCGGGTTGAAGGTGAAACACAGGTAACCAGGAACAGGAGAGCGGGTTACTGGGCCTCGTCAATACGCCCCACGGGGTCAAGGCATAAAACGGGTAACAAACAAAAGGGGGGCAGCTTGCTCAGCCTGGTAGACACACCCCGGGGAGTTAAGGCAGCAGACACGTAACAAAGAACAGGTGAGCAGCTTGCTCGGCGGGGTAGACACGCCCCACGGGGTGAAGGCACAAGACAGGTAAGGAAAAATAGGTGAGCAGCTAGCTCGGCCTGGTAGACAGGCCCACCCGGTGTGAAGGCGAAAGACAGGTAACCAGGAAGAAGGGAGCCGGTTGCTGGGCTTCCTCCATACGAACCACGGGGTCAAGGTATAAAACGGGTAACCAAGAAAAGATGAGCAGATTGCTCGTCCTGGTAGACACGCCCCGCCCAGTGAAGGCAGCAGACACGTAACAAAGAACAGGTGAGCAGCTTGCTCGGCATGGTGGACACGCCCCCCGTGGTGAATGCAGAAGACATGTAAAGAAAAATAGGTGAGCAGCTTGAAAGGCCTGGTAGACAGTCCCACACGTGGTGAAGGCAAAACCCAGGTAACCAGGAACAATAGAGCGGGTTACTGGGCCTCGTCAATATGCCCCACGGGGTCAAGGCATAAAACGGGTAACAAAGAAAAGGTGAGCAGCTTGCTCAGCCTGGTAGACACACCCCTGGGAGTTAAGGCAGCAGACACGTAAGAAAGAATAGGTGAGCAGCTTGCTCGGCGGGGTAGACATGCCCCACGGGGTGAAGGCACAAGACAGGTAAGGAAAAATAGGTGAGCAGCTAGCTCGGCCTGGTAGACAGGCCCACCCGGTGTGAAGGCGAAAGACAGGTAACCAGGAAGAAGGGAGCCGGTTGCTGGGCTTCCTCCATACGAACCACGGGGTCAAGGTATAAAACGGGTAACCAAGAAAAGATGAGCAGCTTGCTCGTCCTGGTAGACACGCCCCGCCCAGTGAAGGCAGCAGACACGTAACAAAGAACAGGTGAGCAGCTTGCTCGGCATGGTGGACACGCCCCCGTGGTGAATGCAGAAGACATGTAAAGAAAAATAGGTGAGCAGATTGAAAGTCCAGGTAGATAGGCCCACCCGGGGTGAAGGGGAAACACAGGTAACCAGGAACAGGAGAGCGGGTTACTGGGCCTCGTCAATACGCCCAACGGGGTCAAGGCATAAAACGGGTAACAAAGAAAAGGTGAGGAGCTTGCTCAGCCTGGTAGACACACCCCTGGGAGTTAAGGCAGCAGACACGTAACAAAGAATAGGTGAGCAGCTTGCTCGGCGGGGTAGACACGCCCCACGGGGTGAAGGCACAAGACAGGTAAGGAAAAATAGGTGAGCAGCTAGCTCGGCCTTGTAGACAGGCCCACCCGGTGTGAAGGCGAAAGACAGGTAACCAGGAAGAAGGGAGCCGGTTGCTGGGCTTTGTCCATACGAACCACGGGGTCAAGGTATAAAACGGGTAACCAAGAAAAGATGAGCAGCTTGCTCGTCCTGGTAGACACGCCCCGCGCAGTGAAGGCAGCAGACACGTAATAAAGAACAGGTGAGCAGCTTGCTCGGCATGGTGGACACGCCCCCCGTGGTGATTGCAGAAGACATGTAAAGAAAAATAGGTGAACAGCTTGAAAGGCCGGGTACACAGGCCTCCCGCAGTGAAGGCAGCAGACACGTAACAAAGAACAGGTGAGCAGCTTGCTCGGCAAGGTGGACACTCCCCCATGGTGAATGCAGAAGACATGTAAAGAAAAATACATGAGCAGCTTGAAAGGCCTGGTAGACAGGCCCACCCGGGGTGAAGGTGAAACACAGGTAACCAGGAACAGGAGAGCGGGTTACTGGGCCTCGTCAATACGCCCCACGGTGTCAAGGCATAAAACGGGTAACAAAGAAAAGGTGAGCAGCTTGCTCAGCCTGGTAGACACACCCCGGGGTGTTAAGGCAGCAGACACGTAACAAAGAACAGGTGAGCAGCTTGCTTGGCGGGGGGTAGACAGGCCCCACGGGGTGAAGGCAGAAGACAGGTAAGGAAAAATAGGTGAGCAGCTAGCTCGGCCTGGTAGACAGGCCCACCCGGTGTGAAGGCGAAAGACAGGTAACCAGGAAGAAGGGAGCCGGTTGCTGGGCTTCCTCCATACGAACCACGGGGTCAAGGTATAAAACGGGTAACCAAGAAAAGATGAGCAGCTTGCTCGGCCTGGTAGACACGCTCCCGAAGTGAAGGCAGCAGACAGGTAACAAAGAACAGGTGAGCAGCTTGCTCGGCATGGTGGACACGCCCCCGTGGTGAATGCAGAAGACATGTAAAAAAAATAGGTGAGCAGCTTGAAAGGCCTGGTAGACAGGCCAACCCGGGGTGAAGGCGAAACCCAGGTAACCAGGAACAGGAGAGCGGGTTACTGGGCCTCGTCAATACGCCCCACGGGGTCAAGGCATAAAACGGGTAACAAAGAAAAGGTGAGCAGCTTGCTCAGCCTGGTAGACACACCCCTTGGAGTTAAGGCAGCAGACACGTAAGAAAGAATAGGTGAGCAGCTTGCTCGGCGGGGTAGACACGCCCCACGGGGTGAAGGCTCAAGACAGGTAAGGAAAAATGGGTGAGCAGCTAGCTCGGCCTAGTAGACAGGCCCACCCGGTGTGAAGGCGAAAGACAGGTAACCAGGAAGAAGGGAGCCGGTTGCTGGGCTTTGTCCATACGAACCACGGGGTCAAGGTATAAAACGGGTAACCAAGAAAAGATGAGCAGCTTGCTCGTCCTGGTAGACACGCCCCGCGCAGTGAAGGCAGCAGACACGTAACAAAGAACAGGTGAGCAGCTTGCTCGGCATGGTGGACACGCCCCCCGTGGTGATTGCAGAAGACATGTAAAGAAAAATAGGTGAACAGCTTGAAAGGCCGGGTACACAGGCCTCCCGCAGTGAAGGCAGCAGACACGTAACAAAGAACAGGTGAGCAGCTTGCTCGGCAAGGTGGACACTCCCCCATGGTGAATGCAGAAGACATGTAAAGAAAAATACATGAGCAGCTTGAAAGGCCTGGTAGATAGGCCCACCCGGGGTGAAGGGGAAACACAGCTAACCAGGAACAGGAGAGCGGGTTACTGGGCCTCGTCAATACGCCCAACGGGGTCAAGGCATAAAACGGGTAACAAAGAAAAGGTGAGGAGCTTGCTCAGCCTGGTAGACACACCCCTGCGAGTTAAGGCGGCAGACACGTAACAAAGAATAGGTGAGCAGCTTGCTCGGCGGGGTAGACACGCCCCACGGGGTGAAGGCACAAGACAGGTAAGGAAAAATAGGTGAGCAGCTAGCTCGGCCTGGTAGACAGGCCCACCCGGTGTGAAGGCGAAAGACAGGTAACCAGGAAGAAGGGAGCGGGTTGCTGGGCTTCGTCGATACGAACCACGGGGTCAAGGTATAAAACGGGTAACAAAGAAAAGGTGAGCAGCTTACTCAGCCTGGTTGACACGCCCCCCGCAGTGAAGGCAGCAGACACGTAACAAAGAACAGGTGAGCAGCTTGCTCGGCGGGGTGTAGACAGGCCCCACGGGGTGAAGGCACAAGATAGGTAAGGAAAAATAGTGGAGCAGCAAGCTCGGCCTGGTAGACAGGCCGACCCAGGGGGGAAGGCGAAAGACAGGTAACCAGGAAGAAGGGAGCCGGTTGCTGGGCTTCGTCCATACGAACCACGGGGTCAAGGTATAAAACGGGTAACCAAGAAAAGATGAGCAGCTTGCTCGTCCTGGTAGACACGCCCCGCGCAGTGAAGGCAGCAGACACGTAACAAAGAACAGGTGAGCAGCTTGCTCGGCATGGTGGACACGCCCCCCGTGGTGATTGCAGAAGACATGTAAAGAAAAATAGGTGAGCAGCTTGAAAGGCCGGGTACACAGGCCTCCAGCAGTGAAGGCAGCAGACACGTAACAAAGAACAGGTGAGCAGCTTGCTCGGCAAGGTGGACACTCCCCCATGGTGAATGCAGAAGACATGTAAAGAAAAATACATGAGCAGCTTGAAAGGCCTGGTAGACAGGCCCACCCGGGGTGAAGGTGAAACACAGGTAACCAGGAACAGGAGAGCGGGTTACTGGGCCTCGTCAATACGCCCCACGGTGTCAAGGCATAAAACGGGTAACAAAGAAAAGGTGAGCAGCTTGCTCAGCCTGGTAGACACACCCCGTGGAGTTAAGGCAGCAGACACGTAACAAAGAACAGGTGAGCAACTTGCTCGGCGGGGGGTAGACAGGCCCCACGGGGTGAAGGCAGAAGACAGGTAAGGAAAAATGGGTGAGCAGCTAGCTCGGCCTGGTAGACAGGCCCACCCGGTGTGAAGGCGAAAGACAGGTAACCAGGAAGAAGGGAGCGGGTTGCTGGGCTTCGTCGATACGAACCACGGGGTCAAGGTATAAAACGGGTAACCAAGAAAAGATGAGCAGCTTGCTCGGCCTGGTAGACACGCCCCCGGAGTGAAGGCAGCAGACAGGTAACAAAGAACAGGTGAGCAGCTTGCTCGGCATGGTGGACAGGCCCCCGTGGTGAATGCAGAAGACATGTAAAGAAAAATAGGTGAGCAGCTTGAAAGGCCTGGTAGACAGGCCCACCCGGGGTGAAGGCGAAACACAGGTAACCAGGAACAGGAGAGCGGGTTACTGGGCCTCGTCAATACGCCCCACGGGGTCAAGGCATAAAACGGGTAACAAAGAAAAGGTGAGCAGCTTGCTCAGCCTGGTAGACACACCCCGGGGAGTTAAGGCAGCAGACACGTAAAAAAGAACAGGTGAGCAGCTTGCTCGGCGGGGGGTAGACAGGCCCCACGGGGTGAAGGCACAAGACAGGTAAGGAAAAATAGGTGAGCAGCTAGCTCGGCCTGGTAGACAGGCCCACCCGGTGTGAAGGCGAAAGACAGGTAACCAGGAAGAAGGGAGCGGGTTGGTGGGATTCGTCGATACGAACCACGGGGTCAAGGTATAAAACGGGTAACCAAGAAAAGATGAGTAGCTTGCTCGGCCTGGTAGACACGCCCCCGGAGTGAAGGCAGCAGACAGGTAACAAAGAACAGGTGAGCAGCTTGCTCGGCATGGTGGACACGCCCCCGTGGTGAATGCAGAAGACATGTAAAGAAAAATACATGAGCAGCTTGAAAGGCCTGGTATACAGGCCCACCCGGGGTGAAGGCGAAACACAGGTAACCAGGAACAGGAGAGCGGGTTACTGGGCCTCGTCAATACGCCCCACGGGGTCAAGGCATAAAACGGGTAACAAAGAAAAGGTGAGAAGCTTGCTCAGCCTGGTAGACACACCCCCGGGAGTTATGGCAGCAGACACATAACAAAGAATAGGTGAGCAGCTTGCTCGGCAGGGTAGACACGCCCCACGGGGTGAAGGCACAAGACAGGTAAGGAAAAATGGGTGAGCAGCTAGCTCGGCCTGGTAGACAGGCCCACCCGGTGTGAAGGCGAAAGACAGGTAACCAGGAAGAAGGGAGCGGGTTGCTGGGCTTCGTCGATACGAACCACGGGGTCAAGGTATAAAACGGGTAACCAAGAAAAGATGAGCAGCTTGCTCGGCCTGGTAGACACGCCCCCGGAGTGAAGGCAGCAGACAGGTAACAAAGAACAGGTGAGCAGCTTGCTCGGCATGGTGGACAGGCCCCCGTGGTGAATGCAGAAGACATGTAAAGAAAAATAGGTGAGCATCTTGAAAGGCCTGGTAGACAGGCCCACCCGGGGTGAAGGCGAAACACAGGAAACCAGGAACAGGAGAGCGGGTTACTGGGCCTCGTCAATACGCCCCACGGGGACAAGGCATAAAACGGGTAACAAAGAAAAGGTGAGCAGCTTGCTCAGCCTGGTAGACACACCCCGGGGAGTTAAAGCAGCAGACACGTAACAAAGAATAGGTGAGCAGCTTGCTCGGCGGGGGGTAGACAGGCCCCACGGGGTGAAGTCACAAGACAGGTAAGGAAAAATAGGGGAGCAGCAAGCTCGCCCTGGTAGACAGGCCCACCCGGTGTGAAGGCGAAAGACAGGTAACCAAGAAGAAGGGAGCCGGTTGCTGGGCTTCGTCCATACGAACCACGGGGTCAAGGTATAAAACGGGTAACCAAGAAAAGATGAGCAGCTTGCTCGGCCTGGTAGACACGCCCCGCGCCGAGAAGGCAGCAGACACGTAACAAAGAACAGGTGAGCAGCTTGCTCGGCATGGTGGACACGCCCCCCGTGGTGAATGCAGAAGACATGTAAAGAAAAATAGGTGAGCAGATTGAAAGGCCTGGTAGATAGGCCCACCCGGGGTGAAGGGGAAACACAGGTAACCAGGAACAGGAGAGCGGGTTACTGGGCCTCGTCAATACGCCCCACGGGGTCAAGGCATAAAACGGGTAACAAAGAAAAGGTGAGCAGCTTGCTCAGCCTGGTAGACACACCCCGGGGAGTTAAGGCAGCAGACACGTAACAAAGAACAGGTGAGCAGCTTGCTCGGCGGGGGGTAGACAGGCCCCATGGGGTGAAGGCACAAGACAGGTAAGGAAAAATAGGTGAGCAGCTAGCTCGGCCTGGTAGACAGGCCCACCCGGTGTGAAGGCGAAAGACAGGTAACCAGGAAGAAGGGAGCGGGTTGCTGCGCTTCGTCGATACGAACCACGGGGTCAAGGTATAAAACGGGTAACCAAGAAAAGATGAGCAGCTTGCTCGGCCTGGTAGATACGCCCCCGGAGTGAAGGCAGCAGACAGGTAACAGAGAACAGGTGAGCAGCTTGCTCGGCATGGTGGACACGCCCCCCGTGGTGATTGCAGAAGACATGTAAAGAAAAATAGGTGAACAGCTTGAAAGGCCGGGTACACAGGCCTCCCGCAGTGAAGGCAGCAGACACGTAACAAAGAACAGGTGAGCAGCTTGCTCGGCAAGGTGGACACTCCCCCATGGTGAAGGCAGAAGACATGTAAAGAAAAATACATGAGCAGCTTGAAAGGCCTGGTAGACAGGCCCACCCGGGGTGAAGGTGAAACACAGGTAACCAGGAACAGGAGAGCGGGTTACTGGGCCTCGTCAATACGCCCCACGGTGTCAAGGCATAAAACGGGTAACAAAGAAAAGGTGAGCAGCTTGCTCAGCCTGTTAGACACACCCCGGGGAGTTAAGGCAGCAGACACGTAACAAAGAACAGGTGAGCAGCTTGCTTGGCGGGGGGTAGACAGGCCCCACGGGGTGAAGGCAGAAGACAGGTAAGGAAAAATAGGTGAGCAGCTAGCTCGGCCTGGTAGACAGGCCCACCCGGTGTGAAGGCGAAAGACAGGTAACCAGGAAGAAGGGAGCCGGTTGCTGGGCTTCGTCCATACGAACCACGGGGTCAAGGTATAAAACGGGTAACCAAGAAAAGATGAGCAGCTTGCTCGGCCTTGTAGACACGCCCCGCGCAGATAAGGCAGCAGACACGTAACAAAGAACAGGTGAGCAGCTTGCTCAGCATGGTGGACACGCCCCCCGTGGTGAATGCAGAAGACATGTAAAGAAAAATAGGTGAGCAGATTGAAAGGCCTGGTAGATAGGCCCACCCGGGGTGAAGGGGAAACACAGCTAACCAGGAACAGGAGAGCGGGTTACTGGGCCTCGTCAATACGCCCAACGGGGTCAAGGCATAAAACGGGTAACAAAGAAAAGGTGAGGAGCTTGCTCAGCCTGGTAGACACACCCCTGCGAGTTAAGGCGGCAGACACGTAACAAAGAATAGGTGAGCAGCTTGCTCGGCGGGGTAGACACGCCCCACGGGGTGAAGGCACAAGACAGGTAAGGAAAAATAGGTGAGCAGCTAGCTCGGCCTGGTAGACAGGCCCACCCGGTGTGAAGGCGAAAGACAGGTAACCAGGAAGAAGGGAGCGGGTTGCTGGGCTTCGTCGATACGAACCACGGGGTCAAGGTATAAAACGGGTAACAAAGAAAAGGTGAGCAGCTTACTCAGCCTGGTTGACACGCCCCCCGCAGTGAAGGCAGCAGACACGTAACAAAGAACAGGTGAGCAGCTTGCTCGGCGGGGTGTAGACAGGCCCCACGGGGTGAAGGCAC